>NC_042627.1:51424303-51761187 GCF_901001135.1 Rhinatrema bivittatum | reverse complement strand
ACAACATTACGCATTGGTGCTGTGATGCCACGAGCGCAAGACAGGAAGAAGGGGGAGCAAGCCAAATCGGAGCATTAAGGGAAGGCCCCATTGAGGACCAAACAAGTTGGAATGGCACTTACTTTCCACATTGGGGGCTTTAAATCAGTGGGGTGGGCCAGGGAGCTGATCCTGTGGCATGGGGAGGCTGGACTGGGGGACGTTGGCTTAATCTGCCCCCTTTTGCTCCTGCTCCCTGTGCTGTAGGGTGCTGTTATCTCTGTCACAGATAGTGCAGGCTTTTCCTGCCCTGAGCACCACTAAACTGTTGTGGCAGGGTGTCCCACATTCCCTCCGCTGCTGTATTAGATGCAGGAAATATGTTGATATTTTCAGTCGGCTGGAGGGCCGCAGAAAGGGAGTTAGCTCCTGGAAAGTGCACAGGTGGCATTAGCACCAGCAGGTGGGAAAACAGTGGTTAGGAACATCAATAACTGGGTCCGTTCCTTCGCTCGACTGGCATCAATAGTTGGAAAGGCTGATGCCTTGCAGCATATGGCCATGTGGTTGTACTTGGACACTATTGTCAATGGTCATTCAGAGATTGAGGGTTTTGCCTGGCTCAACTATGATGAGCAGTTCAGAGAATGAATAGCAGATACTCTAACCATGGCTTGGGGTTTCCACGTTGTAGAATTGTGGTTCACAAACATGACCAGAAGAAACTCGGATGTGCCTGAAAGCAACCGTCCATTTTCAGACCAAAGCAATGCACAAGGTCAGGGATTCTCAGGGACTAATACTTCAGAGGCATGCTAATGATACAACAAAGGGGGGTTGCTTGGCACAAGATTACAAGTACAAGTAGACCTGAACCACCTGCATCATGGGTCACCCAGGCACCAGATGCCCCAAGAAGGGTTATGGTGGAAGGGGCAAATAACATTAGTTAGGGCTCCAACCCCGGTGTAGTGGCCCTTACTGTTGAGTAGCTTAAGGTTCAATCCCGATCGGCAAGCCTCCACTACACTGTTGGAAGGCTTTAAGGAGGGCTTTAGAGTACCTTAGCAGGATCTTTCCATCACCACTCTGCAAAAACATGCCTTCTGTTTGCTCCTCTAGTGAGGGAAAAGTTGACCGCAGAACTAAGATTGGGTAGGATAGCAGGCCCATTCCTATACCCACCTTTTCCTAGCATTAAGCATTCACCCTTGCGGATGGTTCCAAAGAAAGAGCTGGGCAAGCATAGGTTGATCAACTTATCTACCTGGCTGGCAGATTGGTCAACAATTTCATGGTGCAGAATGTGTCATTCAATACTGCATTAGACCTTCTTAGAGAGTGTGGAAAAGGTGCTCTCATGGCAAAGGCTGACATAGAGTTTGCCTTCCAGCTCCTCCCCGTGCTCCCAGATAGCTTCCTTCTTCTAGCTTTTTCATTTGACACTGCATTCAATTTCAATAAGTGCATGCCAATGGGATGCTCCATCTCATGTGCTTACTTTGAGGCCTTCAGCATCTTCTTGCACTGGGAGCTGTCTTGAAGCTTGAGTTTGACAAGCATAGTTCACTAGCTAGACAACTTTCTCTTCATTGTTCCCGGTGACTTGAGTGTGTGCTCTGCCCTTTTCATCAAGAGCTTTCAAAGTCTTGTACACACCCTTGAGGTACTGCTGGCTGCTGACAAATTAAAGCTGCCAACCATGGTTTTGACATTTCTCAGCACCAAGTTGGATTCTACCCTCATGGTGTCCAGGTTCCCTGCCATCAAAGTTCAAAAGCTGTCCCTGTTGTTTCCAAATTCATCTCTCACTCGTCTCTGCCTGTTGCTTCTCTAACCCCTTTCCCCCATAGTGCTCTCTCTTTCCATACTCCCTCTGCTGATTCTCTCTCTCATTCCCCTCTATCTAACTCCATGCCAATCTTCTTACCCTTCAAATTCACACCACCTGGTGAATCTCCACCATGGCTGATTGGGGGAAATAGAAGGAGGAGAGCAACAGTTACTCTGGCTGTATTTATTATTTGCTGTCAAGAGATTCATGCTTTGGACCACATGAGTCACAGCAGCACAATTCTTTTCCAGTGGCAGAGGAGGACAAAGCAACCTGAGATACTCCTGCTCACCTCTTCCTGCTAACCTCTATTGGCAGTGGGATTTATTTATTTACAATATTTATGTCATCTATCTAAGCTCTAGGTGATGTACATAAATATACAAAATCAAATACATACCAAGATTAGCCTATTTGGGGGGGGGGGGGGGGGGCGGCACAGGAAAAGAGGAAGGGATGTACCTCATCCTTTGTTTCAACTAAACTTCTGGTTCCTCATGATTTAGCAGGGACTAAACAATTCTGCAGTAAGGTGTGGATTTTTCTACCCTTGCCATGGCCGCTAAATCGCAATAAACTAGGGGCCCTGAATATCATATGTTTGATGTCAAAATATAAAGCCATTGCAACCAACAAATTTATGAGAAATTTGAGAATGTCTTGAAGCATGTATATCACTTTGGAGTAGATAGGCAGTCAAACTACCTATGGACTGGCAAATCCTGTAGGCAGTTTTAATTTTTACCCACAGGGTTTGCTGTAATAATCAAAGTAAAACTGCCCAGGTAGTTTTGCTTTGATTATTGCCTTCCTTAAAGTACCTGCACACATGTGCTCCCGCTTTTTGTGCAGTTACTTTTTCAAAGCAAAACATGCACATATCTTGACTATCCAAAACTGTGTGTGGAGTTGCTTTTCTGCTATGTTATTTATTTATTTATCTAAAAATTGTTTGTATACTGCCTTTAAAAATAGTATTTGATCAAAACGGTTTACAGCAAAACAAACACAATGTAGGATAACTAATATAAGAATTAAAATACAATAAAATAATGAACACAAAATAACATTAAGTATCATACACAAACAAAACTTAACATAAGTGCCGTAATTCAGCGCAAGGTTCGTAATGAAATATAAATTAAGAGGAAAAGGAAGGGGAGGGAGGAGAATGGAGAAATGGAGGAGGGGAGGATAGGAAGGGAAAAACTGTCAAATTGTAACAGAAACTATGAATCCAGTCAGTGCTGAATTTATTCTTTTATCAAATGTTTGAAATGCTTTTGAAATAGATGAGTTTTTAGTGCTTTCTTGAAAATCTCGTGTATGTGATATAAGGCGGATAGAATCCAGTTCCAGAAACTCGTACAAAACATAGGTAAAAGTACATATGTTATTGACATATGCACACTCTTTTACCCATGTAGAGGGTGAGTGATAATAAAACAGTATTTTAACCCATGGAAATGGCTATTATTGCCCTCTCTGTATCTAATGCGCTATAATTACAACTATATATATTTTATCATTAGATAGAATATTTGTAGTGTGATAGTAATATCCTTCCAGGTAAGTTAATTTTGTGTGCATTAAATGTAGGTTGAATAAAAAGATTCCTATGAATTAAATAAAAAATACTCCACTATCATTTCAACAACTGAGTTTATTTTGCTTTATTTGGACCAGTGTAAATACATCCTGGAAAAGAGAGAGCCCTAGCACTGCCAGATCCCAGTGACACTGTTTAATAATAAGCAGTCTCTTCTCCTCAGTTTTACTGTTTGTGGTACCTTAACTCGGGTACTATGAATTCTGAATGTATTAAAGACGCCCAGCATGCCTTCCATCAACAAGAAGAAATGTTTAGATTAGGGAGGGTTTTGCATAGCTATTGCTCATTGGAAGCTCCTTACTGCATCCCTATTGGTTAAGCTTCTTGCTTACTGCAGTCTTCTAGTGGCTACTCGTCACCAGGCAGCAGCAGCAGCAACAGCAGCAGGTGAACCCTCCTAAGGGTGATTAACTCGCAAAAGTCATATATGCTCAATACATTGGTTTGTTGCCTCTGTTTTATGGGAGCCAGTTCAGACAGCAGTTGGAAGCATGAGAATATGAAAAAGAATACGTGCACAATAGATGAATAAATTGTTACATAATATCCTGAAGATTTAAACACTGCTATACACTAATGCCAGTCCCCCAAAATTACATTCTACATTGTGCAAAATATAACCTCCTGATTGCCTCCCTAATATTTATCCTTATGGTTATCTAGTAATGATGGTCAACTGTATATTTTCTCAATTGTCCTTATGTGCTTATGTTCTTATGTGTCTGTCCTGCTCAAATACTTTCCTCTTTGGTCATTATGGGCCTGATGAACTGAAGGGTTTGTCTCATTTTATTTCTATGGGAAAAAAATGCTTCAAGGTCTATTTTCCAAGATATGCCGAGCAGACAAATTAACTGGCTAATTTTAGGAGTTAAATCTTTAGGAAAACTTTCAGCTGAACTTAACTAGCTAGATTTTAAGCTGAAAATGTTCTAAATCTAGCTGGCTAGATTCAGGACACTCAACAGGACCTACCTGAATTTAAACTGGCTAGCTCTGAAAATCAGCCCCAAAGTCCAAGTATAGCAGAAGGAGGCTGCCAGACCCAGCAAGATCTCCCCCAACCCCCACCCAATAATTCTTGGCTGCAACAATTGACTCCCATCCTCCTAACCCATTTTACCCCCCACAATGCCCCAAACATTCTGCATTCCAAGCCAGAAGGAGAAGGGACCCTTACCTCCTCTTGGCTTGGGATTTATAGTTGCTCTGAGAACATTTACTTGGAGACAGGAGGGATGGGGGTTCTTGCAGTGGAGTTGGAAACTCTCTGCACAACATTTACGAGGTGGGAGGAAGGGGCTGGAGATCCCTCTTTTAGCTTCTGTAGGACACATTTAGGCCTGCTACTGCCAGCGTCCAGATTTGGGCAGCCAAGTTGGGTGGCTAGCATTGAAAGTCAATCCCAATCCCGGGCCTGCTCAGAATTTTATCAACTAAGCTTTAGCCACCCTAGTGAAATTTAGGAGGACTGAGGTTAGCCAATTAGCCCAGTAATTCATCAAAGGCTTTGATCTAGCTAAATGTCCTTAGGCCTGGATTTATCAAAATGCAGTAAGTACCGCATGCGATAGCAAAAGGGGTGTGTTTATGCTAATTACCTGTGCAAAGAGCTAAGTTAGCACAATTGTGATACCATTTCAGAATCTGTGCTAAGTGCCAGGACCTGTTGTATTCAACACTGGGGGACCATTTTAATGTGTGTGTGAAAGAGAGCGAGAGTGAGCGAGCCTGGCCATAATATCATAGCCCATAGGTAGGTATTTGTATCCCTATGGTAGGGCCACCTAGTAACTCGAGGTGGGGATTAGGTAAGAGTGTAGGGGGTTAGGGGCCACTTTGACATTCTACGTGATACCTACGAACAGAACAGTGGTCTCTTGTGAAGATTTGCTGGCCTTCGGAGTCAGGAAACTCACTCCAAGATGAGATTTGAGCAAGGTTCTCTCAACCTAGCTTGATCGCCTAGGTTGAGAGAACCTTGCCCAAATCTCATCTTGGAGTGAGTTTCCTGACTCCGAAGGCCAGCAAATCTTCACAAGAGACCACTGTTCTGTTCGTAGGTATCACGTAGAATGTCAAAGTGGCCCCTAACCCCCTACACTCTTACCTAATCCCCACCTCGAGTTACTAGGTGGCCCTACCATAGGGATACAAATACCTACCTAGGGGCTATGATATTATGGCCAGGCTCACTCACTCTCGCTCTCTCTCTCTCTCACTCACACACACACACACACACACACACACACACACACACACACACACACACATATTAAAAATGGCCCCCCAGTGGTTGAATGCAGGAAATACAACAGGTCTGGCACTTATCACAGAATCTGAAATGGTATTCCAATTTGCACTAACTTAGCTCTTCACACAGGTAATTAGTACAAATTGTGATAAATGCTATATTAGCATAAAACACACCCCTTTTGCTATCACATACGGTACTTACCGCAATTTGATAAATCCACCCCTTAGTTAGCTAGATCCCTTGGAATATTTACTCCTTAGTACATTGGTTCCTATGTCTCAATTTTCTGCTTAAAGTCTTACTGCCAGCTTTATTAGCATCTTCAGTCAAATGAGAAGAAAAGAACTTACAAAGTTGCCATACTGGGTCAGACCGAAGGTCCATCAAGCCCAGAATCCTGTTTTCAACAATGGCCAATCCAGTTTACAAGTACCTGGCAAGTACCCAAACACTAAATAGATCCCATGCTACTAAAGCAGTGGCTATTCCCTAACTTAACTTGATTAATAGCAGTTTATGAACTTCTCCTCCAGGAATTTATCCAAACCTTTTTAAACCCAGCTACATTAACTGCCTTAACCACATCCTTTGGTAATGAATTCTAAAACATAATTGTGCGTTAGTATGAATTTTCTCTGAATTGTTTCAAATATGCTACTTACTAACTTCACGAGTCCTTGTATTATCTGAAAGAGTAAATAATCAGTTCGCATTTATCAGTTTCAAGTCCTTTCATGATTTATAGAATTCTAACATATCCCCCCCCCCCCGTCAGCCATCTCTTCTTCAGCTGAACAGCCTATCCTTTTTAGCCTTTCCTCATAGGGGAGTCTTTCCATTCCTTTTATCATTTTGGTTGCTCTTCTCTGACCCTTCCCCAGTATAACTATATCTTGTTTGAGATGCGACAACCAGAATTGTACACAGTATTCAAGGTGCAGTCTCACCATAGAGCAATAGAGGCATCATGATATTCTCTGTTTTATTCATCATTCCCATCCTAATAATTTCTAACATTCTGTTTGCTTTGACTGCCATAGCACACTAAGCCGACAATTCAATGTATTATCCTATCCACTATGATGCCTAGATATTTTTCCTGGGTGGTAGCTCCTAATATGGAACCTAACATCATGTAACTACAGCATGGGTTATTTTTCCTTATATGCATCACCTTGCATTTGTCCATTAGATTTCATCTGCCATCTGGATGTCCAATCTTCCAGTCTTGCAAGGTCCTCTTAAAATTTGCCACAATCCGCTTGTGACTTAACTACTCTGAATAATTTTGTGTCATCTGCAAATTTGATCACCTCACTCATCGTATTCCTTTAAGATCATTTATAAATATATTAAAAGAACTGGTCCAAGTACGGATCCCTAAGGCACTCAACTGTTTACCTTTTTCAACTGAGAAAACTGACCATTTAATTCTTCTTTCTGTTTCCTGTCTTTTAACCAGTTTTGCAATCCACCAAAGGACATCACCTCCTATCCCATGTCTTTTAGTTTTCTTAGAAGCCTCTCATGAAAATACAAATACACCACATCTACTGGTTCACCTTAATC
The DNA here is from genome assembly GCF_901001135.1 of Rhinatrema bivittatum. NCBI lineage: Eukaryota > Metazoa > Chordata > Amphibia > Gymnophiona > Rhinatrematidae > Rhinatrema > Rhinatrema bivittatum. The sequence continues at coordinate 51,753,936 of NC_042627.1, read as the reverse complement.
CACATGTTATTAATCCTTTCAAAAAATTGTAGCAGATTTTTGAGGCAAGACTTCCCTTGGGTGAATCCATTCTGGCTGTGTCTTATTATTAATTTATATTATTTTGTATACGGATATTGTTATGAATCATAACTAGGGATGTGAATCGGGCTTCGGACGATTGAAAATATCGTTGATATTTTCAAAATCGTCAGAAATTGGGGGCTCCCCCGAAACGATAGGAAAATCCCACGATATTGATCGTAGGGGTTCTCATCATTTTGGGGGAGGGCGGGAAAAACGGCACACAAAAATAACCCCTAACCCACCCCGACCCTTTAAAACGAATCCCTTTGCTTCCCCTACCCTCCTGACCCCCCAAAAATTTTTTTACAGGTACCTGGTGGTCCAGTGGGGGTCCCGGGAGTGATCTCCCGCTCCCAGGCCGTCGGCTGCCACTAATCAAAATGGCGCCAATGGCCTTTGCCCCTACCATGTGACAGGGTATCCGTGCCATTGGCCGGCCCCTGTCACATGGAGAGAGCACTGGATGGCCAGCACCATCTTTAAAAATGGCGCCGGCCATCCAGTGCTCCCTCCATGTGACAGGGTTTTCCTGTGCTGGATCCCAATGCTACGTTAATTGTAGATTCAGATCGTATTGTAAGCTGCTCTAAAGCCTCCATTCTTTTAAAGGTATTGCAATTTTCCTTGAGACCAACTTTGGGAAAAAGAGGCATATCAAATATTCCTAAATAAAATAAGTAAAACCTGAATCAGCTGGGCTCTGTTTCCATAAAAAATTATGCATGTGATCTGATTTTATGCAAAAGTTTATGCAAATAATGCAGAGGCACTCGGGGGGGGGGGGGGGGGGAGGGGGGGCAGAGTTATAGCAGAATCAGCACGTACACGCTTACCTTTGAATTTTCAAAAGTAGGCATTTCATTGTATGTGCACAAACTGTGCTTGCCAAAGAGCAGATGTAGTTTTTGCAAGTGATCTCTATGCATACCTGGCCACTTACCCATGATATTTGAAGTAAATTTGGGCTCACAAGTTCACTTTGAAAATCCTCAGTAAAGTTTCTCTGTACAATGTGCATACATACTTTCCTACTATGTGGAAGTTATAAAATTACTTAGCAATTTTGTTTTATGTGTAATGTGATGCATGTTGTTATATTTACATTATAAAAGATTCTTCAGAAATTGTGCACAGAGGATTCTGCTAAAACCCTTGGCTAGGTTGAGAATAGTTTTAGCTTATATTAAAAAATGTTTTAGAGTATTTTTATTTATTTATTTATTTATTTATTAACTTTTATTTACCGACATTCGTGAAGCACATCATGCCGGTATACATGTATACATGTAATCCCTCATGGGAAAGCAAAATAGTAGAAACTATGAAAAAGAACAAAATTACTGAGCATAATCATAATTTAATGGGATAAAGCCAACATGGGATGTCTTGCCTCACCAATCTACTACACTTTTTTTTGAAGGTGTAAATAAACATGTGGATGAAAGTGAGTCAGTAAATATACAGCTGGATTTTAAAAGCCCCCACGTGCATAAATTCCAGGCTTTATGCGCGTGACCGGGCCTTGCGCACACTGAGCAAATTTTCGAAGGGGCCTGGCCACGCGCGTAAAGCCCGGTACATGCACAAGTGCTGGGCTTCTTTGAAGGGGTGGGCGGACCTGGACAGCGCCATTGATTGCTGTCTCGAAGACCTGGCTGCCGGCACGTGCACCTTACTTCAGGTCGGGAGCCTGAAGTAAGTTGTGAAACAAAGAAAAAGAAAAAGGTAGGGTTTACGGGGTGGGGAGGAGAGGGGAAGGGGAAGTGAGGTTAGGTAGGAGGGTAGGGAAGTTCCCTCCAAGTCCGCTTCTTAATTGGAGCAGACTGGGAGGGAACTGAGGAAGGCCAGAATGCAGCGCCGCACGGAAATTGCAAAAGTCCCCCCCCCCCCCCCCCCCCCATGCGCATCGCCCGCACATACGCCCACAGATTATAAAATCCAGCGCGCATGTGCTCACGGCCCATGGATTTTGTAACATGCATGTGCTGGCACATCCATGTCTGCGTGCCGGGAAGTGCACGCGCATTATAAAATCTACCCCATAGTGTATCTGGATTTCCAGAAAGCGTTTGAAAAACTCCCTCATGAGAGACTTTTGAAGAAATTAAAAAGTCATGGGATAGCAGGCAATGTCCTATTGTGGACTGAGAAATGGTTAAAGGATAGAAAACAGAGAGTAGGGCTAAATGGCAAATTTTCCCGATGGAGAAAGGTGAATAGTGGAGTGCCCCAGGGACCACTGCTTTTTAACATATTTATAAATGACCTGGAAATGGGAACAATGAGTGAAGTGATCAAATTTGCAGATGACATAACATTATTCAAAGTTGTTAAATCACAAGAGGATTGTGAGAAATTGCAAGAGGACCTTGCAAGACTGGGAGACTGGGTATGCAAATGGCAGATGATATTTAATGTGGACAAGTGCAAAGTGATGCACTTAGGGAAGAGCAATCTAAATTATAGCCACACAATGCAGGATTCCACACTAGGAGTCATCACTCAGGAAAAGGATCTAGGCATTATCATGGATAATATGCTGAAATCCTCTGCTTAGTGTGTGGCAGAAGCCAAGAAAGCAAACAGAATGCTAGGAATTATTAGGAAAAGAATGGGGAATAAAACGGAGAACATCATAATGCCTCTCTATTGCTGCATGGCTTTTGTGTGCAATTCTGGTTACTGCATTTCAAAAAATATACAGCAGAATTAGAAAAGATCCAGAAATGGGCAACCAAAATGATAAAAGGGATGGAATGATCATTGATTCCCCTATGATGAAAGGCAAAAAAGGTTAGGGCTCTTCAGCTTGCAGAAGAGATGACTGAGGGGATATATGATAAAGATCTATAAAATAATGAGTGGAATGGAATAGGTAAACACAAATCAGTTGTTTACTATTTCAAAAAGAACAAAGACTAGGGGACATGCAATGAAGTTACTAAGTAGTACATTTAAAATAAATAGAATAACATATTTTTTTATTTAACACATAATTAAGTTCTAGAATTCATTGCCAGAGGAAGTGGTAGAAGCTGCTAGTGTAGCTAGGTTTAAAAAGTCCATAAACCATTATTAAGGTGGACTTGGAGAAATCCACTGCTTATCCCTATGATTTACCTTTTGGGATCCTGTCAGGTGTTTGTGACCTGGATTGGCCTCTGTAGGAAACAGGATACTGGGTTTGGTGGACCTTTGGTCTGAGCCAGTATGGAAAATATTATGTTCCTATATCCTTTAAAAGCAACTTCTGCATGGGAAAATTTAGCCACTGTTTAACAACAGGGTAGAGTTGCTCATATTTATTATATATTGTTACATGAAAAAGTAAAAATAAGTTTGTTGATTCTAGAGTTCTTAGCGTCATAAATTTGTAAACAAGTTTAAGAAGTGCCAAAATTGCTCCCTTTGGAAGCAGCAGGAGCTGCACGACTATGGTAGTACTCTAGCCTAAACTATACTGGAGTAAATATATTCATTGTTAAAAGCTGTAGGAATCATATACAAGGCAATTATGTATTTAGGTATATGGCTTTTGGTGGACAGATCTGTGTGGAAGGTAGAGGGGGTGATAAATATCTCTTTTTGGGCTGAGTAACTCTGAAGATCAAAAGAATATGGGGCGGATTTTAAAAGGGATACGTGTGTAACACTTTTAAACCCCCTCCTGCGCGCGCCGAGCCTATTTTGCATAGGCCCGGTGATGCGCAGAAGCCCCGGGACGTGCGTATGTCCCGGGGCTTGAAAAAAGGGGCGGGGTGGGGCGGTCCGGGGGCAGGACCGAGGCCTCCAACACAGCGGCTGTGCTGGGGGTTGCTCGCCGGCACTCGGCGCGTGACCCCCAGCACTCGGCGCGCAAATGACGCCTGCCCAGAGGCAAGCATAAATAAAAAAATAAAGGTAAGGAGGGGTATTTAGGTAGGGCTGGGGGGGCAGGTTAGATAGGGGAAGGGAGGGAAAGGTGGGGGGGGGGGGCGGAAGGAAAGTTCGGAGTGGCCTCAGAGGGAACGCAGAAAGCCATCGGGGCTCCCCTAGGGCTCGGTGCGCGCAAATGTGCACCCTCTTGCGCGCACCGACCCCGGATTTTATAACATGCGCGTGGCTGCGCGCGCATGTTATAAAATCGGGCATAGATATGAAAATCTGGCCCTATGGGAACATCGGGGCCTATTTACTAAACTGTGATACACACAGCAATAAGTGATAATATATATTGTTAGTAAATAGACCCCATTGCGTCCTATGTGAAAATAGATTTCTAATCTCCAATTGATAAACTCATGTAAAATCTGCTAGCCACCAGCCATTTGCATACAGATTTTTTGGATTCAGCAGTTTCCTTCTGATCCTTCTAAGCTGGATCAGAATTGGCACTCAGTTGAACAATAGCAACTACCCAGGTGTTTTTCTCCTACTTTTACTACATCCCACCTCCCAGCTCAGCCCAGCCATCACAATGGCAGATTTCCCCCCAGGAGCCATGGACTACAGCTTCCTCATGAACCCAGCTAACATGAACCTTAAGTCTGATCACTCACTTTCACCATTTAGCTGAGATTCGCTCACCACAGGGTTTATGAATGCCGTCTCCACAGTATCCTCAACTCTGGTTGGCCTGAGGGAGCAGAAGCCTAGCCTGGGATTTGAACCCAGGTTTTCTGCATGGCAGTGGACAACACCTGTCACTTAGCCAGCGGGTTGGTTTAGTTGTTTATTTTTGTAATGATTATAGTCTGCCATGGATTTCTATGGGATCCACAGTCAAACATCTAATATATCTTGGCAAAATCTATGGATATCAGATTGAACATCCCTACATACATAGAAAGAGATCTGGAAAAGGATTCATGTCTGTAGCATGCTGTATTATAAAAGGTAATGATCATTTCATTAACAAAGGTGAGTTATATATAAGCACTGCATCAAGTAGCAGGATGGCTTTATGTGCATTCCTTGTGATGTATTTATTCTATAATAGGACAGCTGTTTAGACATTGTGAAAAGCACTTCAAAGGTGACCAATTTTACAATTTAAACTGAACAAGTAATCAGATATTTTCAAAACTCTTTGTTTTAAAACTGTAGGTCACTTGTTTCCCTTCACATAAGACCAGCATTTTTCAGAGCAGTGTGTGCAGAGAAAACAAAAGGTAAGCTGATTTCCAAGCCTTGAGTGTTGCTGCCATCTACATGGCAGGAAGTCTACAATCCCAAACCAACAACTAAAAGGAATTGAGTTTAAAGAGGGCCAGTAGAAATATTAATACTAAGCTTTGAAGATTAAAAAAAAAAAAAGACAGAAATCATGCCAACTAGGAGAATTTCTATGAGATTACGTATAAAAGCCAAGTTTCTGTAATTACCTTTCTGTTACATTTCACATTGTCTAAATATCATCGGGTAGCACAAAGCTGAATAAATGCATGTCGACTGTCAAGGCTTGTGAGACAGGCTGATGGGTTACTTTTCCTGCAAATTCTGTTGACTCACATTCATGAGCAGTAGGAATTTCTAACATGTAAAAGTCAATGCCGCCCACCTGACAGACTCAACAGGCCAGTGGACCCTACGTCTTCTAAAAAATACAAATAAAATGTGGAAAGTTAAAGAAAATATGAAGAAACACACCACTGACATAGCTCTAAAACACTGTATATTGAACCAAACGTGTGTGAGAGTCATATTGCGTGCCACGATCAAAATGGTATGCAATGTGCCATCACCATTGTTCTTTTTTTGATTAAATGGCCTTAATCTAGGTTTTTGCCTCAGTTTAAGAGGCAGTAACTACACTCAAACCTTTTCTTTTAAAAGGAAAAGAACGAGACAAAAAGGAGATTCATTAATTTATAAGGCATCCAAAAACTTGAAAACATGAATGTTTTCTGACTTATAGCAACAAAAATGTGATAAAGCCCTAGGAAAGGAGTATAACACTGCATTTACAAGTAAGCAAATCAAGGGCTGCACTGGTTTTTGGACTGTACAAGGTTTTCAAAGGACCCTTTGCAGCCCGTACTATAAAGGACTTTCTGGGACTCCTAGGTGAACTTAGTGACAATTATATATTAATCCTTCTTGGAAGAACAAATAATAGCCATAGAGAGATAAAGACTACCTTTTTTAAATGGCTATAGGCATATGTAATGATACTGCAGTGATAGAAGAAAAGTTTAGTAAAGGATTATTATATTCCTTGAAACCAGTGTTTTACCTCATCACTTTTACCTACTAAAGGCAATTGGTCTTCATGATACTCATGGGGATGGCCATAATAAAAGCCCTTTCCATGGGTAAAATGAGAATCGGCTGTCCCGTACGAGGGTACAAGTAACTGGATATGTCTACGATATGCATACTTTTATCTAAGGGGTCAGATATTCAAAAAAAAGCTGATCTCCTAAATTAGGTGCCTATTTTCAACCAAACTTGAGTGATAAGTTTTCAGCTGAAAATTCACATACATTTGGGAGCCTATAGTATTTCTTTCAGCAATTCTAAAAGAGAGCTTTTTTCTCCTCAGAAACTGGCTTTGTCTCTCCCTTTCCTCTGTGTCCGCTGAACTGTTCTGCTCCCTTGTTTGCTTCTTTTCCCTCGTGTTCCTTTGTACACTGCTCCCCTCTGCAACACTCCAGAGGGGAAATGATTAGGTCTGCCTCTGTTTCCTCTCCGGGCCCATTTCATGCCACACCAGTTCCCTCTTAGGCTTCCCAGACAGCTTCTATCCTAAGCAGCAGGGCTGGATTTAAGATGATGGCTCCTATAGGCAGAGGATCTAAGGTAAAGGGGGTTCCCCTCCTTCCTGGAAAGCAGAGTGCGGCAGGAAGAGTCCAAGTCTTTGGCCTCCTTCAGAATGTGACACCCAAGGCCTGTGCCTAAATCCAGCCCTGGCAACAACAGGATCTGCCACCCTGGGAGAAGGCAGGGGTGGTGGTAAGTAGTTAGCAGCCCCAGGTTACATTAATATAGGCTAGGGATGTGAATCGTTTTAGGACGATTAAAATTATCGTCCGATAATTTTAATATCGTCTTAAACCGTTATGGAACACAATACAATACAGATTCTAACGATTTATCGTTATAAATCGTTAGAATCGTGAGCCGGCACACTAAAACCCCCCAAAAACCCACCCCCGACCCTTTAAATTAAACCCCCCACCCTCCCGAACCCCCCCAAATAACTTAAATAACCTGCGGGTCCAGCGGCGGTCCGGAACGGCAGCGGTCCGGAACGGGCTCCTGCTCCTGCATCTTGTCGTCTTCGGCCGGCGCCATTTTCCAAAATGGCGCCGAAAAATGGCGGCGGCCATAGACGAAAAAGATTGGACGGCAGGAGGTCCTTCCGGACCCCCGCTGGACTTTTGGCAAGTCTCGTGGGGGTCAGGAGGCCCCCCACAAGCTGGCCAAAAGTTCCTGGAGGTCCAGCGGGGGTCAGGGAGCGATTTCCCGCCGCGAATCGTTTTCGTACGGAAAATGGCGCCGGCAGGAGATCGACTGCAGGAGGTCGTTCAGCGAGGGTTCCGGCGCCTCGCTGAACGACCTCCTGCAGTCGATCTCCTGCCGGCGCCATTTTCCGTACGAAAACGATTCGCGGCGGGAAATCGCTCCCTGACCCCCGCTGGACCTCCAGGAACTTTGGCCAGCTTGTGGGGGGCCTCCTGACCCCCACGAGACTTGCCAAAAGTCCAGCGGGGGTCCGGAAGGACCTCCTGCCGTCCAATCTTTTTTGTCTATGGCCGCCGCCATTTTTCGGCGCCATTTTGGAAAATGGCGCCGGCCGAAGACGACAAGATGCAGGAGCAGGAGCCCGTTCCGGACCGCTGCCGTTCCGGACCGCCGCTGGACCCGCAGGTTATTTAAGTTATTTGGGGGTGGGGGATTTAATTTAAAGGGTCGGGGGTGGGTTTTAGGGGGTTTTAATGTGCCGGTTTTTCGATTTTTCGATTTTTCGATTTTTTAACGATTTTTCACGATTTTTCACGATATTTTACCCCCCCAAACGGCAACAATACGATTCCCTCCCCCTCCCAGCCGAAATCGATCGTTAAGACGATCGAGGACACGATTCACATCCCTAATATAGGCTAGTGCTAAGATCAGTGATATGTTTCCTACCTGCTTTCGTAAAGGCTATAGTCAGGACCAATTCCTGAATTATTTTCTTACCAAGTATGTAAACTCTTTGGGGTAGATTTTAAAAAAGCGCGCCTTCGCGTACTTTTGTTGGCGCATCAGGCGCCAACAAAAGTACGCTGGATTTTAGTAGATACGCGCGTAGCCGCGCGTATCCGCTAAAATCCTGGATCGGCACGCGCAAGGCTGCCGATTTCGTGTAGCCGGCGCGTGCCGAGCCGCGCAGCCTGCCACCGTTCCCTCCAAGGGGAGGGAACTCTCTTTCGCCCTCCCCTCACCTTCCCCTCCCTTCCTCTATCTAACCCACCCCCCCAGCCCTATCTAGACGACCCCCCCCCCACCTTTGTCGGGGGATTTACGCCTCCTGGAGGGAGAAGTAAATCCCCACGCGCCAGCGGGCCGCTAGCGCGCCGAGACGCAACTGGGGGCGGTTCCGGAGGGCGCGGCCATGCCCCCGGACCGCCCGGGCCGAAACCATGCCCCCGGGCCCGCCCCCGAAACACCGCGTCCCGCCCCCAAAACGCTGCGCCGATCCGACACGCCCCGACACGCCCCCGACACGCCCCCCTCGAAAAACCCCGGGACTTACACGAGTCCCGGGGCTCTGCGCACGCCGGTAGGCCTATGGAACATAGGCGCACCGGCGCGCAAGGCCCTGCTCGCGTAAATCCAGGCAGATTTACGCAAGCAGGGCTCTTAAAATCCACCCCTTTGGGCTTACTATTATTTCTATTTAATCTTGAACTGTTGTTTTTTTTTTCTGTTGGTTCTGATTCAGATCTGCTTATTACAAATTAAAGTCCAAGACAATTACGTTCTCTCTCCATTTCTCTCTTACATAATCTTTCTTCGATGATAATTGATATTTTGGAGGGTTGTGGTCCACATTTCTAACAATGGTTTCCATGATTTTAACATAGATATGGTTGCACTTTGTGCACTAAGAATGTTTGTGTGAAATATTTTGCACACACAGAAAACATATTTCCTTGTTTAAGGGAAGTGTATCAGGTTAACTGCAACTGACTCGGCCTGATCTACCTTTTTTCCCCCTTATTTATTATTAGTTATTTATTTATTTAAATTTTTTTGTATACCGACATTCGTTAAGAAAACATCACATCGGTTTCCATGGAACAAAAAGTAGCCAACAGGGCTTTACAATGAAACTGATAAAAGAACTAGTGAGGGGGAGCGGGAGACAGAAAAGGGAAGAAAAGCCTTTGTGAATCAAGGCCAATGTGTACTAAAGCACTTTTTTTGAAAGGCTGATTTTTCAGATCAACTATTTTATTTGAAACCTATATAATCTTTCAGAATTTACATGTTTTGTAAGCAGGCTGGTGTAAATATTCAATGTAATATTATACTAAATAAGAATCAACTAATAAATAATAACATCTATAACCAGAATTCTCCTTAAATATTTACAGCATCAACATCACAAATAATGATAATCAATCACAATTCTTCATTGAACTACATTGTCCTCTTAATTGTTTTTCATTGAGTGTCCTGGCTGTCTGACCAGATGGTAAGCTAATAGAAGCAGGGACAGTAAATTTTGGGATAATTTTGTAACATCGTACTTTAGCTAGCTAGCAAATATGTATGAAGTTACACCAATTACCAAAGCAAACTTACACGCATAAGTCTGCGTTGAAAATGAGCCTGGCAAAACTAGGATGTGAATTTTAAAAGCTGGGCGCATGCCAAAATTGAGAGACGGGCGCACATGTAGTAGCACATGTAGTAGCACATGCGCGTGTCCACCCGATTTTATAAGCCACCCACATGCATGTACAAGTCCCAATGCATGATCGTTTGCATCAGGAAACAATGGGGTAGAATGTGGGTGGGTGGGTGGATGGGCGTGGCCAAGGTGTGTGGGTGTGTGCAAGTACCTGCACGCTCAGGCATGGGCCCAGGTATATCTGAGTGCTATAGAGGAGATGTAAGTCTCTATTTCCAGGAATCTATGAAGTGTTTGAGGGGACTCAGATAACTGGGGGGAGTGCAGGCTAAAGAACTGGGGGGGGGGGGGGGGGTTTGGAAGATCTGGCTGTAGGCTGGGCAAACTGGTGGAAGAACTGGTGAAGCCAGCCATGGTGTGGACGTGCGCCTGTCATAGAATTTCCTCGCTTGCATGGCTCAAAGCCAATATCACACGGCTATGCTCGCACGCTTGTAAAATTAGGAGCACACATACACGTACCAGGGCCATTTTACAACATGCATACATATGTGTGTGCAGGATATAAAATTGCCACATGCCCACACACCTGTATATGTGCGCCTGTTTAAAAGTTACCATCCCTGTGCACACAATTACACCTATTTGGTGCATGTAATTTTATTGACAAAATTTACTTGCATACTTTTTAAAATAAAAAAGTATAAGTCCCAACCGTGCCCCTGTATCACCCCCTGGAATGACTCTCCCCATGGAGTGAATTTTAAAGGGGGTTAATTTGCAAACATCAAATATACGTGCGGATTTATAGTTTTGCACATACATTTTACAGGGGAGAGGAGATGGTCTAGGGGCGTTCTAGGGACGGGTTCAGAAGTACATGCCATTTTGTAAGAGATATACGTGAATACATTACTAAAATTATTCATACACTATTACACCTGCTAATTGGCTCGCATAAGTGAAATCAGATTTGTCTGTTGACTGCATGTTTTTGGGTGGGAGGTCTGGGTAAACTGGTGGGGCTTTAGGGTGAAGTGCTAGAGGGTCTAGGTGAACTGGAGAAGGACTGGGTGAACTGGTGGAGGAAACTGCTGATTCCAAGTATGCATGCAAGTATTTTCAAAACAATTATATGTGCCCACTTTATAAAACACCTGCCTCCATGTTTAATTCTGGAACAGTAACTTTCAGACAGCTACGCGGGCGTATGTGTATGCGTGTATGCTTGTTCGCACGAATGGACGTGGCCTTTTTGTAACATATGCCTGCATGGTATAAAACTGGCAGTACGTAAGTACATGCACACACAATTTTATATGGGTGCGCGCATGTGCGCACCAGTGCCGGATCTATTGCATAAGTGGGGGAATAGTATTACATATGTGCGCTAACGCAATTACCAGCTTCCCCAGTCCATTTCCAGTTCGCCCCCAGGTAAAGGCTAGAACTTCCTAACTCTCCCCTAGTTAAGTTGCCTCCCTTTTACCTTTTTAGCCCCTATCCTTCAATCCTCGCTAACCAGCCTCATTTTTTTTTTATTATACTAGTTACATGCTGTCCATAGCCAAAATAAAGATACATAGATAGGGACCCCAGTGTGCACTTGTTTTAATGCTAAAATCCGGGAACGCCCATACTGCACCCAGACCACGCCCAAGCCCGCCCTTTTTTTCCCAAAAAGTTTTTGTTTGTGTACTGGGATATACATGCATACTCAGGCGTTTAAAAAAATCTGCACAGCACGCGCAGGCCCAAGAGATGCACATATTCGCCCAGCGTTGGCGCATGCAGAGTTTTTAAAATTTACCCCTTAATATTTATTTGCATATTGTCATGATAAGTTTGTATGTAAATTATACACGCATATGCTAATAAAATGGTTAGAAAAGTATTGCATTCTTTTGCATTGGAAACATCTGCACATACTTTTGGAGCAGAGAAATGTCATTTTATAGCCTCTACAGCTCCCACTGGACAGTTTACAAAATACTAGCATTTATCTCCACGTGTCCGCTTATGCATACAAATGCTGGACTCCTTGCATGTAAAGTGTAATGTGAGTGTAATTTTACGTGCTCATTGGTCAAACAGTTTTCTAAAGGGCCATTCTTGTAGGTAAAAGCAGTGCTTTACTCACTGAAGAGCTGCCATATGTTTCTATAAAGCACTGCGTACATCTGGTGTGCACTATGCAAAGCATTATAATAATGATAATAATAAATAATGATCTGATGTGTAACTTTCTTCAACAACAGCTTCATCCAACATTTCTGATAACCATGGAAAACTCTGAAAGATTGTCGAACTGTTCTGAAGAAATCTAAAGTGAATTTGGATCATTTCCTGCAGGGTTTTGAAAACCCAAGTAGATGTCATCACATTCCAGGTCCAATCTGGATTTAAAAAAAAACAACAAATTTTGCGAACTTTCCCCAAATCCAGTGAGTTTCACTATCACAGTTGGGAAGAGTTGCAAAATTTCATCAAATTTGGAGTAGGCTGAACTTCTGGTAGATTTATTTACTTATTATGTACATTTGATTAGCAACATTTTTCATCCAAAAAAACCCCCAAAACATTTTAGTACAACTTACAATTGTTCACACATGTCTACTTGTGATAGAATTAAAACATCTCAGAAAACATCAAACACATTACATAAGAAATAGATAATACAAGTATGTCGGGCAGCCCCAGACACAATAGTGCAGGAGGAATAAAAGCATGACCAGACATATGAGAAATTGCCAGTAATACACAGCTTTCATTCAATGGTGAATAAAGATTCTCTCAAAACATCTATTCTGACATGCTTTTACTTGGCACTACTACGTTAATATTTCTTGCTCTACTGCATGGTCTTCATTAAATACCAAAGTGAGCAAATCACGAAAGCTGCAAGTTTATTTATGAAAGTCCTTAGTGAAAGTTGAAATTGAAGTATGCTGTATCATAGCACTGAAGTAGTAACCATATTGTAAGCTTTACATTTCTCAACTTTTAAGGGCATCTTCCATTTTGGCATGCGGCTTCTTAACACACCTTGCAAAAGCACACTTTTGACATCCAGGGATTATGTTTCATGTCATCTAAAAAAAAAAACAAAAACAACACACAATAACAAAGTCAGTAATTTGGTCAGTTCCCTTTTTGGTAAGGATGCATTTTTAACAATATGGTATGTTCTTAATTGGAATGGTCCACAGTGTACTGAATCTTTAAATGGTTCTTCGATGTTATTTATGTATCTGTGTCCTTACAGGGCTAATGTGTTTTTATGCTTTGTTGTACATTCTTGAGTAAACTTTCAAAAGGATTCTGCCTGGAAAAATAGCATATAAGTGCGTAAGTAACCTGTATTCGCATGCATGCTATTTTAGAAACATCAAAAGTACATGCGGATGTTTGGTTTCGCGTGCACAGTTTACCAACGCAAAAAAAGAGGCAGTCAAGGGGCATTCTAGGGCAGGGTCAAGAACTATTCGTGGAAGTTGTTATTATGCATATATATTAGCCAACATATTCATACAATTTTACACCTGCTAGTCTACCAGCGCAGGTTAAACCACACTTGTCTGTTTGTAATTTGTGGGTGGGAGGTCTGAGTGAACTGGGGGCATTCAGGGTTAAGTGCTAGTGGGTCTAGGTGAACTGGCAGAGGTATTGGCAAACAGGTGAATTCAAGTACATGTACAAGCAGTTTCAAAATGGAAAAGGGGCATAAATTAATAAAATACCTGTCTCAAGGTAATGTTAATGTGTATATATTTTTTTGCACATAAAATATATATGTGTGTATTTATATAACAGATAGAGAAAGGACGCGTGTTCAATGCATTGCAAATATTTGCATGGACTTCAATGTACACAGGTACTTGCAGAGCAGAACTAGTTGGTATTTTATAAATTGTGCAGTACCCGCCCTGACCCCACTCTGGGGTCTAGCATGAAGAAAGGGACAGGAATGATCCCTAGTCACTTCTGCTCCTGGAGGAGTCTCTTAAAAAAATGGTGCCTGCCAACCTTGAAGCCAGCGACATTTTGACATCACTTTGGTGCCAGTCTCAGGACCAGAAGGCACCATTTTTAAAGAGACTCCAACAGGAGCAGGAGCAAGTGAGGATCACTCCTGTCTCTTTTTTCATAACAGACCCCACAGAAAGGTTAGGTGGGGGACCGGAAGGTTTCTGGCCCTAATTCATTTGTGGGGACTGGGAAGGGATTGGACAGACTCAGGGAGACCCCAGCTGGATTTGACTCATCTCAGTTGGGTTGGCCCCAGCCTCGGTGCTGGAATATTAGTAGGGAGGGGAAGGGTTAAAAGGTAAGAGTGTAACAGGGGCTGCATTTTCTTTTATTTGCTGAAATGAAAACACCCCACAATTTTTGAGGGGAGGGTTAGAATCAGTACAGCTTTGTTTCATTTGAAATGAACCAACTTAAACATGGCCATTTGGGATTAAGATTCCTTATTCATTTCAAACAAATCACATCCCTATTGAATCTGTCTGCTATAGGAACCTATCTTTATCAGATGCTGCCCTTAGATAAAGGGTTAGAAAATCCTTCTAAAGAAAGAATGTTTAGGATGGCCTTGTGGCTCTATGGCAGTGATGTCCACTTCCATATAGAAGGAACTGGACTGGATTGAATCAGGTCTTCTACTCCATGGGTTGACCGGGGCTGGGGATGCTGCAGAGGCACCCTCAGATCCCCCCGTGGGAGTAGAGGAAGTTATGGACAATACTGAATACCTAGAGCTGCAATTAAGATGATGTCTTTAAATTAAGAAAGCCATATCTTGAAACTCTGTTACTTTGTACTGTCCCTCCTGATGCAACCAATCTGGTGAAGCATGGTCTATGTCAGGGGTCCCTGCTTCTCTTACCTACTTTGATATTAGATTTACATTAAAATGATGCCTTGCTCTATCAAGCTACTTTAGTTTTGTTCCTAAATTGATACAAGTACAGTCCCTTACTTCTATAGTGCTACATATATTATTTGGACAATATTCAAGGATGACATCTCATGGATAGATTTAGGTCCCATGATAGCAAGGCAGAGAACTGATACTATGATTATTGAAATTAGGAAAATAGGGGGAAAAATCCCTGAGAAGGTGTGAGTTAACGGTCATGACATCAGATCCTGGCTCAGATTAGAGTTGAGCTGGAAGCCCAAAGCAAGAGGAGGAAACTACTCGGTCAAAACATTTTCTTTTCAAAAAAACAGAAACTTAATCTATTTTTGTTCAAAGTACTTTCATTGACAAGATGGATCACAACCACAGTAACCTTCTGTAATGCAGAATTCTAGTAGTCATATTGGTCTTGGAGAGAACTTGATTCTTTGCAGGTTGTAATATTTTTTATTGGATCAACAGAAGAATTATCCAGAGATGGTGTACATGATTTTTTCAAAACCACCTAGATTCATTTTTTGCTTCCTGTATGGCACTGAAAACTCATGTACAATATCTTGGGGTAACTTTTATTTCTGTCCAACATAAGGTATCAAACTGGCAGAGAATCTAATCAAATGCTGTTTTCGATTGACGAACTAAACTGTACCACTATAGACAACCTTAAGAATCTAACTCTTCTCTTATATTCAGTGCAAAGATGGGACTTCTCTTGCCCCTTAACTTTATGGAGTCCGATAAGGATTTTCCAGGGAACTTCTATTTTTCTATTTTTACATTTCTCTAGCTTCATGACTTAGATGAAAAGTGAAATGCCTTTTAATGTATCATGATTGTGGATGAGCCCTACTAGAAACATAGAAACATAGAAGTGACGGCAGAAAAGGACCTTATGGCCCATCCAATCTGTCCAGCAGAAGAACATACCATTAGGATAAGTAGAGACAAAGCATTCCAAGTGATTTACTGCTCCCACATATGAGGTACTGTGTTGGATGCTTCTTACTGATATACAAGAGGAAAACATCTGGAGAGGGTGTGAATTTTGTAGCAGCAGAATGGTTCTGTTCCTGTTCCTGTTATTTTCTTGGGAAGAAGTCACTTGGGCCTTATGAGTTAAGGTCTGGGTTAGATAGGGAAAATGGTTACCTTCTTCCCAATTTTAGGGAATAGTATTTCCTCACTTTTGGAATTGTTTTGAAGGAAACGTTTGTACACCTTTCCTTCTTTTCTCTTTGGATGTCGAAGACTGGCTTTTCTTTGTGCCAGCCCACTAAGTTCCCTGTGGCCAAGGGCATTTAGTTACCATCACTGGGAATGAGTTTCCAGAGGAACCTCTCACTCAGAGAGATCCAACGACCCTTCAAAGGTCCAGCCATGGGAATGGATCTTCATTCACTTCTGGGAAGAGGAGGAGCAGGAGTAGGAAGAAAGGAGAATTGTGGCCCCCATTCAGTGTTAAGCTAACCACTCTATGATCATCAGGATAATCTAGGAGGAGGTTGGATAAGAAGGAAGAAGCCTATTCAAGACATTTGAATCAAGGTATGAGAAATGGAACTTGAATTATCTAACTAGGACTAATTCAAGAATGATGTCCACCATTTTGGGAAGACACTCCAAAACTGCCCTTAAAATCAGGATGGGATAAGGAATGAAAGATCAGATTGAACCATCTTTACAGATTTATTCAAAGAGGATTATGTAAAGGGTTATGGTTTGAAGAAGGACTCAGAAATTGTTATTCACTTCAGTTTAAGATCAATTATCAGTAAAGTTTTGTTGGAACCTCATTCATTGTCCAAGTATGCATTTTACTGTTAATATTAAAAGATTGTAAGAACAATATTCAGGGCCTTGGAGAACCTTGGAAAGTAGTGGGCTTATGGAAATAGAGGAAGTGTGAACATAGTAAGACCAATCATTTAAGTGTGCCCTTGGACTCCTTAGTAAAATTACATGATTAAAATATCTTATTGTCTTTGTGAACGTCTGATATTGATTCTTCTAGAATTTTTTTTTTTTTTTACCATATCTGGTGGTTGAGGGCAATAAATCTTGAAATATTATAACAAGAAGAAAAAGGACATGGGGCAGGAAGGATGGGGGCGGGAAGAACCAGACTTGTAACAGACAATTGAGACATATTAGACAAATTAGACAAAAGCATCAAATGGGAAGTGCAATTAGGAGAGAATGGGGTGAATGAGAGAAGGGAACAGATAATGAAGAGGCTCCCAAAGAGAAGACAGGTTAGGAGAAGAAACAAGAAAGGAAGCTTAATTGGGGAGAAACACGAAGGGGATTAGACAAGCAGAGAAAGATACCAAAAGGAGAGGTACAAAGATGGGCAGGGGTGGAGGAAAGGTGAGGGAAACAGGTATTTGAAATAAACACATACAGTATTCACTCTTTTTAAATTTAAATATTCCATTCTAAAAAAAAAATCTCCAGTTGGACAGTGAGAGCTATTGCCATTGGTTACCCTCACAAGAATATCTAACTTTATTTATGCATGATTAGCCCTCAATAGAAGCAGGTGCAATTAGGACTATTAGTTAAGTAAAAAAATCAAAGCATATGCAATATATACTGTCGATTCGTCATCAACGCAGGTACTCATTTTTCATGTCCATTTCCAGTGGTTAAAAAAACTCCCATAAATGCCAAATCAAAAATTGCCAGCTACATTTTAGGCTCCTATGTTCATGTCCTGATTCCATAAGAAAGAAGAAGTTGAAAGTAATACATCTTTTCACAAAAATCTCTTTTTTTAACATCATTTCTGTCAGAAGTGTCTTAATTTCTTATCACAGAATTTCATCCCGATGAGGAGCAATAAATAATTCATGCTGCTGGCTCTTTGTTGTGCGTCCCTGAACTGCACAGAGCTGCAAGCCTGACAGCTGTGTCAGGACAAGCACCAAAGATCTGACATGACAAGTGACTAACAAGTTTCTTTCAGTCTATAGTGAAAGAAGACAATGGCACAAAGTGCAAAAAAAAAAAAACCAAAACAAAACAAAAAAAACCCAGAAAGAAGTCCAGAAACAAAACAAAATGGTTTCTTTTCTCTTTACCTAAATGTCTACTATGAGCTTATTTCCAACCCATAACCCCTGGTCATCTTCTAGTGCCGCCCTCCCCCTTTCCTCCTCACACTTGTCTGGCCATTTACGCCTGTCCACGGATCAATATGAACAATTCTTGGAGAAATACAGTGTCGCCATGACAACCAAGCCACAAATTCTCAGTGGAAAGCAGTGAGACCAGTAGTGAAACCTCTAGAGGTTTTCCGACGTATAAGGCAAGATGTTTTAAGATGCAGGAATAGACAAAGAGAAAAACCAGAGTAATTCATTGTTTACAGCCAATGAAATCAAAGCAGTTTTGCAGAAGCCTGTTCTCGGTTTGTAAAGTCAGAGGCATTTTAATCATGCTTTTCCCCCTTATAGTCATTGTGTGTGTGTGTGTGTGTGTGTGTGTATGTGTTTGTGTGTGTGTGTGAATGTATATATGTACATACATATATGTACAATGTCAGCCTCTTTCATGTGCTAGTAGACCATTGCCATGTTAAAGGTTCTACCTTATATACCAATATTTATTTAAAGTCTCCTATATATGGTTCCATATTAGTACCACTTTCAGAGGGGAAAAAAAAAGATAAAGCAGCGTTGATCTCAGATATCCTAAACATGTACACATAAAGTAAAAACTTAAAATCCCCCTTAAGTTGTTATTTGCCTAAGACAGATCAAGCACTGGCGTGAGTGCATGCCTTTGTGCTGTTTTTGAAAGGTACAGCGGGCTCAGCATGACCAAAACCAGACTTTATCAGCTGCTTTATTAACAGTTGTTTGAGTATCATAGTCCTCTCAGTCTTCCTTCTTATATTATCCAAAACAATATTTCTTTTCATCTAAAAAAAAAAAAGACAATATGATGGCTTGAAGACAAACCCCACAAACTTAGGATTGATTGATTTCAAGTGCTATGGCCTATTTCTATATTTAAAATAAAGAAAAAGGAAATATGGTGAACTGAGCTAAATCAGTGATGTGACAGCTTTTAGCTCCCTGGAATCTTCACGGTGTGCAGTGCATTGAAATCCAATCCCAGAGCCAAGGGTCCTATCTGGGGTTCTGAGAAGACATAGGGGACCTGACATGGACTTCAGACTGCACCCTTTCACCGAGAATGAAATCTCAGCAACTTTCCTTGGGGAAAGATCAGGGGGCTCTTTGCAGCTGCCCCCTGTCAGCACAGGCTGGAAGATTGGAAATCTCTTAACTAAGCTGACAGGCCACAGAGAGGATGAATCAAAAATATGATACCTGGACCAGTACACAAAGAAACAAGAGGGTACTCGTACACCAGATAATTCAGCAGAGCAATATAACAGGAGAGAAAAAAAAGTGATATTTAACTCTTTAGTTAATGACCCATATGACAAACGTGTTATCATTTATGACACATTACGGGGGTAATATAAAATCACGCATAATTTAGCTGGTAAATATGTGCATAAGTTACACTAATTTTCCAAGCAGACTTATGCATGCAAGTCTTCTTTGAAATTTATCCCTGCAAACCTGCATGCACAAAATTACACCTGTTTAGGTTACATAGTTTTGCTGAGAGGATTTACGTGCATACTTTTTAAAATCAAAATTATGAGCCTAAGTCCCAGCCCTACTCATACCCACCCCCAAGAACTCCTCTCACCTATGTCCATATAAAAGTGTGCAGTGTGTGTGTGTGTGTGTGTGTGTGTGTGTGTGTGTGCATAACTTTACATGCGCCTCACAATTTTCTAAAGAACAATTTCAAGGAGGTAGATTTCCAGAGAATATCTGGCTAATAAGTTAACCAGATAAAGATATCTGGCTAATTTAGCTGGGATATTCAGCAGCACAGCTGTGCCGCTGAATATATCCGGATAAGCTTGAGTTAGCCGGATAAGTTTATCAATAGCAGGTCCCACTTATCCGACTAACTTAAGCCAATTATGTCTGAATATCACCATTTATTGGTTAAGTTAGCTGGATAAGTAGTTCCTCCTCAGAAGGCTCCCATCCCCCTCTCCACTTAGCCAGATAACTGTTTAGCCAGACAAACAGTTATCTGACTAAGTGGCGGCCGCTGAACACGTTCGAATATTGGAACGCTGCCACTTAGCCAGATAAGTCACAATTTGTCTGGCTAAGTGGTGTTGTGTGAAAAGCATTACTTTACCCACTGAAGTCCCCCTAAAAATTACCTTCTTATCTGAGGGTAATTTTCAAAATCATTTCCTTGGGTAAAACAGTGCTTTACTGGGGGCAGAGCTGGGGAGGTTTTCAAAAGAATGCACATGGTGTCCTTTGCATTAGAATTGGATAGATTGTTGATAACGAAGCTTTTTTTTTTTTTTTTTAAATTCCAAAAATAGATCTTCCATGGTTTTTTGATGAGAGGATTGATATTTCCTGATTCAAGTTTACTCAGGAAGGCTTTTTGAAAGCTTAGGACACAAGACCATATTTTGAGGTTTTTTACCTGAATACTGTAAGTGTATTGCAGTGCAACGGGGAAGAAGTTGATTTTTTTCATGATCCAGATCCTTTCAAAAAGCTTTCTTAGTGAGACAACTGTTATATACAAGATTTCTCCCAAGGAATACAAGGTATGTGCCCGTGTAAACATTGCTCTTTTGAAGTGTGGAAACTAATCTTTATTTGGTTGTATTCAGTCCAGCCATTTATAATAATTTACCCTCCCCTATGCTTTTGGGCTTGAGGTTGTGTTAGGGTATGTGTTACTTGGATGGGGTTCCCCCCTTTTTTTCTTGTGGAAATTTGATACAATGTTTCCTTATTATTTCAGTATAGTACTACATCAGTTAAAACTGAAATTTAAAAAAAAAAGTATGCACATCAATTTTCTCCAAAACATTCTGCACACAGATTAGCAGTTGTAGTTGTGTGCTGGTAGCTTTAATGGGATAGTTACTTACTTTATTTATTGGACTATATTTGATTTCACACCACTCAGGCTACCACCATGGCAAAGTTAGCAATGGAAAGCTAATCCTGCCCATATTTTTGTGTGTTTCTCAGGGAACATACATTTCCCTGAATATGGAGAGTATATTATTGAAGGTAAACACATATTTCAGGGAGGCTGTGTGACATCATCAAGAGTCGCCAGCATGCCCATAAAGAGGAGGCCTCTAGGTGCATCAAGGACTGTACCGAACCTCCTGCTATGCTATGCTGAACTGATGTCTTTGCACACTGCACTAAGCACTTCATGGAAGAAAAACCTTCATTTTGCATCTTAACCTGTTGATGAGCTGAGCACTGCCAGGGAGGCTGTGTGACATCATCAAGAGTAACCAGTACGCCCCATAAAAAGGAGGCCTCTAGGCAGGCCTCCACCTGGTGGACTGTTGCCTAAGGACCTGTGAAAAGGCTTGCCCTTTGGTGAGCCTCTTACTGGAATCAGTGGGCCAGATTTTAAATGCCCTGCGCGCGTAAATCTGGCCGGATTTACGCGTGCAGGGCCCTTGTGCGCCGGCGCGCCTATTTTGCATAGGCCACCGGTGCGCGCACAGCCCCGGGACGTGCGTAAGTCCCGGGGCTTCGTAAGAGGGGCGGGGAGGTGGCATGTCCGGGGCGTGTCCGGGGTCAGGGGCGGTTCGGGGCGAGACCAGGGGCGTGGTGCCGGCTCGGGGGCGTGGTCAAGGCCTCCGGACCAGCCCCCGGGTTGGGTGATGGTGCGCCAGCAGCCCGCTGGCGCGCACAGATTTACGTCTGCTTTCAGCAGGCATAAATCTGCCAACAAAAGGTAGGGGATTTTTAGATAGGGCCGGGGGGGTGAGTTAGTTAGAAGAAGGGAGGGGAAGGTGTGGGGGGGTGGAAAGAAAGTTCCCTCTGAGGCCGCTCCGATTTCAGAGCGGCCTTGGAGGGAACAGGCAGTG
Organism: Rhinatrema bivittatum; assembly: GCF_901001135.1. NCBI lineage: Eukaryota > Metazoa > Chordata > Amphibia > Gymnophiona > Rhinatrematidae > Rhinatrema > Rhinatrema bivittatum. The sequence continues at coordinate 51,732,153 of NC_042627.1, read as the reverse complement.
CGCGCCGGGCTCGGCGCGCGCAGGTTGCACAAATGTACACCACCTTGTGCGTGCCGACCCCGGATTTTATAAGATACGCATGGCTACGCGCGTATCTTATAAAATCCAGCGTACTTTTGTTCGTGCCTGGTGCACGAACAAAAGTACGCGCTCGTGCAAATTTATAAAATCTGCCTCCCCGGGTAGTAGAAGTTACCAGTAACCTTGGAAATAATAATAATGTACTTTTTAATGTGGGAAATGATATGAGTGGGAAACATGAATGTAAGATCATTGCAGTGGAAAGAGAATTATATAGTAGGCATTATTTTTCAACATCAGCTCAATCTTATGTTATACAAGGTGCAAAGTATGAGGGTAGAAAAATACACACAGAGAGTTTGCTACCCATTTTTTTAGGGAAACTCTGCGGGACGTTGTTATTGAAAATGTGCTTGCAGGGTCATGGGTAGAAAGTGCAAAGAACCCGTGGACTTGCATGCACCACAAGCAGTATGAAAATTGCCTTATATTAGCTTAATTTTGAAAGCCATCTATGTGCATAAAGGGCTGATATAAAATGAGCTGGGTCTCAGTTTGCATAAAGGTCTGCATGTAACCCAATCTTGCACACTTTTACATAGATTGTGCATAAATGGGTAGATTTTGAAAGGTGCGCCCGCTTCCTGGCATGCACACATGTACGCGCCGATTTTATAACATGAGTGCACATGTTATAAAATTGTTGGGCCGCTTGTACACGCACGCCGGATTTTGTAATCCATGCATGCATGTGTGCGCGGCACGCACAAGGGGGAATACGGTTCTGACAAACAAGGGTGGAGGGAGGTGGTTAGCCATATATAGGTGCTACTAGAGTACAAGTTGATGTTAAAGCTCTGACCGAGGCCTTAGTAATTAAGGGGTCTATGTGGATTATTTGTTTGGTACATGTGCCTCCTGGCAGTAATTCATCAAACAATTCTGAGCTTTCTGGCTGGATTGCAACACTGCATATGCATTTCAAAAGATATTATTATTTGGTGACTAATATTTATTTATTTATTTATTTAACATTTTTTTATATACCGCAGTTCTAGTAACAATGTTACTAATCACTTCGGTTTACAAGTAACTTTGGGATGACATAACATATGTGTGTGTCTTACAGAGAACAGGAAGTATGAACTGGGATTTGGTTAAGATTAATATAAGTGAACATATAATAAATATAAATATAAATATAAATAACATTGATCAGAATACGATATAACATTTAAAATAATGAATCTAACATAACTAGCGATTTTATAATCAAGTAGCAGTCCTGTAATATGTGAGCAGTCATAGGGGGGATGTGTCATATATGAATATGATATTCACATAATATTCATACAGATGATGCGGAATCTGTTCTCACTAAGGATTTTTAAAATTATTTATTCTTGATTGATTGTGTCCAGAGAATTAAAGAGTCAACACATAATCTAGATCACCTAATCCACAGTGTCTCGTCAACTGAGGCCATCACACAGAATCAAGAGAATGTTTATGATCGGATCATGACTTAATTTTATTTCAGATAATGATCAAAATTATCTGAAATGCTGTTTGGATAAAAAAGTTAAAAAAAGAGGTCAGACCAGTGGTAGTTCCATCTGTTTTTGCTTCTGAAGTAATTAATTCTAATGGATGCAATCCATAGAAGATATGGATGTCACCAAATCTGTAGATCTCTTTGATAAGACCTTATACGATATCTATGAAACGTTAGCTCCAGTTAGAGAAATCTGTTCTTGCTGTGTATGTAGAGGTAAACCATGGTATTCAGCAGATTTGAAGGAACAGAAGCGCAGTTTGGGAAGGACAGAAAGAAAATAGAGGAGGAAAAAGAGCAAAAGGATTTAAAGGATTGATATCGTTTGCACCTGGATATGTATAAAAAGAGTTGTTTGGAGAGAATGAGGAATCTGGTTCTAACAAGAATGGAAAAATCTCTATCCAAACCTGCTGAGTAATTTCAAACAGTAAATTGGTTAATCACAAAACCAGACTTGTGAGGCACTAGCTCAATTTTTTGAGGAAAAATAGTAAAGATCCAGTCACAAATGTAGTATATTCTATTCGCTCAGGCACCTTCTATAGCTTTGGAAAGTTGTGGTAATAGATGGTCTGTTTTGCAACAAGTTTCACTTTTAGGTGTGACATCAATAATAATCTACATTTTATATTCTCAGTATTAGAACCGTGTCCATTTGCCCATGTGAGAACTTTAAAAGAAGTTTAATTTAAATTTGTACAGAGTATAATAAATAAAGCCTTAGCTGAGCGTCTTCTACCAACTTCTTTGAAGAAAGTGACTATAGGACCGGTATAAAACAATTTGGCTCTTAAACATCAGGTGGTCTCAAATTATGAACCAATCTGTAATATCCCAACCCTTAGTAAAATAACTGAAAAATGTTTGCTTGCTCAATTAGAAGAGTATTTAGAAACAAATAAAATAACTGATGACCAACAGTTTGGGTTTAGAAAACATCATGGGACAGAAATCCTACTGTGAGCTGGATCAGGGAATGGCAGGAGTCTTAATCCATTTGGATTTAAAGGCAGCATTTGATACTTTGCATCATGGATTATTATTGAAAAGTATGGCTGACATGGGCCTTGATGGCACTGTACTGTCATGGTTTACCTCATATTTGCAAGACAGACAGTATAGGGTTCAAACTACTAACTCTTGTTCCAGTTGGAAAAAGATGGCTGTAGACATTTTACAGAGCTCTTGTTAATCTTCAGTTATTGTTAATATTTACTTGGTCCCAATTTACACTCTTTTCCATTCAATGGGTGTAGTTTTCTACATCTTTGTGGATGATATCCAGTTCTTTATCCCCTGTACATATGGGAAAGTGCCAGTGGAAAAATTCCAAAGCAATATGAAAGATACTGACAATGGCTATGAAATAATTATCTGTCCCTGAATGTGCAAAAGACATCCATGTTATGGGTAGGGAAATCTGCACTGCTGGATATGGGAACAACGATCTGTTATTCTGGAGTTACACTAAATCTATGTACTGAAGCACTTAATTTGGGGTTTATAATTCATTCCAAATTGACTTTTTTGCCCCAGTTAAAACAAATAGTGTGAAAGGCCTTTTGCAAATTAAAAGTATTAACACTGATTAACAGCTAGCCTGTTTTGCACAATAGTTCATACCTTGCTATTTGGGCAAATAATTATTGCAATAGCTTGTACATTGGCTTGCCTAAAAAATATATGCAGGCAGTTCAGCTCGTACAACACACTGCTGCACAAATCTTAAGTGGCATCAGTAGAAAAGGTCACATTACTCCAGTGTTGACAGGATTCCACTGGCTCCCTGTAGCCCAAAGAGTACAACTTAAAATAGCAGTGCATGTACAAAATTGATATATGGGGAAAATCCTTGCATTTTAGCCAACACTTTGCAAAAATATGTTCCCACATGAGCCCTGAGATCGCAGGACACTAACTTGCTTGTTGTTCTGCCGTTGCAGAATTATAAATTAAAGTTGACACAAGCAAATAATTTTTCTTCTATTGCCCCAGTATTATGGAATGGGTTGCCAGCGGATATGCGGGGAATAAGAGACATCAAGCTATTCAGAAAGCAAGCAAAGACATTTTATTTTAATATTGCTTATTGTTGATATTTTATTATATATTATTGTTTTTAATGTATACTGTTTTTATTGACTGTGTATGTACTGATGTTCTCTGCATCAATCTTATCTGGGGATAACGGGCTATAAAATATGTCAAATAAAAATAAATAAATAAATAGATTTGCCAATGTTAAATCTTATGAATATTGCCCCCATAATATCTTCTTGGTGGTTTTTGGCGCATTATGGGGCTTTGCCATGGTTGGTTGTGGTCTGTGTTTCCATAGAAAAGCTGCGGTGTGGCTAAGTGAAGAGTCCTCATGGCAGTTTCGTGTGCATAAAACTGGAGCATGGTAGCAGGATGCAGGTAACCAAAAAGAAAAATTAAGGTCGCCAAAGCGCATGCCGCACTCCCAACTGCTAGGTAATTGAGAGGATGATTTTCAAAGCTATTTACCTGGGTGAAATGGCTTGGCTGAAATTGCCCTATTCTGCCTGGCTTAAAGTATATGTGGCCTTCTATACCATGTGCTTCATGCTAGGTTAAAATGAAGGATTCCCCTGGGAGTGCTTCAGTCAGCGGGGAAAAAGTGCTCTTACTTGACATTTTCAAATGTCCGCGTGCTCTCTGACCACCTCTTGGCTGCCCATGCCAATAGAAGATGTCAAGAGCATGCATGGCTTTCGCAGGCACACTTTGAACATTCAAATTTTCAAATGGCAACAACACGAGCTGTCTCCCTTTGAAAGTTGAATGCAGTGTGCGTGGGCTACAAGGGTGAATTGCAAATAATGTGGGCTATTCAAAATCTCCCCACTCCATACTGCTAAATACTACAGTGGAAATGACTAGAAAATGCTAACAATGATATCTAACAGTCACTGACAAGCTGCCAGGCGATACCGCCGTCCCTGTAACATTGTTGTGCATTTATCACTTCTTACTTCAGGATCTTTTTAAAATTCATCAACAGTGACACGATAATGCATCTCATAGCAACTGGAAGCTTTGATTTATAAATAATGCTGCAATTGGGATTTGCCACTTTGGAGTTCAAAATCTATTTTAATAGCTACTGTGCATTGGGCTGACTTGAACACTAATTGCTATCCGACGCTATCAGTTTGCCTTTTTTTCAGAGCCACAGTATTTGAACTTTTACTTTTTTAGTTAACCAGATACTGTCATTCCAATTTTTTCAAAACTCTGTGCAGTCCCAAAAAAAAGGTCAGAATCTGTCCGTGTATTAACCAGCATTTTATTCCAAAACCAATTATAATGAAGTACCAGTGTCAGCATTCTTTATTTTGGCCGTAAAGCCTTTCTCCATTTCAGGAGTTGAATTCTTGATGAAAAAGCAGAATCACTCTACCATATGACCCCTGGTGGTGACCATTAATTTGGCACTGCAGCTGCTGAAAAGAAAATGTCTTACTAGTATGGGGCCTGATTTTATAAAAGGTTTTCTCCCATAGGCACATGGTGGGAGAAAAAGCTTTATAAATCAGGCCCTAAGTTACTTATTTTATAGGTTTCCAAAAAGCTATGTCAAATTTATCATATTACACTTAGTGACTGTCATGAAATGACTCCCACCTGTACCTTCAGACTCCTCACACACGCATTTATCAGGCACATCCTCCATCTCTTGGAAACTTGCCGATTTTGAGCAGTTGTCATGCTTGACCACACTGACAGGAGCTATAAAGAAACAATGATAAAGGACAAAACTTTGTAATACATTCAGAAAGAAAAACATCCTCTTCAGTGTAATAGGCCTCTCAATAATGAGAGCATGAGTCATCAATTATAAAAAAAGATTACAATAAAACAGTACATGTCCAGTAAGGTGCCTAACAGGCAACGCGTGCACAGACATTATCTTGTGTTGCCTCAAATGACGGCTTTAAGAAACAGATTTTTTTTTTTTTTTTTTTTTTTAAACGTGAGCATGTAGTTTTCTCACTTGACCAAGCTATAATCTCTGCACCTCCACCTGGAACACCAGTGTCTAGGGATGTGAATCGTGTCCTCGATCGTCTTAACGATCGATTTCGGCTGGGAGGGGGAGGGAATCGTATTGTTGCCGTTTGGGGGGGTAAAATATCGTGAAAAATCGTGAAAATCGTTAAAAAATCGAAAAATCGAAAAATCGAAAAACCGGCACATTAAAACCCCCTAAAACCCACCCCCGACCCTTTAAATTAAATCCCCCACCCCCAAATAACTTAAATAACCTGCGGGTCCAGCGGCGGTCCGGAACGGCAGCGGTCCGGAACGGGCTCCTGCTCCTGCATCTTGTCGTCTTCGGCCGGCGCCATTTTCCAAAATGGCGCCGAAAAATGGCGGCGGCCATAGACGAAAAAGATTGGACGGCAGGAGGTCCTTCCGGACCCCCGCTGGACTTTTTGGCAAGTCTCGTGGGGGTCAGGAGGCCCCCCACAAGCTGGCCAAAAGTTCCTGGAGGTCCAGCGGGGGTCAGGGAGCGATTTCCCGCCGCGAATCGTTTTCGTACGGAAAATGGCGCCGGCAGGAGATCGACTGCAGGAGGTCGTTCAGCGAGGGTTCCGGCGCCTCGCTGAACGACCTCCTGCAGTCGATCTCCTGCCGGCGCCATTTTCCGTACGAAAACGATTCGCGGCGGGAAATCGCTCCCTGACCCCCGCTGGACCTCCAGGAACTTTTGGCCAGCTTGTGGGGGGCCTCCTGACCCCCACGAGACTTGCCAAAAGTCCAGCGGGGGTCCGGAAGGACCTCCTGCCGTCCAATCTTTTTTCGTCTATGGCCGCCCGCCATTTTTCGGCGCCATTTTGGAAAATGGCGCCGGCCGAAGACGACAAGATGCAGGAGCAGGAGCCCGTTCCGGACCGCTGCCGTTCCGGACCGCCGCTGGACCCGCAGGTTATTTAAGTTATTTGGGGGGGGGTTCGGGAGGGTGGGGGATTTAATTTAAAGGGTCGGGGGTGGGTTTTAGGGGGTTTTAGTGTGCCGGCTCACGATTCTAACGATTTATAACGATAAATCGTTAGAATCTGTATTGTATTGTGTTCCATAACGGTTTAAGACGATATTAAAATTATCGGACGATAATTTTAATCGTCCTAAAACGATTCACATCCCTACCAGTGTCTACTGTGGCTAAAAGCCTGTGCATTGTAAAAGTACACACGTAAAATTAGATGGCTGAAAGTCCCATTTAACCAGATTCTTCTCCAGCATAAGTATGACTAAGCCTTTGAAAATTTACTGCACAGTGGACCTAAGTGACATGCAATTTAGTTAACAAATCTACAGCTGGGAAGAAGCTGAAGTTATTCAGTTTTTTGCCTGGCAGTTTCCTTCTGTTTCTTTTGGGCTTCCTGCTCAATTGGGACTGCCGTCTCTCAGGCTATTGTGCCATAAGCATTCATTCATGGACACCTAAAGTTTGCATTTCCTATTTCATATTCCCCTTGCTGTTCCAACCTGATCTGGCCATTGCAATGCCTGCCTTTAGCTGGGGGGCCACAAAGCATGGTTCCTCATATAATGTGGATGCTGAGTCCGACCAATAGTTATCACCACCATGTTCCCCACCCTGAGGTTGTGAACATTGCCTTCACAGCATATCCCACCCTGGCCCACCCAGGCTGCAGAAAATCTAACCCAGGATAGAATCTAGGTCATTCACATGAATCACTACCACTAGGCCAGCCTTTAATAATACTATTTTATAAACTGTGATGTAGCGAAGTATCCCTAAGAAATTAAAAATAGATTTTACTGCATAAATATGAAAAAAACTCAGGAATGTAGGGGATGCTTGTAAACACTGAATACCAACAGACAGTAAGAGAAAAATCTTTAATCCTTTAATATAAAATATCTCATAATAAGAGCAGCGCAGCTTACAAAACAATGCAGAGTAAATGCCAGCTCAGCTCTTTTGAGCCATTACACTCAATTAAATGCATTATCACCCCTAAACTTACATACCAATAGGTTTGTTTTCAAAATATTTTCCAACTGATTGGCATTATAGTTCTATCTCATATATGCTAATACAACCGGATTCTTGGAAGTCATATGATTTCTTTTAAACTGAGCCAAAGGCAAAAATGAAACTTAATACTGATCTTTAACATACTGGTCAACTTTTAAGATATCTTAGAATTTCAAGAGCCTTGACTATTTCTACAAATCTGATGAGTACACTCTCATTGTGCTTTAATTAACTATTTCTTCACAACCAACAAACTAGCCTGGCCTCAGAGATAGCCCTCTCAAATCACCCTTTCAGGAGCAAAACAAATGTTAGTTTATTTTATTTGATAAGACTGCCTTTCTTCCATTTAAGAACCAAGTCAACCTCAGAAGGAAATACTCTAGCAGCTTATTTTTGAAATCTGAACTGTAAACTGCATAACTATGGGTCCCATATATCTAAATAAATCATATCATAATGTATGTTAGTCTGATATTTTAAATAGGAAAATATAGCAAAATCAACATTGAAGTTTAATGTATTATTAATGCAAATTTATTTCTAAAAAAAACATAGGACAGTTCCAAAATGCAAGTATTACTATCCAGAGGATTTAAACTTATGCTAATTCTAACATATTTTTATAAATAATTATATTCATTATATTGTTTATCATTGGTAGCTCAAGGCAAGTTACATTCAGGTACTGTATTTCCTCATACCCACAGTGCTTAAAATCAAACAGGGTCATTTATTAAAATGCATTATGGTGTTATTGTGGGCGTTAGGGCCCTAATGCCCACAATAAATATTGCAACACATGGTGCAAATGCAAATTTTTAAAATGTATTCAAAGGAGCTTGATTGGGGAGGGGTTTGGGCAGGATAAATGAAAATGTGGGGCATTATCGCACCACGCGATAGCATAACACATGCTATCACATGCTTTTAATGCCAGAAATAACTATATCTCTTTTCCTGGCATTCAGCTGTGCGATGTGCCCGAAACAGAATTTGCGATAATATTGCAAATTCCATTTTGAGAATTTTCAGGCGGGGAGAGAGGAGTAGAGTGGAGTAGAGTAGGTAGAGAGAGAGAGAAAGAGCCTCTTGGGTGGCACAAATAGTAGTCAATTCTTTACACCACTATAGGAGGGCCAGCTAGTAACTCGAGGTGAGGTTTTGGTGATGGTCTAGGCTTTTGGGGCCAGTTTTACATGCACAGTGAGACGTTCGAACAGCACAGTACACATCAGTGAAGATTTGACATGATTTGCAGTGAGGAAAGTCATACAAAGATGAGATTTCTACCATGTTCTCTCATCCTAGCTTGATAGTATTACGGTAATTAATAAGCAATAGTAGCTTGTGATTTATCTAATGTTTGGGTACATGCCAGGTACTTGTGACTTGGATTGGCCACTGTTGGAAACAGAATACTGGGCTTGATGGACCATTCATCTGACCCAGTATGGCACGTCTTATGTTCTTATGTTCTAGTACCCTGGTAGAGAGTCCATTGTACAAATCTCATCTTTGCGTGACTTTCCTCACTCTAAATCATGTCAAATCTTCACTGATGTACGCTATTCTGTTCGTACGTCTCATTGTGCATGTAAAACTGCCTCCCAAACCCTGGACCAACACCAAAACCTCTCTTTGAGTTACTACGTGACCCTGCTATAGTGGTATAAAGAGTTGACTACTATGAGAGCATTATAAAGAGGTTTTTTTTTCTCTCTCTCTCTCTGCCCAAAAGTGAGAAATGCCTGTCTGAGCACTTTGCAAGTTGCGAAGTACAAATATCGCGGGGTGCAAAAACTTTAACACACAGCGTGATAAAGTACCTCTGCAAAGCACTAATATAGTGCACATTGCAGTAAATCTTGAATTATCATAGCCACGCCCTTTTTCCTTATCATGGGCATTATCCATGCAATATAATTATTGCATTTTGATGAATCTAGGCCTAAATTTGTACCTGAGACAACAGATGGTGAAGTAAGTTGGTCAAGGTCACAAGAAGAGTCAGCAAGATTTGAAGCCTGGCTCCTCAGGGATCTCAGTCTGCTGCTCTAACCGCTAGGCTACTACTCCTGCATACCACCAAGGTTTCTTTACAATAAGTAAGCATTATGGGGGCAATTTTTAAAATCTCAAATTATTTGCAGGCCGGGGGTACTTTGAACCTGCAACCAAAGTTTGAAAGGGAAACTCCCTGAAGTGTATCCCTTTGAAAATCCGAGAACTGGCTGACAGCATACACATGGGGGACTTTAAAATGTAACTACATTGCTTTATTCATTAGTAATCAGTTGGATTGATTACTATAACTGTCTGCATGTTGGACTACTTCAAAAGGTAATTCATCAGTTGCAGCTCTTTCAGGATGCGGTAGCCTGGCTTCTTGTAAGGGAAAAGCATGGGAGCAGGTTACATCTCTTCTAAGGGAATTGCATTGGCTGCCAATAGATCCTTGAATACAGTTCATGCATTGTTTTTAAACTGTTGAATCAAGAGGGCCCAAACTATTTGAGAGGGTTATTTCAAGACTTCCAACTGGCACATGCAATGAGATCCTCTCAACAGTCTCTATTAGTTGTACTGTCTTTGTCAGAGAATAAACTGATGGAGACTAGAAAGAGGGCTTTTTACTGGTATGTCCTGACACTGAAAATTATATTCTATTTTATCTGAATCGAGAGAATAATTATTCAGCTTTTCAGAAAAAGGCTAAAGACAGGCTTTTTTGCTGGGTTTATGATTAGGACTGATGGTTATGTATCTTTGTATCTTAAATTTATTTAGTTATATATTTTATATTTTTAAGCTGCTGTATTGAACCTAAGTTTTCAACAGAAAATAGGCACTCCTAGGCATCCTAACTTAGGGGCATATATGTAGGACTGCTATTCATTTGCCTAGATTTAGGCACCAATTAGGTGCTTAACTGCTAAAAATCAGTGCCTAACTTGTTCCTGCCCTGGAAGAACCGCACACCTATTGATTAAGCTTTGAGAACTCAGCGGTGAGGACTGTTTGCATTTTCTGTGACTTGGGTGGCAAGGGGGCAGGGAAGGAAGGAGGTGAGGTTTGGCACAAGGTTCTAACTTTGATTTTTTTCAGCTTGCGAGGATCACAGCGATGCAGGTAAGAGGGTCACTAAGGCCACAAGAGACTTTTAATGACAATTAGTAGGGGACTGGGGGAATTCACATATCCTTCAAGGCCCTTTTGAATCCCCACAATAGTTTATGCAAACATAAGTGATACACAGAATGCATGTCTTAGGGATGGATCATTTTCAAAGACATATGCATGTGTAGAAACCTATTTACCTGGGTGGAATGCCAGTTGAAAACTATCCCCTCACCCCAAGCAAATGTTGGGGTGAGGGGATGTGTGTTTCGAAATGTGTGTATTTTTAACCGCATTTATAGGAGGTGTCAGAAATCAGAAATAAAGGCATGTGTTTTCAAAACTACATACACTATTTCCCATATAAATGTGATGGGACTTTGCCAATCACTAACATTTGCTCCCAAGTAATTTTTTCAAACAATGGGCAGTGGGAAGGGATTTTTGGTTTTTGAGAATCCAACCCTTCCCATAACGCCACCCTTTTGGGGGAAAGTCTTCAGTGAGATACAAAATCTCCTGGAGCATGCTCAGTGATTCAGTGGGTTGTTGACTAAAGAGTGGGAAAGGAGTGGGTTGGAGAGAGGAGGAAAAAGAGTAGGAACTTAGCTGTTGGGTCTTTGCCTCATCCTTGGGCGACTTAAGAACATAAGAAATTGCCATGCTGGGTCACATCAAGGGTCCATCAAGCCCAGCATCCTGTTTCCAACAGAGGCCAAACCAGGCCACAAGAACCTGGCAATTACCCAAACACTAAGAAGACCCCATGCTACTGATGCAATTAATAGCAGTGGCTATTCCCTAAGTAAACTTGATTAATAGCCGTCAATGGACTTCTCCTCCAAGAACTTATCCAAACCTTTTTTGAACCCAGCTACACTAACTGCACTAACCATATCCTCTGGCAACAAATTCCAGAGCTTTATTGTGCATTGAGTGAAAAAGAATTTTCTCCAATTAGTCTTAAATGTGCTACTTGTTAACTTCATGGAATGCCCCCTAGTCCTTCTATTATTCGAAAGTGTAAATAACCGAGTCACATCTACTCATTCAAGACCTCTCATGATCAATAGTTGGGATTTGAGTAGAGTTGAAGAGAAGATTTTTTTTGAGAAGTTTGATTTAGTATAAAGAGAAGGGCATCCTCCCAGGATCCTGAAAGGGTCCAACCAAAGACTTTTTGCCTGAGCGAAACATACAGCAAGGGTGAGATGAATTTGGGACTCTTGACCGGAAAACTCAAGAGGCCTGCGGCTTTTTGGAGCTTTGGGTTACAGTTTGAAAGTTTTTGACCAGTTAGACTTTGTTAGATTTTTGAGCTTGGGGATCTTTTTCTAATTTTTGACCCATGCATTCTGGAACTATACTCCAGTTACCCTACACTTCAAGGAGAGGGGTTCCTGAACATGAATGGTGGTACAGGAGAAAGGAGACATGTAAGGAGATCTAGAATTGAGAAGGAAACTATGATTTTCATCACATAATTTTTGTGCTATTTTTCATTTTTTCAATTTTGGCCTAGATACTCATTTTCAAGTTGAAGTAAACTGTTTTTAACATCATTCAGGACTCTGGTTATTTTTATTTTTTTATTTGCCTTTGCTGAATGATTGGGTTGATTGCTACTTAACCCTTTTAGTAATTTCTGCATCCTTGCTTCTAATTTGGACCCTTGCACACTGGGACATTAACTTTAAAATGAGCACATGGGTGCCCATATATGCTTATATGCAAGAATTTTAAATCATGCAAGCAATTGTGTGCATTTGATTTAAAATATGCCTGTTGCACGTACCGGTATGTGTGCTCCTAATTTTAAGCAGTTACTCAAGCAAACATAATTTGCGTATCTTCCTTAGAAATGTGTTGGCTTTAACATGTGCAGGAAAGTGGATTTTAAAACATGCTCGCATGAAGGACATTCCCAGCTTTGCCAAATAGTCCTCCAGTTTGCCCAATCTCTCTGAAGGTCATTCAGACCCCTCTGGTTATTCACTCTCCCCTGTTTACCCAGACCCCTCACCCAGTGTTTTCTGGCTTAAAACAAGATTTTGCAGACTTACATCTCATCAAGCACAGAAGTAAAGATACATGACTAACAGCCCGCTGTGCCTTGCAATTGCTGGATTTACATGTGTAAAAATTGCTGGATTTACATGTGTAAAAATTGACTCTGCGCCAGAATGCCCCTGACACGCCCTGACTCTACCCCTTTTTCCCATGCACTGGGTTGATCACATGTGTAATTGAGCCGTTTTAAAATAAGAGTTGCTCATGCTCGGCACAGATACTTGTATAATTTGGCCTTTCAACACGAGCAACTCTTTTAAATGTCATTCCTCGGCGGCCATCATCCAGATGGAATGTGAGTTTGTGTATGAAAGAGCAAGTGACTGTGCCAGGGCCCAGGAAGATAACATGCACTAGGGATGTGAATCGTGTCCTCGATCGTCTTAACGATCGATTTCGGCTGGGAGGGGGAGGGAATCGTATTGTTGCCGTTTGGGGGGGTAAAATATCGTGAAAAATCGTTAAAAATCGTTAAAAATCGAAAAATCGAAAAATCGAAAAACCGGCACATTAAAACCCCCTAAAACCCACCCCCGACCCTTTAAATTAAATCCCCCACCCTCCCGAACCCCCCCCCCAAATAACTTAAATAACCTGCGGGTCAGCGGCGGTCCGGAACGGCAGCGGTCCGGAACGGGCTCCTGCTCCTGAATCTTGTCGTCTTCAGCCAGCGCCATTTTCCAAAATGGCGCCGAAAAATGGCAGCGGCCATAGACGAAAAAGATTGGACGGCAGGAGGTCCTTCCGGACCCCTGCTGGACTTTTGGCAAGTCTCGTGGGGGTCAGGAGGCCCCCCACAAGCTGGCCAAAAGTTCCTGGAGGTCCAGCGGGGGTCAGGGAGCGATTTCCCACCGCGAATCGTTTTCGTACGGAAAATGGCGCCGGCAGGAGATCGACTGCAGGAGGTCGTTCAGCGAGGCGCCGGAACCATCGCTGAACGACCTCCTGCAGTCGATCTCCTGCCGGCGCCATTTTCCGTACGAAAACGATTCGCGGCGGGAGAAATCGCTCCCTGACCCCGCTGGACCTCCAGGAACTTTTGGCCAGCTTGTGGGGGGCCTCCTGACCCCCACGAGACTTGCCAAAAGTCCAGCGGGGGTCCGGAAGGACCTCCTGCCGTCCAATCTTTTTCGTCTATGGCCGCCGCCATTTTTCGGCGCCATTTTGGAAAATGGCGCCGGCTGAAGACGACAAGATTCAGGAGCAGGAGCCCGTTCCGACCGCTGCCGTTCCGGACCGCCGCTGGACCCGCAGGTTATTTAAGTTATTGGGGGGGGGGGGGTTCGGGAGGGTGGGGGATTTAATTTAAAGGGTCGGGGGTGGGTTTTTGGCGGGTTTTAGTGTGCCGGCTCACGATTCTAACGATTTATAACGATAAATCGTTAGAATCTGTATTGTATTGTGTTCCATAACGGTTTAAGACGATATTAAAATTATCGGACGATAATTTTAATCGTCCTAAAACGATTCACATCCCTAACATGCACCCCACCTGACTGGAACCTGTAGCACCTCTGGATGAGGTAAAAAGCACAAGCAGGGGATCGGCCACATAAACTGTACCCAGACAAAAAAAGCATTTGCAAATTTCATGAATCTTTATATCCATAGACTTTGTAGGCAATTTTAAAAGTTAGCTACAAAGCTCATTAGTAGAAAGTTCCTGCAGACTTTGTAGCTAATTAGGCTGTTTCAAAATTGCCCCAAAATGCACAAGAAATGTGAGCCTTGACTTAAGTTGGAGATCAGTGGGAAATTCAGGTATACACATTGGCTTGAAGTAAAATTTTCAATATCATTTACATGGTTAACATTATGATTTACTCACAAAACTAGCTGTCTGAAAATGACCCTCCCTGAATATGGCTCAGGAGTGCATTGTATGGAGCAGGAAATCAACAAAGAATACATTAGAAAGGGGAAATCAGAGTGTCCTGATAGTGAGGATGTAGAAAAAGCAGATTCCAAATTATGTGGACCACTTGCTAGTAAGCAGGTTGTGAAAAAGCATAAAACATGAGTTTAGGTGGACTGCATGCAAATGCAGGAAGTCTAAATAATAAAATAGGAGAGCTAAAGTGTATGGCACTAGATAAAGATATTGACGCAGCTTGCATCTCAGAGACCTAGTCGAAACAAGACAACTAATTGGACACTGTGATATTAAAGTACAAAGTATATTGAAATGACAGAGCACATAGAAGTGATGATGATGTGGCTTTATATGTTAAGGTTTCCACAGAGTTTGAGTTGGATACAAATTCTGCAGGAAGCAATTTACTCCCTCGAATCTTTATGGATAGCAATTTCATGTGGATGGGGAGGAGTATAGCAGTGGAGGTTTACTAACATCCACCTGACAAGAATGGTATAAAACATAAATGGAGATTAGATAAGGCTATCAAATGTGTAAACACAACAACAATGGGAGATTTCAGTTATGCACAATGCAGTACAGACTGAGTGAATGCTTCATCAGAGCATGTCAGGGAAGTTAAGTTCCTAGACACCATAATGATTGCTTCATGGAGCAATAGAATTAATGAAAGGGGGCTCCTATTTTAGATGAGGTTTTCAGTGAAATGTAGGATCTTCTCAAAGAGTAATGGTGGTAGAGCTGCTGATCTCAGAAATTTGTAGTGAGCGGGTCATAAATCTTTAAAATAAATAAATAAATAAATAAATACATAAATAAATAGATAGATAAATAATGCTGTCAAATTTGAGATTATCACTGGAGGGAGATGAAGAAATAAAACTACTGTGGTAACCTACGACTTTAATAAGGGTGACTATAATAAAATGATTAAACTAGTTAGTAGAAGACTAAAAGGAGAAGTTACAAGGGTCTACATGAGGTGGGAGACTGTTAAAAAGTATCATTTTGAAAGCCCATACGAAATGCATTCAACAAATTAAAAAAGGTCAAAAGAAGAGCATGCATTTGCCACAATGGCTAAATGATGCTGCAAAAAAGGTTATTAAAGCCAAAAATGCACCCTTTAGATAATGGAAAGTAAGATATAATGAGAAAAATAAGGTGTATAAGCACTAGCAAGTTAAATATAAAACACTAATTAAGCAGTTGAAGAAAGAATTTGTGGAGACACCAATGCAATAAAAATGAATAATAAAAGCTTTTTCAATCACATTAAAAACAGTGGGATTAGTTGGCCAGTAGATGACCAAGGAATGAAAGAGGCACTGAGGGAGAATAAGGCTATAGCAGAAAAACTAAATTAATTCTTTGCTTCATTCTTCATTGGGGAGGATGTTGAGACCTATATATACCAAAACCATTCTTTGTAGGTGATGATTCGAGGCAGTGAAACAAATCAATGTGAAACTTGATGTTAGATCAAATTGATAAACTAATTAGTGTAAATCATTGGATTCTGGTATTCATCCCAAGGTTCCAGAGGAACTCAAATATGAAATTGCAGACCTGCTATTAGTAATCTGTTACTTATCATTCTAATCTGCTCTGTACCTATGGACTAGACACTAGAGGATAACCAATCTGATGTCAAATTTCAAAAAGGACTCCAGAGTAACCCAAGTTTCTATAGGCCTGTGAGCCTGACATCAGTTCTGGATAAAATGTAGAGCTATTGTTTACAACAAAATTACTAAACATATGGATGAAAATGGTTTAATGAGGAAGAGCCAGCATGAATTTAGCAAAGGTAGCTCAAGTCTTACTAATCTATTAGAATTCTTTGAAAGTGTGAACAAGCATGTGGACAAAGGTGAGCCAGTTGATGAAGTGTATTTAGATTTTCAGAAGTCATTTAACAAAGTCCCTCAAAAGCAAATCCTTAGCAAACTAAGGCCTGGATTCACCATTCTAACGAAGAATGGTGAATCCAACGAAAATGGGGGGCAGGGAGGGCAAAGGGGGACAGGCCTGCAAAAGCCGGCAGCCATCACACCACCGCAGTGATATCGCTGCCGACTTTCGCACCCAATAGCACCACCGTGCTATTGGGTGCTATTGGGCGCGCTACTGGTGATGATAACATGGCTTACCTTATCGCCGCCAGCGAAGACATCTCAGAGTCCTCTCTGACTCCTCCCCCTAGCAAGCTATCACACGCAAAAAGGGACTTTTCGCACGTGATAAGCTTTACAAATGACCCCCTAAAGTCATAAAATTGGAGAATGTTTTAATGTAGATTGGTAACTGGCTAAAAGATAGGAAACAAGATGTAGGACTAAATGGTCAGTTTTCCCAATGGAAAGAGGTAAATAATGGAGTGTCGGAAGCAGCACTGGAAGCATAAACTACCCACAGTTTACGCTTCCAGCACTGAAAGCATAAGAAACCCACAGTTTACATTCCCAGTGCTGGAGCACTGAGAGTGGGTAAGTTCATACCTCGCTCCTGGGCAAGGTTTTTTTGGGGGGTTTTTTTAGATTTTAGTGGTGGGTGGGTGTTTGTGGCCTGGAATATTAAAACTTCAGGTAGATGGGAGGGTCTACAGGGATGCCCGATTAAATTAAACAGAAACTGGGAAGGGATGGGTGAGGGGGGTCTGACCCGTAGATCCCCTACACATTTCTTTTAGGAGGGATTTTAGGGTAGGAAAGTGCACTGCAGGGCTATATATTATATTGTGGGGGGGGAGGGGGGAGGGAGAGAATTGGCCTGCAAGTCACTTTTACATTTTTTCAAATTTTGACAGTGCTACTTAACCAGATATCTATTGAAGATATCTGATTAAGAAGCTGGTTAACCTGCCACACAAGTAGGCTGATGCAATATTGTGCACTCAGGCTAGTGCACAGGTTAACCTGCAGTTGGACATGTGTTTTGGACGCGTGTCCTTAACCCCTGATGCAATAAGGGGATCAGCACGTCCAAACCAGTGCATAGCTAAGAACGCTCATCACATGTAAATGCCCTGTTGATGAGGCTATTAACTAGTACTCCAATGTAAAAAATCACCGTGACCCAACATACGTTTTAAACCTCAAAAATTAATGCTGATGTTAAGTCTTGAGGTGCCTCAAGCCTTGAATAGAAAAGCAGAAAATACTGCTTTTCTGTGGTTTCTGTGCCTGACCTCGGCCTACACCAATGTGTCTCTTCTTCTGCCTGGACATCCATCTCTGCAGAGGCCCCACATAAGTCCAGCTGGCCTCAGCACCCGAGGGCTCAACCTAAGAGGAATGTGGGCTGGTAGTGGTGAAGCTCCAGTGGGGTCTGTGCTTTCCATCAGCCTCACCTACTGACGGTGGGGACCTGTAAGGCTTCTTCCCACAGGTAGCATCATCACTCCCTCGGCCAAGGGTCCACCAGCATAACAAGCTGATTTTAGCTGTTGCAGTTTTGTTGCCCAACTTCATGCCCTTCAGTTGCTTCTGTCTGCCTTGGATAGCTCTCCAGCCTTTTCCCTCTGCTCCAAAACAAGAGGGAGAGGAACAGGTGGCAGTGGCACATGCTCTCCAACTTTCAATTTCTTTTGCCTTGAGCTACCTTCCACTGCTGCCACAAAATGTCTGTTTTCAGTTTGCGGGCAGGAATAGTGCCTTTTTTTTTTTTTTTAATCACTGATACTATATATAGACTGGGCTGGATCTGCATCACTTCCTCTACCCCTGCCAAAGCTGCCAATATTTTCTCTCCCTTTTCTTGACATGATGGAATTTGTTGAAGTGCACTGCCGCCTACAGGGGGTTTGGATATTGCAAATTAATTTATTTAATACTGTAACTGATCCCCCACTCACAGTACCACTC
Source organism: Rhinatrema bivittatum (assembly GCF_901001135.1). NCBI lineage: Eukaryota > Metazoa > Chordata > Amphibia > Gymnophiona > Rhinatrematidae > Rhinatrema > Rhinatrema bivittatum. The sequence continues at coordinate 51,713,608 of NC_042627.1, read as the reverse complement.
ACTATATAGAGAACTGTCTGTCACACATATAAACATGCACAAACACACATACAGTGTATATGTGCTGTGCTGTGTGCGCTACTGCTAACTAGGGATGTGAATCGTGTCCTCGATCGTCTTAACGATCGATTTCGGCTGGGAGGGGGAGGGAATCGTATTGTTGCCGTTTGGGGGGGTAAAATATCGTGAAAAATCGTGAAAAATCAAAAAAACGTAAAATCGCAAAACCGGCACATTAAAACCCCCTAAAACCCACCCCCGACCCTTTAAATTAAATCCCCCACCCTCCCGAACCCCCCCCAAATGACTTAAATAACCTGCGGGTCCAGCGGCGGTCCGGAACGGCAGCGGTCCGGAACGGGCTCCTGCTACTGAATCTTGTTGTCTTCAGCCGGCGCCATTTTCCAAAATGGCGCCGAAAAATGGCGGCGGCCATAGACGAACACGATTGGACGGCAGGAGGTCCTTCCAGACCCCCGCTGGACTTTTGGCAAGTCTTGTGGGGGTCAGGAGGCCCCCCCCAAGCTGGCCAAAAGTTCCTGGAGGTCCAGCGGGGGTCAGGGAGCGATTTCCCGCCGCGAATCGTTTTCGTACGGAAAATGGCGCCAGCAGGAGATCGACTGCAGGAGGTCGTTCAGCGAGGCGCCGGAACCCTCGCTGAACGACCTCCTGCAGTCGATCTCCTGCCGGCGCCATTTTCCGTACGAAAACGATTCGCGGCGGGAAATCGCTCCCTGACCCCCGCTGGACCTCCAGGAACTTTTGGCCAGCTTGGGGGGGGCCTCCTGACCCCCACAAGACTTGCCAAAAGTCCAGCGGGGGTCCGGAAGGACCTCCTGCCGTCCAATCGTGTTTGTCTATGGCCGCCGCCATTTTTCGGCGCCATTTTGGAAAATGGCGCCGGCTGAAGACAACAAGATTCAGTAGCAGGAGCCCGTTCCGGACCGCTGCCGTTCCGGACCGCCGCTGGACCCGCAGGTTATTTAAGTCATTGGGGGGGGGGTTCGGGAGGGTGGGGGATTTAATTTAAAGGGTCGGGGGTGGGTTTTAGGGGGTTTTAGTGTGCCGGCTCACGATTCTAACGATTTATAACGATAAATCGTTAGAATCTCTATTGTATTGTGTTCCATAACGGTTTAAGACGATATTAAAATTATCGGACGATAATTTTAATCGTCCTAAAACGATTCACATCCCTACTGCTAACACTACACACAAAAAAGCTGTTAAACACTAACAGAACCTAAAAGGCTGGAGCCTGGTAAGATTATTTTCTTCAGTCTCTGAGTGTGTAGTTCTCACCTCACAGACAGCCAGAGACAAAAAAAATTACTACGATGTTGTCTACAACTGCAATTTTCACACTGTCTATCACCCTGACCCTCTCCTAGTGAAGAAAAAATTCAGAATCAGCAGCAGTGCACTGCCTCTCTTTCTGACACAGTGAGTGTTTAAGATCACTGCAGCATAGGGATGTGCAGAGGGATGCCATACGTTGCATTCAGGATTTGTATTTGTCGGGGGGGGGGGGGGCAGATACACTGCCATTCAGCAAGGGAGCCCCCAATACGTTTATATGTTAATTTCTTATTCATTCCTGGCTAAAATTAAATTAACTACAACCCCCCCACCCTTCTGACCCACCAAGACTTACCAAAACTCCCTGGTGGTCCTGCGGGGGGGGGGGGGGGGGGTCCGGGAACCATCTCCTGCACTCACACCCTCGGCTGCCGGAATTCAAAATGGCACCAATAGCCTTTGACCTACTATGTCACAGGGGCTACCGGTGCCATTGGTCAACCCCTGTCACATGGTAGGAGCAATGGATGACCGATAGCCTTTGCCCTTACCCAGACCCCCCACTGGACTACCAGGGAGTTTTGGTAAGTCTTCGGGGGGTCAGGAGGGTGGGGGGTTTGTTTAAATTGGCTCCTTTAGGCAGCCAAATAATTCGGCAAAGATTCATTGTATTCATGGGGAATCGCGATACATTTCGCTTCCCCACGAATACACTGAATATGGCCCTATACCTTGCGGATTACCAATTCATAGGGAATGAATGCACACCCCTACTGCAGCACAGAGAAGATCAGAAGCTTCCAAAAACCAATGCCAAATCAAAAAGTGTATAAGCTTTTTTTAAAACTCACAGAGCTTTTAAATATGTCCTTCCCTATAAACTGCTAGGGAGGAAGTACAGAACTACTTGCAAATACTCAGATTTTAAATTGGAAGTGGGTCAGTATCACGTAATCCAGATAGTAGCTATAGGCTGGATTAGAAAGATGCTTCACTATGGTTTGCCTTCTGTGTGGTTTCCTTGCCAACTTGTGCTGACTAAGCTCTGACAAGGCTGTTGGTTGCTAAGTTACCTGTATCTGTTTAATTACTTAGAGCTGAACCATAGACTTCAATGAGCCATAGATTTGAAAGAAAAACAAAGAAATGAGCCTGAGAATCTTCATTTGTGGGACTCCTCCATTCATTTGAGGGCACCACGAATTAAATGAATATGGACTAATTTGTTGTATTTTAACCATTTGTTTCAAATGAATGCTCACCCCTACTAAAGAGCATTGCCACACAGATGAATTTTCAATTGATTATCTGGCTAACTTCTAACATAAGCCAGAAAAATCTAACTGGGAAAAATCTTCTCCACCCACTACTAATTTATGTACCTTAATTTGTATACTTTAAAATTTAACTAGTGAAAAAAGGGCTGGACCAAAAGAAATTCCGGGGTGAGTTTTGATTTATCTGGTCAACCTGGATTTTCAGGGTTAACTGGCTAACTGTGAAGCATAACTCTAGTCACACAAATAGCTATCCTAAATATAGCCTTACAAATTACAAAACTAGGCAGATTTTCACCTGAAAATCTAGCTGGTTAGATACAGATAAAGATCAAGAGAAAGCTAACCAGGTAAAGTTACCCAGTTATTTTAGCCTCTGAGTGGGTTTTTGAAAATTGCTCTGCGTAAATAATTCATTTAGAAGGCAGATTAGCAAAGAGGAAAATGTTCTTCTGAATGGAGCATCCCGCTCTCCCCACAATTAACAGAACACCCCTTATTAGCAGGGATTCTTCAAATTCCCTGACAGCGTCCCTCACCCACCTCACACACCTGTACCTGGTAGAGATCCCTTGATTGGCTGTAGCACAATGTTGGAAATCCTCATTCCTAAACATTTCTTCTCTGTTTTCTACTGCTAAGGTGATATTTAACTTTAAAAGTTTTTCAGCCCCCTATTTGAATGTAGTCCATGTGGTACAGAATACAATTTCAGTTACTTATCAACTGGTACCAGTTCCAGTCTCCGATGGAAGCAAATGTCTTATGAGACTGCTTCTTGGTGGCTCAGATTCGCGATTGGCAGAAGACAGTGGACTTTCAGTCAGCAAGCTAGTTACCCATGGATGTGGCTCTAGGCTGACACACAGATTGACTGGTTCACACTAATTTACTTCACACAGATTCCATTTATCTCTTAGAAGATCCCCTGGCAGCAGCTTATAATGGCATATCCTAGGATGTCTGCCTGCCTGAGTTTTTAAAGCGGCAGAGCTTGACGAATCTAAGTCCAGAGAACTGTTCACAGAGAGAGAGAGAGAGAGAGAGAGAGAGAGAGAGGACTAGGTGCAATCAGAAAATATCAAGGGGCACAGCTGGGACGCGCTAGGCTGCTTGACAGGTTTGAGCAGTTGAGCATTAACTATGAGTGTGTTCCTGCTGGTGACCCTATGTCATTAGGACAAATTGGAATATCACCCCCCAAAAAAGCAAAACAAAAAGTGGGATGTCACACAGGTATTACCATGCACAAACTGCAAGTTCAAATTCTTGGAAACATATAACCTTTAAATTTTTAAACTTATTGATTATGAGCAAAGTAGTAATTGTGTAACTGTCACTGATTAAAATATTGAGAAACGTTTGCTCATTCGGTCAAAAATAGCAAACAGCCAACATACTGCAAATATATTTAAAATAATCTCATTTAACTTTAATAAATATTAACATATCATAACAATGTATGTGCATATCTTAACAATGTATGTGCATTTGCAAAGTCCTCATCACTTTTTCCATGACATTTTGCAATACTTACAGGTCGATACAGTAAAGTGTGCTCCGTCGGAGCGCACTGTCAGCCTGCTCTGGACGCGTGTTTTTCCCTTACACCCCTTATTCAGTAAGGGGGAGAAAACACGCGGCCCACCCCGCGGCACCTAATAGCGCGCCCTCAACATGCAAATGCATGTTGATGGCCCTATTAGGTATGCGATGCGGGATCCAGTAAGTAAAATGTGCAGCCAAGCCGCACATTTTACTCTAAGAAATTAGCGCCGACCCAAAGGTCGGCGCTAATTTCTTCTCGGCGCCAGGAAAGTTGCACAGAAAAGCAGTAAAAGCTGCTTTTCTGTGCACCCTCCGACTAATATCATAGCGATATTAAGTCGGAGGTCCCCAAAAGTAAAAAAAGTAAAAAAAAATAAATAATTTGAATTCGGCCCGCGGCTGTCGGGCCGAAAACCGGACCGCTCAATTTTGCCGGCGTTCCCCCCCCCCCGGTTCCGAGCCCGTGGCTGTCAGCGGGCTCGAGAACCGACGCCGGCAAAATTGACGTCGGCTGTCAAACCCGCTGACAGCCGCCGCTCCAGGCCAAAAGGAGGCGCTAGGGGACGCGCTAGTGTCCCTAGCGCCTCCTTTCCCTCGTTTGCACCGCGTTGCCTAATTTGCATGCTGGAGCATACTGGATAGCTCGCACCGGCGAAGGGTCGGTGCGTGCGCCGGGAGAGCGGGCGTTCGTCCGCTCTCCCGCGGTTTTACAGTATCGGGCTGTTAATGAGGAAAAGCCTGACTGCTAAAATCCCTTTAACAGAAGATGCATATCAGCAAGCATGGGATTAATGTCTTTAAAAATATTAAAAGGATGCTAGGACATTAATTTGCACTGAAGCCCAACCAAACACAGCATAGATTGCCTTCAGGATCACCATCAAAAAGCAGAGTAAAGCTGAAATGAATGCTAAAATTTGACAACAAATGCAAGATGTAAGATCTGAAACACATTTAGTACTGATGCGGTTAAAGACTCGGCAGTAGTGCTAGTTGATGAAAAAGTAGGATTAAGGTTTTAGTACTAGTCTTGACCCGATCACGTTGTCTGCCTGCTGTCTTAAGCTTTGAAAAACATCTAGGATCATCTTCTTATAAGCTTCAACTCAAAGATGTTTAAACAGTTCCCAATCCAATTATAAAGAGGTAAATGCAAATAAGGGTCCTACTGAGCCCAACCATCTTACTTTTTAAAACGAAAACTAAATAATTGCATATTACACAACTCCTTAATCTTATTTAAACCCAACAGATCACTGTTTTATATCACACAAGGCTGGCAGAGTTAAATTAAGCTTCCTATATTAGCCTGCTTAATTTTTGATCAATTTCCTCTTTATTATGTTACTTGTAATCCAGTGCAAGTGATGATGTCTAGATATTTGACAAGGATTGTACCTGGATATATAAGGATTCATTTTCTAAAGGTAATGGATTAAACTGGTTTGTCCATGAAAGGATATATATACATACAATTTTAATTTCCCATGTCCATGATACACATTTCCAACTGCCTCCCTTGAAACATTTGTTAACAGTAAGTACCTCTTTAAAAATTAGCACTGCACACAATGCACTTGATTCACTAAAATGTGCTACTCTAAGGTAATGCACATAATTCGAATAAGTGTTAGGAGATCATTTTTAAAGCTATTTTCTCACAAAATACTTAGTTTTATGTGCGTAAATTGCTAATATCAAATTGTCCGAGGCTCTGTGTATGTAAACGGGCATGCGTAACCTGGTTTTCAGTGCACTTTTACATGATCTGACCAGAGGTATTCTGGGGGTAGGTGAGTGGGGTCAGAGCTGGGGCAGAGCTGGCACATGCACGCATATTTTCTATTTTTAAAAAGAATGTGCCATGTAAGTGTGCATGCACACGTTTTGTCCTCCGATGAGCAAGTGTAACTTTATACAGATAAGTATGTCCAGATACTTGGTCAATTATCTGTGGATTTTCAAAGCAAACTTATGGTCGGACATGAAAACAGTGAGCACTGTCTTGCTCATCACAGCCAATTCTGTTCTGAGAGCTCTATGAAGATGGCTGTGAATTCTTTTTGGCTGCTCATTGCAGATCTAAGATGTTATATTTTTAGATTGTATCAAAGCAAACAAGGAATTTTCATGCTAAAATCAACAAATTCATTAGAATTGTCTTTTTTGCAATATGCTCAAATTAGTGTTCAAAATAGTCATACATTTTTAATTGCATCAAATTATAATGATACAAAAATACTCTACATAAAGGGCATGTTGTAAATGAAGTTGCATTATATGGTAAGTACCAGTAGCTATTCTTATATAAAACTCTCAGGGCACTGTTTCAAATAGATTTTGTCATAAAACTTGACTTGCAGAAAGCTGAAAATAGAGCCTTAAGGGTGAATTTTGAAAGCATTATGCACTTATTCACTCTAGGGAGATTTTACAAACATCACACATATATGTGCAAGTACCAATGCGCAAAAATCTTTCATCTTGGAAAAAAAAAAAGGGGTGACATAGAGGCAGGTCAGGGGCGTTCCAGGGAGGGGCCAACATATACATGCATAAGAACGATTTTATATCCTGTAAAAGCAGTATGCATGTGGCTCTTCCCTGCACATATTTACTTCTGCTATATATGAGGGCCCGGGATGGAATGTACGGAGCCTGAGCATAATGGGGTGCCAGTCCCGTGCTGCTCCATCCCAACTACCCGAATAGAGTACGGCTTCCTCCGTAGATTAAGCGTAAAGACAAGGAGGGCGAAGGGAGGAGGCAAGAGGCATGCACGAAGGGCTCCCTTCGATGACGTCGGCTGGCCTATCTAAAGCTGTGAATGCTACTGGTAGGCCTCTTGCACATCACCCACCCATCCTTAATAATAAAAAAAAGAAAGAAAGAGGGGGATAGCAGGCAGTAATTGGAGAAGATATAAGGTTCAATTTCCCGATTGGGGAGGGTGAGGAAGGGGATGTTTGACGGGACAACATTTAGCTAAAACTATGTTAGTAAGTGTATATTACCATGTATGTTGTTGCAGGTTGCTCTTTATTGCAACGGTGTATCCAAGCCGGGGGGGGGGGGGGGGGGAAGGATAATTTGAGAAGGTTGTGGAGACAATCCCAGAAACGGGTTTCATCACCAGGTCCTGAAGTTGGGAATATGAATGCAATCACCATGCATGGCTGTGCAAGGTCACAGTGGTCTCGAGGAGGGCTGTCTTACTTGGTAAATACGACGGACAGCCAGATGGAGGGACAGCCAGTTGGAGGGGGCAGTGGCATGAAATGTTGAGTGAACGAGTAGCAGGGCTCAGGTACTAGGGACGTATTGATATGTGCTAGAGATTAATAAAAGCTGTGCCCTTATTGATGCAAATGAAAGTGTCCAGTGTCAATTTGTAGGGTCATAGATGGTGTGTTCGGGAGTGCAGACAGGAAGGTGCACAGCGTTATTATCAGGTGTAATTCCGAATAAAACTATTTATTTATTTATTTGTTTGTTTGCTTGCTTATTTATTTGTGGTTTTTTATATACCGATAATCATTTGGAACATCTAATCGGTTTACAGGGAAATGGTAAATTCAGCAACAGGCTTTACATATAACAATTTGAAACAATAAATTCTATATTCTGTATTTGACTATAAGTAAATTTATAGTCAAATACAGACTGCATGAGGGCTCTAGGTAAACTGGGGGGAGTGCAGTATAAAGAACCAGGGAGATCTTGATGACCTACAGATAAACTGGGCAAACTAGTGGCCAAACTGGTTAAACTGTTCATTTCCTTCACATGCACATGTTATAAAATTACCTCACTTGCGCATGTGAAAGCCAACAATTCCTAAGATGCTTCTGTAAATGCTTAAAATTAGGAGAACACAAACTCACACTAGGTGTATTTTATATAATACATGCATGGATGATATTACATTGAAATTGTTGGCTCAGTGTGCTGTGGCAGTCAAAAAAGAAAACAGGAATTATTAGGAAGGGAATGGCAAATAAAATGGAGGATGTCATAATGCCTCTATATCACTCAATGGTTAGACCACACCTTGAATACTATGTGCAATTCGGTCGCAAAAAAGTTATAAGTGCACTAAAAAAGTACAGAGAAGAGTGACCAAATGATAAAGGGCATTGAATGGCTCCCCTATGAGGGAAGGCTAAAGAGGTTAATGCTGTTCAGCTTGGAAAACAGACAGCGAGAAGGATCTGGCAAAGTTCTACAAAATCATCAAAGGTACTTGAACAGGTAATGGTGAATGGTTATTACTTCGGATAATACAAGGATTAGGGGCATTCCATGAAGTTAGCAAATACTAGGGGGTGTGCATTCGTATTGACCGGCATATGAAAAAACGCTACGCATATTTTTTTTTTTACTTAAAAAAGTGATGAGACATAAACGATCGGATTCCAACATATCCAACATAGCTATGTTGGATATGTTGGAAATCGCGATTGTTTGATCCAAAATTAAAAGTTAAAACCCCCTCACCTTCCTTACTACCCCCCCACAGACTTACCCCAAATCCCTGGTGAACTAGCGAGGAGTGAGGAGACGCCATTTCTGCATCCTCTGCGAGGAGCACGTGACGTCGGCGCCACGTCGAGTGACGCGGCGTCACGTGATTCCCCGCGGGGGTCGCGCCGGAACAGCCCGTTCGGCCCAAAAGGAACTTTTGGCCAGCTTGGGGGGGCCTCCTGACCCCCCCAAGCTGGCCAAAAGTTCCTTTTGGGCCGAATGAGGATCCCGGAAGCGACCCCGCGGGGAATCACGTGAAGCCGCGTCACTCGACGTGGCGCCGACGTCACGTGATTCCCCACGGGGTCGCTTCCGGGATCCTCGTTCGGCCCAAAAGGAACTTTTGGCCAGCTTGGGGGGGTCAGGAGGCCCCCCCAAGCTGGCCAAAAGTTCCTTTTGGGCCGAACGGGCTGTTCCGGCGCGACCCCGCGGGGAATCACGTGATGTCGGCGCCACGTCGAGTGACGCGGCGTCACGTGATTCCCCGTGGGGTCGCGCCGGAACAGCCCGTTCGGCCCAAAAGGAACTTTTGGCCAGCTTGCGGGGGTCAGGAAGCCCCCCCAAGCTGGCCAAAAGTTCCCTTTGGGCCGAACGAGGATCCCGGAAGCGAACCCCGCGGGGAATCACGTGACGCCGCGTCACTCCGACGTGACGCCGACGTCACGTGCTCCTTGCAAAGTTGGTCAGAAATGGCGTCCTGACCCCGCTGGGACCACCAGGGAGTTTGTGGTAAGTCTGGGGGGGGGGGGATTAGGAGGGTGAGGGGTTTAAAATTTTATTTTGCACATATGGACATATACCCAACTCATTGAATTCTGTTTATGTCCATATTGACCGCAAATGGGACCCCCTTTGGACATATGGACATAAACTTTTGCTCTGCACATCCATAGCAAATACCACATTTAAACTAATAGGAAAAAATTATTTTTCACTCAACGCACAATTAAGCTCTGGAATTCATTGCCAGAGGAGGCGGTTAAGGAAGCCAATGTAGCTGGGTTTAAAAAAGGTTTAGATAAGTTCCTGGAGGAGAAGTCCATAGACTGCTATTATCAATAGGGAATAGCCACTGCTTATTGCCAGCATTAGTAGCATGGGATCTTTTTAATGTTTGAGTACTTGCCAGGTATTTGTGACTTGGATTGGCCACTGTTGGAGATGGGATACTAGGTTAAATGGACCCTTGGTCTGACTACTTCTTACGTTCTTATGATGTAAAATTCCAGTGTATATGTGCTTGCGTCTACATACGTGCATACTCATTTTAAAGTTACCCTCCCCGTTTACAGTCTTTATATGCAGAAAGCCTCAAGAGGACAATTTTCAAAGGCTTTATTTAGGGTGGATTGACCTGTTTGAAAACTTCATTCAGTCTGACCAAAAAGTATGTGCAGGCTTCCACAGCAACCTATGTGTTAGCGGGATTCAGCGCAGGTGTTCTGAGGAGTGGGGAGGGAGAGATGAGGGTCGAGAAAGGGCAAGTTATGAAAACCATAAGGTCCATATTCAGAAGCATTTAGCTGGATAACTCAGAAGTTATCCGGCTAAATAAATATTTGGGCACTTATCTGGCTAAATTCTAACTGGACAACTTTTTAAGATGTAGCCAAATCAGTCAGTGGTGTTCTGAGAAATGTAACTGGGAGGCGCCGAGTTAGCCAGATATGTTATGTGGCTAAGTCTGGTCATTCCATAGACCTGTCCTAAAGTTTAGCCTGATAATATTATCCAGCTAAGTTTAGGAGAGCTGGATACGTTTAGCGCTACAGCTGCACCATCGAATACAGAGGCTAAGTTAGTCAGGTAATTTTATCCAGTTAACTTGCCAAGCTGCACAGTGGCTAAATATGGACCTCAAGGAGCACTGATTTGATTTTCAAATTGAAATGTCCCTTGTTTTTGCAGCCATTCTCTGCAGGTGCAAATCCCCAGCTACCTTGAAGGCAACCGATAAATGACCTGCAGTTTCCTTTTCCAATTAACTGCAAGGTCCATGGGAAGAAGTATGCAAGGATTTTGTAGCCACATGGGCTAAAGAAAATTGCCTTCAAAAAGTCTGAAAACTAATTACAAGATATATGTTCATTTTACTGTTTTATATAAAATGCGTGTGTTCTTGATGATGAACACCTTATAGCCAGTCAGAAAACGGGTGTATCTGCGAATACTTCCCTGAAAAGATCATGGTCATGCCATAACAACTTGTCCCTGATTTAATATTGCTTGGCACATAGTGAAATTTAACAAGAAACTGTAAGCAATTGTTATTTTGTTGCCATGAAAACGTATGCTGTGTTACCGATAAACACCGCGAGCTCCGTTACTTTCAGAAACTAAATCTCCTACTGCAAAATCTCCTTGGCTTTTCTTAGTTTATGAGGACAGGAGATATTTATTCCCCATAGCTTTGAAGACAGAGGACTGTCACCTGATTAGTGAAGGTACTTGTAGAAAATTTTTAACACCTGAATGTACTTTGTATGTCATTTAATTATTTTTAAACCAGGGTGACAAAATGTAATCAGAGCACAACATGTTGGTCATCACAGAGGCAACAATTTCGAACAATGCAGTGCACTAAAGGTATAAAACTTTGAGGTGAGACAAATGGAAGGAAAGGTAATTATATTATTCGTGCAAGATGCCAATTTCACCATAAAAATTCAGTCAGCTAGAACACAAAATCCTTTGACCTAGCTTATAAAAGGTCAGAATGCAATTTTGAATAATAAATGAGACCTGCTGACCTCACGACCCAAATCTGGCAGGGTCAGCGGCAGTCGTTTCACCAGATGCTGATGGCAGATATACAGGCACTGACAGCTCAACTAATGAGCTTCCTGAACATAGCTTTTTAGATACTATGACATTTAAGTGTTATATAGTATACAAAACACACTAGTAAATGTTCTGTGTCATGTAAAAGTGAAGTGTTATTTATAGAAGGTTTTTTTATACAAACTGCTTTATAGCTCTGTTCCTGGCATAGTCTACTATTTACCGTAGTTGCTTTCTAGCCACTAAATAGAGTACAGTCCTCTCTGGGCATAATATATTTCCTTCACAAACTGTGGCACTCATTTGTACACTGTGCTAGATGAGGAAAATACTTGCATTTATTAAAGCCTAGCTATTAAGAGTCAAAAGTTGATTAAATTATTGCTTAGCCAGTTTGGATCCAAATGTATTCCACTTAAATGCTGCCATGAAAGAGTTGGCTCTTGGAATCAAAAATGGATAAAATTTGAAAGGGGATAATAAAATAATATGTCAGACATTATTATAGCAGGTATTTGTACAAAGTCTGAGGAAAAAACTAGAAACAAGAGTTTGGTTTTAATTTCCAGTGCTCTTACCATATATTGATAGAGAAAAAAAGCCATTTTACTATGTTGAAACTAAAATAAAAGCATATTGTTTTAACCTTAGTTTTGGCAGGCTATCTTTGACATGGCTTCGTATTACCTTGAGTCCAAAGCCATTCGTTGTTATAAGCAACCCTCCTGGTGCAGGTTTTTTTTTTTCTTTCTGATCAGCTCTTTGGGTGAATAATGGGCTGTGCTCTGCCCCTCCCCCAATGCATCAAATAAACTTTCCTCTTCCTTGGGCTGAATGTGAGAACGGGATGTTTCTGTAGTGCACTTGGTGTCAGTGCTGGAGAGAGAATGTGCCAGAGAATAGGCTCTGGCCAGTTTTTCTGACAGGGTGATCTTTCACACAGCTCTTAAAAATTATGTTAAGTTTTAAAGGGGAAAAAAAAGTCAGATTAAGGAGAGAGAGAGAGAGAGAGAGAGAGAGATCTAGTACAGTCAAGAATTCAATATTTCTGGGGTATTTTAAACAAACTTTTTTTTCCTGATCTCTCAATCTAGTGGATACATGTCATACCAGCACTATTTATTTTCATTTTCATCCACTTTAGTATTCCTACTCAGACCAGATTTGGTTTCAGACTAGTGAAAATGTAATGTAAAGGGTGCAGTAATTCAACCCTTTTTATAGAGGATTTTACCAACAAAACAAAACCTAAATAAAATATGCCATGAGCAAACGGTCACTGAGATCATAAAAACATTCTGTTTCCTTCCAGATTTGTTTGTGCATATGGAATGGTAGCCAGGGTTGGTCCTGGGCTGCCTAAGATAATGTGGGTCCCTGGCCTCAGTTTCTCACTGCCCTCAACTTGGTCCCTTTCCCTTTCCTCCACTGTATAAGCCATTGGCAGCAGAGGGGGTGGGGTGAGGGGGAGAGCAAATGGTTAGTCGGGGGGGGGGGGGCACGGAATGGAGGAGGAGGAGTGGGTGGTTTTCCCCTTGCTCCATGTATGATAACTTTCCCACTGGTTGGCTCAGAGAGGCAGGGATCAAGCAAATAGGGGAGATTCAGAAAGTAGACACCCTCCTCCTTTTGCCATCTAAGGCTTTCCCCCTCCTTTCTACTCTAGTTTGTTTGAATGTTTTCTATTTTACTGCTTGCTCTTTCACTTTGGTGATTGGTTTGTGTGTCTGGGGATGTAGGATACCTGAGCTTGGGATCTTTGTAGAGTTGTTAGAGCTGCCCATTCTTCGATGATGTCATACTCAGGTGACAGGGGGGCGGTTTCTCTGGGTGTGAGCTCCTTGCTGGCTGTGCTGGTTGCCCTGTGCAGGATGCCTATAGGTAGGATACAATGCTGAAGAGTGGCAGATTTTATTTTGGGGGGACGGGGGGGTGATGAGTTCTTGTACTTGCTGTTTGCTCAGGCACTATCATGTGATAATACAGCGGTGACCTGTGCAATAGTGTGTTAATTAATGTATGAGCGGATGGGACGGATGGTCTAGGGCACCCCATATTATCAGGCCTATCCAGTACCGAGCGGTAGGAAGAGCTGCGTTAGTGCCTACGGCACCCGCGGTTACCGCCCGCACAGTGCAGCTCACCTACCGCTCGATCCTGAAGCCTAATTATATGTAAATGTAAGCCACGTCCGAAAAGCCTTAGGCCCGCGCAACCCAGGATACTGGATAGAGCGCCTATACAGGATCCTGGGTGCGCTGGCCTAAGGCTTCAGGCCACGCTGGTATCTGTCATTTCAAATGTCATTTGAAATGACAGATACCAGGAAGCAACGGCGGCGACAGCGCAGAAACAACGACGAAACGACTTGTCAGTGTCCCCCCTCCTCTCGGAGCAGGGCGCGAAAAGCCGCCTTGCTCCGGGAGGAGGAGGGACACTGACAGCGGCGAAGACAGCGGCGAAGCAACGGCGAAGACAGCGGCGAAACGACTTTTCAGTGTCCCCCCTCCTCTCGGAGCAGGGCGGAAAAGCCGCCTTGCTCCGGGAGGAGGGGCGACACTAGCAACGGTGAAGCTTTCCCCCAGCCCGGACGCCGGCAAAAAACGTACTTTTTTGCAGCCAGCCATGAGCAGGAACACGATCTGGCCTGCCTTAGCTCCTCCCGACAAGATGGCCGCCTGCACGGGGAAAGCGTGCAATTGGCCGCTGAAGACGTGACGTCACGACATCACGTCTTGAGCGGCCAATTGCACGCTTTCCCCGTGCAGGCGGCCATCTTGTCGGGAGGAGCTAAGGCAGGCCAGATCGTGTTCCTGCTCATGGCTGGCTGCAAAAAAGTAAGTTTTTTGCCGGCGTCCGGGCTGGGGAAAGCTTCGCCGCTGTCATCTCTCTCCCCCCCTCCCGGAGCAAGGCTGCTTTTCGCGCCCTGCTCCGGGAGGGGGGGAGAAGAGATGACAGTAGCGAAGCAACTTACTTTTAGCTTTTAAGTTTTTTTCGCTTATTTTTTGGATTCGCCGCTGTCATCTCTCCCCCCCCTCCCGGAGCAAGGCTGCTTTTCGCGCCCTGCTCCGGGAGGGGGGGAGAAGAGATGACAGTGGCGAAGCAACTTACTTTTAGCTTTTAAGTTTTTTTCGCTTATTTTTTGGATTCACCGCTGTCATCTCTCCCCCCCCCCCCTCCCGGAGCAAGGCAGCTTTTCGCGCCCTGCTCCGGGAGGGGGGAGAAGAGACAAGCGGCGAAACAACTTACTTGCACAGGGGAAAGCAGTCTCCGTGGCAGCCCCAGTCCTCTCCCCTCCTCCCGAAGCCAAAAAAAAAAAAAAGCTTTTTTTTTTTTTGGCTTCGGGAGGAGGGGAGAGGACTGGGGCTGCCACGGAGACCGGCACCCATGATCGCGGCCGGGGCAGGTGAGCGGGGGCTGGGGGAAAGCTTGCCACCTACCCTTACCCATGCCTCTACCGCCTGGGTCAGGGTAGGCGGTAAGTTTGCAGGTTAAACGCGCGACAAAACGGCAGGGAAAGGTAGCGTTAGTCGGGGCGCGGGTTACGGGATGCTAGGGGAATAGCTAATTGGCTCGTTTGCATGCAATATCGAGCTAATTCGCTTGTTTGCATGCAATATACATGCCGCGGGCGGAAGGGGTTACCCGGGGAATTTAGGACGCGGTAGGAGTAGGTTAAAGGGGATTCGGGATCGCAGGAAGGGCTAACGCGGCCGGAACGTGAGTTAAAAGCGGCTTAGGAGCAGGGTAAACGCGGCCGCACTTTACAGGATAGGCCTGTATATGAGACATAAAATTTAAATTTCTGGAAACAGACACCTTGATTGTTAATTGATATGTTGGTATACTATATATATAAAGGCTTCTAATTTTTGTTTTTAACCAATAAATATCAATAAATCTCTGCAACACAGAAATAAAAGGTGTTTTTCGGATAAACAGAACACAGGAAAAACACCACTTCCTTTCATCCTTTCTCTTGCCTGCCTTGGATCCTCCACTCTGTTTTTCAGCCTTTTCAGCACTGAAGACTCTTCAGCTGTAGAAATGTATATATTTCATACAAATGGAAGAGATGCTCTGGAAGAGTATTTGTACCACAAAAGCTTGAATAAACACCAATGTTTGTACCTTTAAAGACCCCCAATTAACTGGAAAATAAACACCTGAACTTACACTTTATAAACACTTAAAGATAAAAATCCTAATTATATTATATAGGCAATTCCAGATTAGTCTTATGATGTACAGTTTTCCCCACGCTAATGTTTAAACTTTATGTATAGAAAATTACTGTAAGCAATGCATACTCAGTTTAGTCATTACAAAATCTTGTCTAAGAAAGATTGTTGGTGTATAAAATCAAGGGAATTTAAAGACTGAGCTGAATCAAACCACAGGAGTCTGCAAAGAAAGCCTAGGAACAGGAATAAGTTACCATCACATTTTGATGCACTTAATCTATAAGAATCATCAGAGAAATGGACTATAAGGTTTCAGGTTTTTCAGTTTGGGCAGGTGCTCAGTGCCATAGGTGGCTAATCTTGACTTTGAACAGTAGTGGTGATTAAGGAAGAACCAAAAGATTGCAACCATGATGAAAGGAGAGTTTCAAGACTCAACAAGCAAGGCTAAAAGGCACTTTGTAAAGTAGCCAGCCCGGCAAGAAACAAACTAGCAGCACAGTGGTAAGATGCCTTCTTTTATAGGTTTTCAGTAGTGCATTCAGTCATATATAGAGTCTAATCAGAAATACTAAATATACCATCAACTTAGAATATTGCATATTTCATGCAACACATCATAAGATGTTTTTCCTATAAGCAAAGAATGAAAATAAAATAATTGATTAATGAGGCCCACAGAGTTATGAAACCAAGGTTCCCAGGCTTAAATTTTATCTCTGCCCATCCTACTACATTATGTTAAGTTAATGCATTCAGCTTTGCTGTAATCTAATTTTCTCTATGGTTTCCTTAACAGAAAACTATTAAAGTTGGTATAATAGCAAAGAAACATTTCTGAAAAGAAGTTTTAAGATAATAATCATAATAGGATACTATATTTGTTTCAGCAATTTTGGTGATACCCCTTGTTGTTTTAGCATTTTCCAGGATTTTGTTTACACAAATTAGAGCTCTAGCAGGCCACATTGTATCCATTAGTTAGAGTTTCAAAGTGTTAATGGAGCACAACAAGATGGGCTAATCTTAGGGCTAGATTTTAAAAGCCCTGCACACGTAAATCCTGCTGGATTTATGCGTGCAGGGCACTCGCGCGCCGGTGCACCTATTTTCCATAGGCCGCCGGCGCGCGCAAAGCCCCGGGACGCGCGTAAGTCCCGGGGCTTCGTAAAAGGAGCGGGAGGGGGCGTGTCCGGGGCATGTCCGGGGTCATGGGGCAGTCCGGGGCGGGTCCGGGGGTGTGGTGACGGTTCGGGGGAGGGCTGAGAGAGCGGTCCCGAGTCCCCTGGCACTGCGGCCTGTGCCGGGGGATGCCATGGTGGCGCGCGCAAGTTACGCCTGCTTCAAGCAGGCGTAACTTGCACAACAAAGGTGGGGGGGGGGGATTTAGGTAGGGCTGGGGGGTGGGGTAGATAGGGGAAGGGAGGGGAAGGTGGGGGGCCTCGGAGGGAATGGAGGCAGGCTGTGCGGCTCGGCACACGCAGGCTGCCAATTTTGTGCAGCCTTGCATGCGCCGACCCCGGATTTTATAAGATACGCGCAGCTACGCACGTATCTTATAAAATCCGGCGTACTTTTGTTCGCGCCAGTTGCGCGAACAAAAGCACGTGTGCGCGTACTTATTTAAGATCTACCTCACAGTCAGGCCGATACAGTACAGTGCGCTCCAACAGAGCGCACTGTTAGCCTGCAATTGGACGCGCGTTTTCCCTTACCCCTTATCCCTTATTCAGTAAGGGGAGGAAAACGCGCGTCCAACCCTCGACACCTAATAGGGCCCTCAACATGCAAATGCATGTTGAGGGCCCTATTAGGTATTCGCACGCGATTCACTAAGTAAAATGTGCAGCCAAGCCACACATTTTACTTTCAGAAATTAGCGCCGACCTTTGGGTTGGCGCTAATTTCTTCCAGCACCAGGAAAGTGCACAGAAAAGCAGTCGGAGGTCCCAAAGAGTAAAAAAACGTAAATAAAAAAAATTTTGAATTCGGCCGGCGGCTGTCGGGCCAAAAACCGGATGCTCAATTTTGCCGGTGCGCGGTTTCCGAGCCTGTGGCTGTCAGCAGGCTCGAGAACCGATGCCGGCAAAATTGAGCGTTGGCTGTCAAACCCGCTGACAGCCGCCGCTCCTGTCCAAAAAGAGGCGCTAGGGACGCGCTAGTGTCCCTAGCGCCTCTTTTTACCATCGGGCCTAATTTAAATAAATTAACTTACTGTATCGCGCGCACAGGAGAGTGTCCTGTGCGTGTGCCGGGAGAGCGGGCGCTCGCCCGCTGTCCCGCATTTTTTACTGTAACCGCCTGAGTGTTATAAACAGTGCAGCTTTACTTCTAAACCCCAAAAAATGAAGTTTAAAAAAAATGTAAAATTGATCCATTTGCTGTAGTTACATATATGTGCAAATCAAGTAGTTCTAGACGATTAGAGACAGGCAGATGTGGTCCCTCATCTCAAAACTGGAATTAGGAGGAGGCTGGGAACTACAGACTGGTTAGTCAGAGCTTGTGTGGTTAGTCAGTGTGGTTAGTCAGAGCTTGCTGCTAAAACAGAGGATAAGTGCAGCTTCTGAAATCCAGTGGATTCCCGACCACTTCTTTTTAACATTTTTATAAGTTATGCAGAATTCCGCTGCTCATCTAACAGGTACAAAGCTCCAGGATAACATTACCCCAGTATTATTTCAACTGCATTGGTTTCTGACTAAACAGTGCATACAGTTCAAGATAGCTGCCATTAGAGATGTGAATCGGAACCTGAATCGGTTCTGATTCCGGTTCCGATTCACATCGTGGTTTTTGTTTTGTCCAGCCCGATCGGGGGTTTTTTTTTAACGGCTGCGCCCGAGCCGATAAACAAAAAACCCACCCCAACCCTTTAAAACCAGTCCCTTAGCTTCCCCACCCTCCAGACCCCCCAAAAAACTTTTTACAGGTACCTGGTGGTCCAGTGGGGGTCCCGGGAGCGATCTCCCGCTCCCGGGCCGTTGGCTGCCACTAATCAAAATGGCGCCGATGGCCCTTTGCCCTTACCATGTGACAAGGTATCTGTGCCATTGGCCGGCCCCTGTCACATGGAGGGAGCACTGGATGGCCGGCGCCATCTTTAAAAATGGTGCCAGCTTTAAAAATGGCGTGGGCCATCCAGTGCTCCTACCATGTGACAGGGGCCGGCCAATGGCACGGATACCCTGTCACATGGTAAGGGCAAAGGCCATCGGCGCCATTTTTATTAGTGGCTGCCGACGGCCCGGGAGCGGGAGATCGCTCCCGGGACCCCCACTGGACCACCAGGTACCTGTAAAAAGTTTTTTGGGGGGTCGGGAGGGTGAGAGAAGCTAAGGGTTTTAAAGGGTCGGGGTGGGTTTAGGGGTCGGGGTGGGTTTAGGGGTTATTTTTGTGTGCCGTTTTCCGCCCTCCCCCAAAACGATAAGAGAACCCCCACAAACAATTTTGTGGGGTTTTCCTATCGGTTTCGGGGAGCCCCCGATTTCTGACAATTTAGAAAATATCGTATGATATTTTCAATCATCAGAAGCCCGATTCACATCCCTAGCTGCCATCATACACAACTTGCTCCACAATGGAACATCCCCCTGGATTAACGCTTCCTTAAAGTTATACAGCCCCAGTTGCTCTCTTTGATCGTCCAGCCAACAGATTCCATCCCCTAGACACACCAGACCTGACTCTACTAGAGAAAGGAACCCTCCCTTTAGAATTCACTTCCTTTACAGCTACACAATATTGAAACCCATAAAGAATTTAGGAAGGCTTTAAAAGCCTTCCTCTTTTCAGTTGTCTTTAAAGATCTACTGAATGACTGAACAACTTGATAGGTGAGTCATCTCTGCCATCCCTAATAGTTCTTAACCAAGTTTAATATTTAGTATCATTTTATTAATGAGCTTATCTTGGTTCCCAATTTCTGATATACTAATGTGTTTTTAGTTTGTCTCTATGTTATTAAATGTGTTTTTATTGTACCCCACCTCAAACTCTGGAGGGTGGGGATAAAAGTGAATTGTAAATAAATAAATAAATAAATAAATAAAATAAATGATACTTTGGAAGGACTATCAGGAAAATGGTTGTCTTTTTGTTGATGATACCAAATTCTGCTACAGGTTAGACACCTGGAAAGGTGTGGAAATCATGAGGAAGGGATCTAGCAAAGTTAGAGTCTTGCACTGGCTACCAGTCAATTCATTCATCCACCTCTGGAAAAATGATGATAATTTGAGGCACCTTGTCCAGAAACTGAATTACTACAGTCTACTTTTCTTCAAATTGAATCACTTTTATATGATACAATATAGCTCCTGAGGAAGCATCAGTTGCAAAATACTGGCCGTATTGGGCTTGTTGCTCAACTTCTGCATAAATAGACTAGTTGTCTACACAGACATTATTTTAATTTGCATTTTTAACAATGAACTCTTGGAAAATAGACTTTTTTCCAAAGGTGAATGTATGAATTGACCGTTCATTGCAAGGCACTCCGACAGGCTTGCTGACACCATTTGGGAAATCTGTAGGGCTTGTTCTATAGATGGTTTCTGTTTCCTTTGGTTTAGCTACTGTAATACATCAGTGATATTTCAAAAGTGGAACATCTAGCCATGTATATAATAAAAATAGGCTAAGATCTAGTGGAAGGTAGATACTTGCAATTTTGCATATCACAAGTTGAACCATTTTCCAAAACGTTTTCACTTTTGGACATTCTCACCCACTTTCGTGCTGCTCATGTTTCCTCCAACATTCCTCACAGATGCAATTGTTCATGTGCTTTAGTCTAGTAGGTGTTTGATATCTATATAACTCCTTTGCAGAGACTGCCACAGAAACCTTTTTGTGCTTCTCCCAAATCTCTATTTCTCTGTTGATAAAATAGCTCTCATGTCTTTTTCTCACCTTTGAAACACCTGCTTGTTAAGAGAGTTATAGACATTTATTATATATTGATAGATAGCTGATATCAATCCTCTATATTTCCCCCTTAAGTATTACATGGTCTATAGTATGCACCATCTCAGAATTTGCTCCTTGTTAGCAGGAGGACACAAAAATCAGAGAGGAGTAAAACACTGGCATAAAGGCACCTATGTCCTTATTCTCAAAACTATGTAGAAATTAGGAGTGCGTATGAGAAACAATATATTCAGGTCATTTGGTTTAATTTCATTCTTTTTTTGTTAATTTTGCATCATCTTTTTTTGTTTAAATATTTCTATGCCAAAAGCACACATACAGTTACCCTTACCCACATAAAATTGATTTTATGCACGTAAAAACCTTTTGTGCATTAAGTAACAAACCCCCCCCCCAAAAAAAACCCCAATACAAGTTCACCTCCTAAAAGGAAAATAAAAAATATTACTAAAGGAAAGATGACAGAATAGTCTTCTTCCGAGATGTTTCAAAAGACTAACCAGTGGTCTATAGGCTCTACCATCAACAGGTTCCCTTTTGGAAATGGATACCTATGAGATAATATCGTAAGGGCCCTGACTGAGTTAAGAACACACCAAGCACATTTCAGTTAGAACTTAAGCTCGGTCACAGGGGCAGGGGTGGGTGACCAGAAAGCTGGCATTTGCAGCTGCTGCTGACATCCACTGTTTTCAAAGAGCATTAAGACCAAACATTTGTTTTGCTTATGCACAACCTACCCGGGTGCCAATACTATAAACCAAATTTTTTGCCAGTTTAGGCCTGGATTTTCTAAGATCGCAGTCCTTAGAAAATCCGGCAGTAACGGGGGGTGGGGGCGAGCCTGCGAAAGCCGGCAGCCATCGCACCACTGCAGTGCGCTGGCTGCCGGCTTTCGCACCGAATAACTATGCCATAAAAGGTGTAGTTATTCGGCACAAAACTGGCAGCAATAAGGGTGCTTACCTTTCGCCGCCAGCGATGTCACCGCAGCGTCGGCCCCGGTGCCGCCCCGACTTCTCCTCTTCTGGGGCTGACTCCGCCCCCATTTAGTGATCACACACGAATAGGGACTTTTCGCATGCGATCGCTTTTGAAAATGACCCCCTTAGTAAGGTACTTAATTGGCATTATGCCAAGCAGTGAATAATCACTACAGATAAATAAAACATATTTGAGGCAAACAATTAGCTAGAAGCATTGCAAGCTGAAATGCAGCACAATGTTAAAGAGACAGTTTAGGAGCACACGCTACATTTATCACAGCTCCACAGACAAGTTATTGAGCTGTCTATGAAAAAAAAAGAGCCAAACAGGAAAGCTTTCAGCAGAAAGCAGTGGTTGAGGTCCTTGATTGATAGAGTTAGATGATGCAAAGCTGTCTGATGGCCTTTCTGCAAAATAAAGTGAAGGAACTCAAGGTCTTTTCATGATGATCTCTGACCACAGATGAACAGCTACTTTATTACAGCACAGATTGAGGTTACACCTTAGTCTGTATTCTGCCACTTTCCGATGCACACTCTTAGCTTTCCCAGCAGTCCAATGTGTTTAACATATCTAGCATCTTTACACTATTTTATAAGGTTAGGAAAAGGGACAATGGATTTGACTAGTAAAATGCTTTATCGTTAGCTGCAGTGACTGAAATTACAGCATCACAGTCAATCTTATCATAGGTTCTGCTTGTTGTAACGGGGATGATTGCTTGTGGAGCCATGACTATAATTTAAAAAATAAAAAAAAAGATGTGGGAACAATCCAATAGTGTACAATCATCTAAATGCATCTATTCTGTTGTACTATTCAGATATTTCTTTTTGAAATATATGAGTTTTCGTCAAAATATGTTAAAAATAGAAAGCACAATGGCAGAACCAACCATCAGCAATACAGTGCAGATGTTGTCTTGAATATCAGATCTGGATGCGCTATTAGGCACTGTCCCACTGAAGCTGAGCGGCCCACGCAAGTTGCTGCTGCTACTCCGTAGGGCAGGTAAGTTTTAAAACAAAAAAATCTAGGGTAGGTGGTCCCTCCCAGTCCGTTCCTTTACTGGAGCGGACTGGGAGGGAACAGGGAATAGGGTTGATTACGTCACCATGCGGTTGTAAAATCCCCCCCCACTTACGTGTGCGATTCGGCATTTGTGCGCATGTGTGCGCACAGATATAAAATCGTGTGCGTATATTCACATAGGTAGCGGATTTTATAACATGCGTGGCAACCGCGTGCACATGGACGCCCGCACTCGAGTTTGAAAGTTACCATCCCTGGGTCAAACTTTAGCTATTGTTTGATAACAAAAAATACTTTTCAAAATGTACGATAGCTATAGTTGAAAGTGTATCTTCCCCTTCTTTTTATTCATTTTCAGAAAAGTAATATAATCGATTCCATAAAAAATGTAATCCTCAGTTAAAGAAAATGGTTTCCATCCAACTATTTCCAAGAACTCCCCGATTCTAAGGCAAAAGCATAAGCCCGCTCACAATTTCCGAATGCAAGATATCATAACAGTGAGCACAGATATTATTCATTGATAATTGAATGTATTTATTTATTTAACACTTTTTTTTATACTGACCTTCATAGTAATAACCATATCGGATCGGTTTACATATAACAAGGGTATAACTGAAGCAAAACATAAAGTAGATAACAATAGAGGTGAATAAGGCAAAGTTACATTTAACAAGGAGTAAAAACTTGGATGCTTGATAGCTGGAAGAAGGTAAAGGCAGGAAGTAATTGTAACATAATACAGAAAGAATATGGGTTACAGCTTAAGGTGCTTTAACCTGGAACTGCCTGAGTGTAACAAGCTTATCACCAAATGTAACAAGCTTATCACCAAAAATATAAAAAATCAAAGCCCAACCACTGATACAACTTTAGATTCAGAACTGGGATAGAATGATAATAGATGATACTTCGTATAAAGCTAAAGAGCCATCCTTCTATTAGTCAGAGTTTTATCTGTAATGCCATCAATTTTTTACCGCCTCAAAACAAAGTTTCACAATAAAAAAAAACAAAAAACGAACAAATATTTATTATTTTGAGAAATCACTATGAATTTAGTTGGAAAGAAAACTGTTTCTATATTAACCTTGGAAGAGCCCTCTTAAGGAGATAAATCTCTTTTGGCATTGCTGATACGGTCACAATAAATCATGAAAAAAATGAATCCAATTTCCAGTATAGATTAGTAACTTTCTTTTTTAGTAAGATTAATTATCAATTCCTTATCAAATCTTGTATAGAAGGAGATTAATAGAGTTTCAGAAATTTTTCTACTTTTTCACCTTGAGGAGTGCTGAGACTCACTCCTAAAACCATACAAGCTGCAAGGTAAAATTCCCTCCTCCGTGCTGTTAAGTTTAGGGATCTGATTAGGAATGGCACAGCTGACTGGTGTATACCATGGTACTAATGTCTGTATCAAAATTAAAAGTGGCCTGCAAAAATGAACTACAGAAGAGGGTAGCTGTCATATAGCTTTCCATAAAAAGCATTTCAATTAATTTGAATAGATGTATTCGAAACTCAAATAAAATGCTGTGATTATTTTGAGTAAAAGGCCATCCTTTCTGGCTATCAATTGGATCAAAGTGGTGCACAAACTCGTGAATATACACAAAATATCATAATGGTATGATGATCTGAAAATATGGGGTGTCTACCCTAGAAGTGTGGCCCTTTAATGTTCATAATGCACACCAGCTAATGGAACAAGCCTTAACCTCCTCAGCTGTCACCTAATCTAGACAAAAACAACAAATCCAAAATTGATATGTTTAGGTGACTATGTTGCCTAGCCTTTCCAAAACCTTTACCTTAAACAGCTTTACACAAACTTTATTTCAGAGGTTTCACGGCAGCGTTTGACACTTTTCCTCTTTACAGATCTGAAAATTCCTCTGGTGAAAGTTTTTCTAGGTCCTTGACTAGGATTTGGGACACCTGTGTGCAGGTGCTGTGGAGTTCCAGCTCACCCTCTTCCCCAGGAATCATTCTACACACTCTAATTGTGAGCCTTTTAGACCAGTGCTTCACACCCAGTGTTCCAGGACAAAATCCTTTATATGCTGCACTGGCCTATCTTCTTCCATCCCTCTAAGCAGCAGCTGGAGTCTTGCTTATCTTGTTTGTGTCCCAAAGAGATTGTAAGCTCCAGAGAGCATGCATTATCTCTTTTATGTATCTGTACAGAGTTGTGTATACCAAGCTATAGAAATGTGAAGCTATAGCAGTAGAATGGTGCTTCTTATCTGCATCTACCTCTTCCGCCCACTGACTATACCTGGCAATCTTCTGGGATCTGCTGGCACCATGTATTCAAACTTCAGAGGGAAGCCAGCTGGCAGAGGAAGCAGCCCTGGGTAAGAAGTGCCACTCTCTTCTTGATGGCCAGAAGAAGGGGGCATGGATTATCTGTACAAGAGTGGAAGAGAGAGAGAGGATGAAAGAGGAATGCAAGTGGGGAGACTAGGGATATGCAAAAGAGAGTGAAGATCAGATGTGGGTGTTAAAGGAAGATCGCAGAGGTGAGGGGACTGAGAGAGGATCACAACGGCAGGGGTGAGGTTGTGCACTGGGTGGGGAGATAGAATTGGAGAGGAGAGCAAGAAACAGGATCATGGGGGCAGGTTAGAGAGAGAATTGTAGGAAGTGGCAGAAAAGGGTGCACTAGTTATTTATAATTTGTAAGGAAAATACAAATTTGGTTTAGTGTGCTGTGAGGATGAAGTAAACTTGAAAGGGTGCCCTGAAATCAAAAGGTTGAGAAGCAGCATTTTAAATTAATAGCATGTTCCTCCCTGGGGCTGGTTTATCTCCTTTCATGAGCAGCTTCCTGAATTGTCTTTTTTTCTCAATAATAATCCTGGAAAAAAACAACAGCCTGCTGGAACCTGTCGCTAACATATTTCCCTTTAATGAATCTGTCACAATACATTTTAGACCCATTTAAATGAGAACTCACTATTCCACAAGCATGAAAAATAGTAACATACAGCATTTTTTCATACGCAGATTTTATTTTCTTGCACATTACCTTCAAGAATGAAATCTAGATCTGGTATTTTTTAAATACATTTTTTAGAGATGCGTTTGTATTTTTTAGGCTATAATTCTTTGGATGGACTTAGCTGCTAAATGCCTGTTCTAGTAACTGGATTGTCATGTGGAAATGTTCTTAGATTGTTTTTCTGACATGATGTCCCTGCTGAAAGTTGGGCAGTGTGACATAAAGAGCACGGTTTTCCCTATCACACTGATTACTTGATGTTATAGTAAGCAAGCTTAAGTGAACTGTGTGTCTTCAATCTTCGCAATCACTTAGGGCTGGGCATCAGAGGATCCCATCCATCATCCTGGCCTGAAACATATGGCGCATCAGCAATCTTGGGCTGACCTAAATGATAGTAAAAAGCTGCTATGCAGCTCACAATAAGAAATTGTTGTCTGCTGAATTACAGGTTTGTGATTAGATTGCTAACATGGCCAACTTGATGTATCAGTGAGGTGTCCAGAAAAGATATTCCCTGGGATCTTTAGAAGATTAATTTATGCCCTTGAAATGTGCACCAATCACAAAGTCAAAAAAAATATGCCACGGTATTTTTTTCCGTGGGAACAAAAAAAGCACCACAACGATAACAGCTATTAATTTATTTCTGGCAGTATTAGATAACAGAATTCAATAAACCAGGTTTTTAATGGCTTCTATATTGCAGTAGGTTTTATAGTCTATTGCTCATCTCTTGAAAATGCAAGATGCCAGGAATGCTCTGATACAGTTCAAGAGCAGAGAATCAAGGGGTCCCTGTGTACTTACTGTTCACTTAGGCATTAATGTGTTCCCGAAGACGTTTTGGAAAGACAACGCCAAGCAACATGAAAATGCTATTTAATGCAAAAGAAAAAAATATCTCAAGAGGCTACAGAGTGACATTCTGATGCACAGACTATCCGTTTAAATAATTTAAGTAGACTTTTACAAAGATGTCATTAGTACTGGAAAATGATTATACATTTTTAATGATTAAATGAAACTCTTTTGGACACCTGTATTCGTTGGCAAGTCCTAAGTGTTTCTAATGACAGCACTGCTGGCCCCAAGGAACCAGAATAATTAATACCATTGCACCTCTTTTGCCAACTGGGAAAAATAAGTCACCTGTTGCTAAGAGTCAGACATAAGTGTACATTAAATGCACTGAACTAATGTCAAATAACCTGGGCTGACTCAGTGGCAGTGCTGGGTTTGATTCCTGAGCTAGACCTCCCGCTTCCTGGATCTGCCTGCACTGGAGATGCTCAAAAAATCTGTTGTGTATTTTATTAAATCAATGGTGTGAAATATAATCACTTTTTAAAAATTTTAAAAAATTCAACACAAGAAACCTTTTTTTTATTTATTTATTTATTTATAACTTTTATATACCGGCATTCGTAAAAAAAACATCATGTCGGTTTACAGACAACTGAGAAAGGAAATTACAAAGATAGATGGAGGAAGGATAGAAAGTTAAAAGGTGACAACTTTACTGTAGAGCCAACGGGCGCCACAGTTATTAAATGAGATTACATATGGTTAACCAAGTTGGACATAGTTAATTATATACAAGAGACGACAAAGTGGGGGGTAGCGCGGGGGTGGGGGATGAAGCGCATAGGGGAGGTGGGGTGGGGTAGGAACTGTACAAGGGGGGGGGGGGGTGGCGAGGGAAGGAGAGGTGGTGACTGAATATCAAGATGTGCATCAAGTTTGCATCCCTAAATGTCAGGGGTCTGTCTAATCCCATCAAGCGAACAAAAACACAACATCATCCTAAAAAAATTGGGGGCTAATGTAGTGTTCCTTTAAGAAACCCATATGACACAGTCAGAACATCTTAAGTTGGAACATGGCTGGGTAGAGACACGTGCTTTTCAATATATTTGTAAATGATCTGAAAAGGAATACGATGAGTGAGGTAATCAGTAGGGGTGTGCATTCGTTTTGAACGCATATGTAAAACGCAACTTATATTTTTAAAAGAGAAAAAAAAGGTTGAGGAGAAACGCATCGTGAGTTCCAACGTATTCAACATAGCTATGTTGAATACGTTGAACCTAAATAAACACTTAAACCCCCCACCCTCCTGACCCCCCCAAGACTTACCAAAACTCCCTGGTGGTCCAGCGGGGAGTCAGGAAGCCATCCCTGTATTCCTTTGCGAGGAGCACGTGAAGTCGGCGTCAATCGAGTGACGCCGACGTCACGTGCTCTCCGCGCCTCCGCGCCTCTGCTCCGGTACCCCCGTTGGACCCAACCGGAACTTTTGGCCAGCTTGGGGGGGGCCTCCTGACTCCCCCAAGCTGGCCAAAAGTTCCGTTGGGTCCAACGGGGGTCCCGGAGCGACCTCCTGCCACATGACCTACCTGTCACGTGGTAGGAGTACAAGATGGCCGGCCGGTGACCATGTGACAGGGGCTGACCAATGGCACGCAGCCCCCCGTGACAGCTATCGGCGCCATGAGGAAAATCGCAGACGAGTGCAGGGATGGATTCCTAACTCCCTGCTGGACCACCAGGGAGTTTTGGTAAGTCTTGGGGGGGGGGATTAAGGAGGGTGAGAGGGTTAATTTTTATTTAGGGAACCGGTGAATGTCTGGGACAGACCCTCAACTTATGGAATTCTCCATATGTCCATATTGAACGAAATCGACCCTCAACTTCAACTTATCAACTTATCAACGAAAATGTTTTGTCTGCACATCCCTAGTAATCAGATTTGTAGATGATACAAAATTATTCAGAGTAATTAAATCACAAGCGGATTGTGATAAATTACAGGAGAACCTTGTGAGACTGGAAAATTGGGCATCCAAATGGCATATGAAATTTAATGTAGATAAGTGCAACGTGAAGCATATAGGGAAAAATAACCTATGCTGTAGTTACACGATGTTAGGTTCCATATTAGGAGCTACCACCCAAGAAAATTGTCAGTTCAGTGTGGCTGTGTGCAATCAAAAAAGCAAACAGAATGTTAGGAAATTATTAGGAAGGGAATGGTGAATAAAACGGAAAATATCATAATGCCTCTGTATCGCTGCATGGTGAGACTGCACCTTGAATACTGTGTACAATTCTGGTTGCCACATCTCAAAAAAGATATAGTTGTGATAGAGAAGGAACAGAGAAGAGTGACCAAAATGATAAAGGGGATGGAACAGTTCCCCTGTAAGGAATACTAAAGAGGCTAGGGCTGCTTCGAGAAGAGAACAGCTGGGGGAGGGGGGGGGGATAAGATAGAAGTGAGTTAAAATCAATGAGAGGTCTAGAATGGGTAAGTGTGAATCGGTTATTTACTCTTTTGGATAATAGAAGGACTAGGGGGCACTCCATGAAGTTAGCATGTAGCACATTTGAAACTAATCAGAGAAAATTCTTTTTCACTCAACGCAAAATTAAACTCTAGAATTTGTTACCAGGGGATGTGGTTAGTGCAGTTAGTGTAGCTGGGTCTAAAAAAAAGTTCGGATAAGTTCTTGGAGGAGAAGTCCATTACCTGCTATTAATCGAGTTGACTTAGAAAATAACTACTGCTATTACTAGCATCAGTAGCATGGGATATACTTAGGTTTTGGGTACTTGCCAGGTACTTGAGCTTGGATTGGCCAGTGTTGGAAACAGGATGCTAGGCTTGATGGACTCTTGGTCTGACCCAGTATGGCTATTTTTTATGTTTCTCACTAGTCTTCACAAAGGCGTACCACCCACAAGCCAATGGTCAGGCTGAATGGACCAACCATACCTTAAAGAGTTTCCTCAGAGCCTATATCAACAATCAGCAGAATAATTGGGCCTTCCTTCTGTCCTGGGCAGAGTTCTCCCACAACTCCCATGTCTATGCAGCCACAGGGTCCTCACTCTTCCAAATTATGTAGGGTAGACAATTGCTACCTCCATTACCGATTTCCATCACAATTCCGTCGCCTGCGGCCCAACTAATGGCTCTAGAACTCTAGGAACTCTGGGTACATACCACAGAGATGATACAAAAAGCAGCCAATCATTCCAAGGAAACGTCTGACGCTCATCGGAGGGCCGCACCACAATTCAAGCCAGGGGACAAGGTCTGGCTTAGCACCCACCACATTCGGCTTTGGTTAACATCTATGCACCTTACTCCCAGATACACTGGGCTTTTTCCAGTCCTCAGGCAAATTGGTGCCATGACCTATCAGCTACATCTACCTACTTTCTTAGGGGTCCACAACATCTTCTATGTCTCTCTCCTGAAACCACTAATTCTCTTGTGGCCCTCCCAGAGACCACTCAAACTGTAAGAAATCTCCTCCACGGATGATGCTACCTATCAGGTAAAGGAGATCTTCAATGACTGTCATAAAGGCAAGAAATGGGAGTATATCTCCTGGGAGAGTTATGGCCCTGAGGAGAATATCTGGGTACCTGCTTCCAATATTCTAGATAAAAATCTCCTGAAGGAATTTCATGCCACATATCCCAGGAAATCTAAACCCTCTGGTTTAAAGGAGGGGTACTGTTTCATTCAGTGGACCATGGGCCTATCCTGCGGCCCACCATTCCTGCCTGCCAGCAGGGCCTGGTTGTGAGGCCTCCTGATGCCATGTCTCCCCTGCTGTTTCCAGCATGGTCCACATGGCATCCTCTTCTGAGCGTGGTAGGAAGCCACACCTCGCCGCTCCAGCTGTCCTCTCCCTGATGGGGCAGGACAGCGCTGGAACATCAGGGCCTGGACCGCCTTCCCAGAAGCTGTCTCTTCTGCCTCCCTAGGCATGCATTTTGCCAATTCCCACACATTTAAAGGGTCAGTGCGGGATCGGCAAGGCGGCACCCTCTGATGACATCACAGGCTGAGTCCTATATAAAGTTACCCCACAGGCTCCTCCAGTGCCTTGGCAATGGGTCGACTCCTCCAGGAGTAGTGTATTGCCTATGTTCCTGTTTCATTTCCTGGTTCCTGCCTTCACTGTGGTTTACTGTGTCTGTGTCTGCTGCCTGTGGTTCCTGTAGTCTGGTTGTGTTTGGATCTCTTCGTCTGTGGTCAGTTTTCCCCTCATCTGTACCTAGCATCTCTTTGTGTTCCTGTGTCCTTATCTTCCTTCTCTTCATCATCATCCGTGGAGTGATTTTTTGGCTTTGACCCTGGACTGGACTCTTAACACTGTTTGAACTCCGCCTGCCACCGACCACTGCCTGGACACCGACCTTGATTCCTCTCTGCCTGCCTTCGACCACTGCCTGGATACTAGAGATGTGAATTGGAACCGGAATCGGTTCTGATTCCGGTTCCGATTCACATCGTGTTTTTTTTTTTCGTCTGGCCCGATCGCGGTTTTGTTTATCGGCTGCGCCCGAGCCGATAAACAAAAAACCCACCCCTGACCCTTTAAAACTAATTCCTTAGCTTCCCCCACCCTCCCGATCCCCCCAAAAACTTTTTACAGGTACCTGGTGGTCCAGTGGGGGTCCCGGGAGCGATCTCCCGCTCACGGGCCGTCGGTTGCCACTAATAAAAATGGCGCCGATGGCCTTTGCCCTTACCATGTGACAGGGTATCCGTGCCATTGACCGGCCCCTGTCACATGGTAGGAGCACTGGATGGCCCATGCCATTTTTAAAGATGGCGCTGCCCATCCAGTGCTCCCTCCATGTGACAGGGACCAGCCAATGGCACGGATACCCTGTCACATGGAAGGGCAAAGGGCCATCGGCGCCATTTTGATTAGTGGCAGCCGATGGCCCGGGAGCGGGAGATCGCTCCCGGGACCCCGACTGGACCACCAGGTACCTGTAAAAAGTTTTTGGGGGGGTCAGGAGGGTGGGGGAAGCTAAGGGATTAGTTTTAAAGGGTCGGGGTGAGTTTAGGGGTTATTTTTGTGTGCCGTTTTTCCCGCCCTCCCCCAAAATGATAAGAGAACCCCCACCAACAATTTCGTGGGGTTTTCCTATCGTTTTGGGGAGCCCCTGATTTCTGACGATTTTGAAAATAACCAACGATATTTTCAATCGTCCGAAGCCCGATTCACATCCCTACTGGATACCAATGTTATTAGTGCTCTACCTACCCTGCTCTCCACCTGACCCTGGCCTGTCCTCCTGCTGCTCCCTCAGCATGCTGGCCTGCAGTGCTTCCCACCTGCCTGGATTTCCATCATCACAGAGGCCCCCACCTAAGACCAGCCAGCCCTGGCACCTGAGGGCTCAACCTAAGGGGAACGTGGGCTGGTATTGGCGAAGCTCCAGTTGGGCTTCTGCTTCCACCATCTCTGCTTGCCATTGGTGGGGACTTGCAGAGCTTCCCCCCACAGGGAGCACCAACCCCCCTCAATCCAAGTATCCACATTCAGAACATTCTAGGTCTTCAATGTATGCAAATGTGTCTTATACACATTCATGATTGATATCTTATTGGCTATGGAGTCAACAAGTCAGGATTCAGAAGCCCTGAATTAATAACAAAACCTCATATTGTACTTTTTTGTGAAACTACTAGAATTACTAAAGACACAATATATAAAAATGCTCTATCGTGACAAAAATTAGTTTTCTTTTTCTAAACAAATTACATGTGTAGTACATAGTGAAACTTGCTTGATGTTTAAGCAGCAAGAAAGCGCAGTGTGTACACTGCCTTATATGATACAAACTGCCATATATTATTTGCAGTACAAACACAAGACAGAGGTGAATACTGTGATCGAATTAATTCATTAGTGAAGATATAGGTCTTTCAAGCCAGCATTAAGGACAGCGTAACATGAGGGGAGGAGGGTCTTGTATCTCTCAGCTATCATGTCTGTATTTCTCCTAGAGTTTAGAGACTAGAGATAAATATTGAATTGCCTTTTTCTAGAAATATTGACTCTGTTTTAAAGAACTGATCAGTCTTAACATGTTTTCCTTAACCTAATCAGTTCAGAAGGTCAGTACTTCAACATTAATATCCACTGTATTCAACATTAACATGAATGACAAAAATTATATTAGAACCTTAGGGAAAAATGGAGCAACCTGATTGACCAATATCCATTAAAAATAGTCATACTAATCTTAAAACCTGCTTTTCTCTAATTTAGCCATTACATGTGTGCAACAAACTATTGTAGTTCATAATGCTTCTAATCATTATTTTACTTCTCGAGTAGAAAAAGAACTGGCTTATCACTCCATGAATTCACTAAGTCTCAATAAATGCATGGACTTATCCTACTGCTTAATTAATGCATCATGGGCAAGGAAAGGTAATAGTATTGTCTCCTGAAAGTTCATGATAGAAATACTCTTGTGCTACTTGCTGGCAACATTAGCCAGAACAAATCTGAGTTGGAATATCTAGGCTCCTTTAATCAGGTAAATTGTATCTAGATAAATTGGAGGCATTCTGCAGGAATTCTGGGGTGAAGTAAACTCCATTCCCAAATAACTAATTAGGTAGTTAGATAAGTCTGGACATGCTTCAGAGCAGGTGTAAAATAATCTGGGTACTTGTAGCTTGGATTTTACCTTAATCGGGCTATACTCAATATAGAGCTACTTAAGAACCAACAGAAATAATAAAAGTCAGTGGACTTTCAGGGTCAGGCCTCCATCCTTCAACCCCCACTAAAATGCCTGAAACTAGTATCGAGTTCATGAGCCTAATGCCTTTCACCCCCACCAAACCCCTGAAAGATGGACATAAGGTTTCAGGCCCTCACACCCTAGGAGCAGTCAGGACTCACCCGCTCTCTGTGCTATCTCAATACATAGCTGTTCCTGCCTTCTCGACAAACCCCATCCCCCCTTCATGCCTGCAACCCCATCCTACACCTTTCTGGTACACTTGGCAACTTCCCTGCCTGCCAAGATCATGATACAATTATAAATGCTCCTGACAGCTTCCAGCACTGATTTGACAAGCAATGCTGGAAACATTGCTGGAGAATGGTGGAGGGAGAGGAGCAGGGAGGTTGAGGAGGGGGCAGGAGCAGCTATGTATTGAGTAAATGGGGGGGGGGAGAGGAGTTGGGGATGCTTCTAGGTTCCATAGGCCTGCAATTTATGTTCATCTTTTGGGGGGCTGTGAGAGGACGGGGGATCAGGCACAATGCACTGGGCATTTAGTGGGGTAGAAGGTAGGGGACTGGGTCTGCAGGCTTGCCAGCAATTTTTTTTTTATTTCTTTGCAGCACTTAACTGGCTATATCATTTGAATGTAACCAGTTTCATAGGTTGCAATTATTTGTTTGGCTCATTTCAGATTAACTGTTTAGTACTATTCTTTCACTATTGTTAGCGATTTGCTAGGGAGTTAGCAAATTGATGTATATCTGCTGCCCGAGTTAGCAATCTGTTATGGAGAAGATGCTTGATGGGAGGAGCAGTCAGATAGGAGGAGCAATCTGTAGAGAAGGGTCTGTGTAGCGGGCTCCTGGCGAGAGAGGAGACAGCAATCTTGTAGTATCTCAGATATCGTCTTGCTAAGGAGTAGCAATCTGTAATGAATCTGATATAGTTGTGGGTGGATCCCTAGGCCGATGGCAGATGACTACGCCCCGGGAGGATACCCCGAGAGGGACCACCGGCTAGGCTAGAGTATGGAGACAGACCCACATAGTTATTTTATTAAACAGGTTATTAGAAACCACCAGAGGTGGCAGTAGTGAGCTGATATGCCCGGCAGGGCTGTAGTCCCTCAGGTACTGGAACAACAATCCCAGGATGGCTGAGCTGTTGAGAAACTGTAGAAAGTGAGTAGGCAGAGTTCATGAATAGAACTAGATGACAAAACTCACATAAGGTCTCAAGTAAGCTCAGGACCTGGAAAGGATTAGGCTCTTGAGGAGAGAGCACCTGGTTCCTGGGAAAGCTCTGAGAGAGCGATGGTAACTCACATTTGTTTGTAGCAGTGATAGCTTCCAGGCAGTAGAGAATCTTCAGAGTGTCCAGGAACATGGGCCTTCGAGGAACGAGTACCGGTTCCTATCTATAATCTGAAAATAAAGAAAAGAGCGAGGCCCCCGAGGAGCGGGTACCTCTGGTAAGTCCAAGGAGGCAGAGTAGCTTGGATAGGGAAACCTTGTCCATAACCTTATCCCTTCCCTTGCTAACTCGGTTTGTTAGCATTTTCAAAGACCTTTAAATATTGGAAGCAGATGACGTCATCTCAGGGGGACGCCCCTGAGGTTCGCGCCCTTGTTGGTACAAGAGTCGGGACGCGCGCGCATGCCCTACACATCAGGGCAAGATGGTGGAGTTGCAGCGTTGAGCCAGTCCGGGGATGCTGGAGGGAGACGGCATGGAGACGCCGTGGTAGCCAGCTGTCCCTCAGACCCGGAGGGCAGAATGAGGGCATCGAGCAGTGATGGATGCAACAACTATAAGCAGATTATAAATGATTTAAATAAAATACAATTTATTAATTTGTTTCCCATTAAAGTCAATTGGGGAAGCCATGCAGCCTATTTTGGTTTTCCAAACTGGGGTTTTTTAATAATTTCTAATGAAACTTGTGAATAGACATGAGCAGAAGGATGAAGGACACTCCAGTCCATCAAGACTATGACAACATTGCACCAAAAGTGTCATGAATATCCCAAGGACCCATAATGATGTGAAATGGTACCAGCAGTAGCAGGCCAAAACACCTTTATGCTCCAAAAGGGGGGCAAAGGGCACCAATGGCAGTTGCATGAAATCCCCCCCCCCCCCCCCAGGGCAGCACGAGAATGGCAAAGTGGAACCTCGTGTGCAATGAACAATTTAAGGCACCATGAAGGGGGGAAAAAAGCACCAAGAGTGAAAACAAAAACACCAGGGCATTGATAGAGAGTCAAAGGAGCAGAAAGAATGTCATGAATACCCCAAAGTACTATGAGAGGAACAAAGCAGCCACACACAGGGGCAAGAACATCCCAAGGCTCCAAATGAGGGGCAAGGGGCATCAACCAAATTGATACAAAAATGTAGGGAAGGGAGAAGCCAGAGAAAATCCCTGGAGAAGGCTTCATGTTATTTCCGTATGGCATCCTTAGGAGAACGGGTTAGCAGTACAGGCTTGCAGTTGGTCATCCCTTTTGCTATGTATAATCTCAGCCATGTCAGTATCATGTCTCTTTCACGTCCTTACTGGAAGCTAAGATGCTACTGACTAGAGGCCCCAAATTCTATTTAGGCACTCTCTGTTTGATATCCTGTGATTCAGGGAATCCAGGATACAATTCATCTTCTGAATCAGTTTTTGCAAATTCTGCTTCTACTACCTGAGAAGCAGTAATAATGGAGGAGTGCGGTACTGGTTTTGGGTGTTGCACTTCCACTGCATCTGCCTTTTGCTGTGGTATAATCCACTGGAGGTTAAATATCGGATTAGACCAATAGTCAGTAAGAACTGTATGTGAAGGAAGTTTGAAGAAAAAGTCCAAGAGGGGCATAAAAACTATTAAAGATAACTGGGTAAGGTCTGGGTAAAGCATTGGATTACCAGGGAATGACCAAGAGTCAGTACTGTAAGGGAAGGGAATTTGGAAAGAATCTGGAAGATAGCCAGAGCAAAACGGGAACCACTCAAAGGCAGCAAAAGTAATTTGGAGCAGGAGCAACAGCTGCAGTAGCAGTGCTGGTGATTAAAATCACAAATTGAAGCTACAGAGTAGCGAAGAAAAAGAAGTGGCAGCAATACCCCAAGATACACTGTGAAGGCTGAGGCAGGAAGAGTAGCATAAAAAATGCAAGGCAGCAAGATGGGAAAAGCGGTATCAAGACAGGCATGAAGGGCATATGGATCCATGAGTGGCACAGAAAGTGTGCAAAGCATTGGATTATCGGTATAAGACCAAGAGACAATAAATAACATAAGGGAAGTGAATTTGAAACGATCTTCAAAGATAGCTGGAGTACAGGAAGAACCACAGCAGAAGTGGCACTGGTGATTAAAATCACAAATGGTAGATGCAAAGTAATGCAGCAAGAAGAATGGCACTACTTAGCAGGCAGAAATTAGAATGTTGTCAGTAATATACATTGTCTACTGGCTGACTATGTCTATTTAGTGTACTACAATTGTACAGTATAATACTTCATCTAGTAAGTCTTATAGTGTGTGCAAAATGTCTCTTATATACTGTGTATGTGTGTTGACTCCTTGTGCATACACACAAACTGAGACCGAGAAGGAACAGACAAGGCTCACGCTGGTGTTCATTGCAGTCTGCTTCTGAAGTTAATTGTAGGCGCAAATTAAAAGACAAGACAACAGCATACAGGGGCACCATGCAATATTTATTTATTTATTTATTTAGAGTTTTCTATACCGGGCATTCATGATACAATCACATCATGCTGGTTTACAAATAACAAGGGGTGTAATAACTTTGAACCTTGAACAAGTGAAGAGAATCAATGCAGTTACAATAAAACAAGGCTAAACTAAACTAGTGGTCACACTGTCAAGAAGGCACTAGGGTTGATTGCACGTTCCTAGCACCTCCTTGACAGCGGGCACCCAGGAGAGGTCAGCTGACTGCCGGTTAAGAAAACAGATGCCGAATTTATCATTTTCCTAATCAGCACAGAGCCATGGGTTCAGAAAACAAACACTGGTTAAATGAGCATCCGTTTCCTGAACCTTACTGCCGACACTTAAATTTTTTTTTTTTAAATCTTTCGTTCCTCCAACTTAATATCGCCACGATATTGTCAGAGGATGTAGAGGAAAAGCAGTATTTTCTGCTTTTCTGTACACCTTTTTGGGGTGCTCAGAAATTAACACCTGCTCTGGACAGACATTAATTTCTGAGCTGACTAACTCCTTTTGCACACAAATAAAAAAACGGTCAGAAAGAAAATTGTGATGGCTAGCAAGGTTGTGTTTTTCTTGCATTTGGGGGTGACTAAATAATAGTCTCCTCAACATGCATTTGCATGTGATGAGCGCTATTAGTTTCGCGGCATGTTGGATGCGGTTAGTGGAGGTGCTACTTCCCCTTACAACATAAGGGGCTATGGCTGCGCCTATACAACCCATGTCAAACTGCGGGTTAAACAGTGCACTTGGCTGAGTGTACTGTATTGTAGGGGATGTGAATCGTTTTAGGACGATTAAAATTATCGTCCGATAATTTTATATCGTCTTAAACCATTATGGAACACAATACAATACAGATTCTAACGATTTATCGTTATAAATCGTTAGAATCGTGAGCCGGCACACTAAAACCCCCTAAAACCACCCCCGACCCTTTAAATTAAATCCCCCCCCCCCCCCAACCCCCCCCCCCCCCCCCCAAATAACTTAAATAACCTGCGGGTCCAGCGGCGGTCCGGAACGGCAGCGGTCCGGAACGGGCTCCTGCTCCTGATTCTTGTCGTCTTCAGCCGCGCCATTTTCCAAATGGCGCCGAAAAATGGCGGCGGCCATAGACGAAAAAGATTGGACGGCAGGAGGGTCCTTCCGGACCCCCGCTGGACTTTTGGCAAGTCTCGTGGGGGTCAGGAGGCCCCCAACAAGCTGGCCAAAAGTTCCTGGAGGTCCAGCGGGGTCAGGGAGCGATTTCCCGCCGCGAATCGTTTTCGTACGGAAAATGGCGCCGGCAGGAGATCGACTGCAGGAGGTCGATTCAGCGAGGGTTCCGGCGCCTCGCTGAATGACCTCCTGCAGTCGATCTCCTGCCGGCGCCATTTTCCGTACGAAAACGATTCGCGGCGGGAAATCGCTCCCTGACCCCCGCTGGACCTCCAGGAACTTTTGGCCAGCTTATGGGGGGCCTCCTGACCCCCACGAGACTTGCCAAAGTCCAGTGGGGGTCCCGGAAGGACCTCCTGCCGTCCAATCTTTTTCGTCTATGGCCGCCGCCATTTTTCGGCGCCATTTTGGAAAATGGCGCCGGCTGAAGACGACAAGATTCAGGAGCAGGAGCCCGTTCCGGACCGCCACTGGACCCGCAGGTTATTTAAGTTATTTGGGGGGGGGTTCGGGAGGGTGGGGGATTTAATTTAAAGGGTCGGGGGTGGGTTTTAGGGGGTTTTAGTGTGCCGGTTTTTCGATTTTTCGATTTTTCGATTTTTAACGATGTTCCGGCGAGGGATGGGGTTCGGGAGGGTGGGGGATTTAATTTAAAGGGTCGGGGGTGGGTTTTAATGTGCCGGTTTTTCGATTTTTCGATTTTTAACGATTTTTCACGATATTTTACCCCCCCAAATGGCAACAATACGATTCCCTCCCCCTCCCAGCCGAAATCGATCGTTAAGACGATCGAGGACACGATTCACATCCCTACTGTATTGCACTGGCCCTCATATGTGCAAAAATGTCTCTCACACATACACACACACAAACATACACACAGTGTGTGTGTGTGTGTGTGTGTGTACTGCTGACTAACTCCTTTTGCACACAAATAAAAAAAACGGTCAGAAAGAAAATTGTGATGGCTAGCAAGGTTGTGTTTTTTTTCACTGCAATCTGCCTGGAGATTGCAGTGAAACCCTGGGCAAGTAACTTCACTCTCCATTGCCTCAGGAACACATGTAGGGCCTCATTTACTAAGTATTTTTCCCATAGTAAATCAGGCCCTAGATTATAAGCCCTCTAGGGACAGAGAAATATCTACTGACCTGAATATAATCTACTTTGAAGCACTTGAAAGTCAAAATATAAATACAGAATAAATGAAATACATGTTCACTGCTTCTGTATCACTAGTTCACTACCCTGCCTCAGTGAACAGACAGAAAGCAGTGCCTCTGTCTCTCTCTCACAGTGAAAGCACTGTGACTGCAGCAGTGAAGATAAGAAATAAATGTTTGCCAATACCATAATTCTTCATTTTTCTTCAAAGCTTTTCTTTGACTCTAAAGTGAGCTTCTGAAAAGACAAACTTTCCCTGTGAAATCCAGAGAAATGGAGTTCTTAGTACATGCTCAGACCTTTCAGTGAGAGGATATCTTTATCTTTATTTGAATTTCTTGGGTGATGTACATAGAAACAATCAAAATATTTCCGTGAGATACACTAAATATCAAAATTCACAGCAACAATAAAACTGAATGCACGGGAAACTTCTGCGGACTTAATAAAATACTTGTCTGATTAGATGTTTTTACCAGAGTCTTAAAGGACTTAGTGCTGTCTGCCATATGTAGAGCTTCAGGAAAGAAATTCCAGATAACAGGGGCAGCCACAGAAAAGGCACAATCTCTAGTAACACTGAGCTCGGCATGCAATGGTGAGGCCACATCTAGCAGACCCCAGTAGAACAGAGGCAAAGAGATGGACAGTAGAGCAATAGTAATGCACTGTTCCAAGGTGAAGTGTCAGAGGAAATCAAATTGAAGGTGATGGTTGCAATCTTATATTTAATGCATTCTGCAATCGGAAGCCAGTGTAACTCGAAGAGCACTGGGGTGATGTGCTCGTGTTTCCTCGTGCTGGTGATAAGTCATGCCGCGGCATTCAACAGAAGTTGGAAGGGTCTACGTTTTACTGCCAGAAGCCCAAAGAGCATAGAATTACAATAGTCTACTAAGGGTAGAATGGAAGCTTGCACCACTGTTCGAAAATCTGCTTTCTCTAGCAAGTGTTTAAGGCCACATAGCACTCGAACTTTGAAAAATCCTGCCTTAATTCTATTTTTAACAAATGGACAAAAGGAT
Organism: Rhinatrema bivittatum; assembly: GCF_901001135.1. Taxonomy (NCBI): domain Eukaryota; kingdom Metazoa; phylum Chordata; class Amphibia; order Gymnophiona; family Rhinatrematidae; genus Rhinatrema; species Rhinatrema bivittatum. The sequence continues at coordinate 51,673,388 of NC_042627.1, read as the reverse complement.
AAAGCGGGGTTAACTAAGACACCCACGTTATGAATAGATGACATCAGTGAAAAAGAAATGTTGTCGATTACAATAAAATTGTGAAAGATCTTACACAAAGGGCACTAGATCAACAAACATTGGGGCGGATTTTAAAAGCCCTGCTCACGTAAATCCGCCTGGATTTACGCGAGCAGGGCCTTGTGCACCGGCGCGCCTATTTTCCATAGGCCTGCCGGTGTGCGCAGAGCCCCGGGACTCGCGTAAGTCCCGGGGTTTTTTGTCGGGGGCGTGTCGGGGGCGGGGCCGATCGACGCGGCATTTTGGGAGCGGGACGCGGTGTTTCGGGGCGGGCCCGGGGGCGAGGTTTCGGCCCGGGGCGGTCCGGGGGCATGGCTGCGCCCTCCGGAACTGCCCCCGGGTTGTGTCTCAGCGCGCCAGCGGCCCGCTGGCGCGCGCGGATTTTCTTCTCCCTCCGGGAGGCGTAAATCCGCGGACAAAGGTGGGGGGGGGGGGGTTTAGATAGGGCCCGGGGGGGTGGGTTAGGTAGAGGAAGGGAGGGGAAGGTGAGGGGAGGGCGAAAGAGAGTTCCCTCCGAGGCCGCTCCAATTTCGGAGCGGCCTCGGAGGGAATGGAGGCAGGCTGCGCGGCTCAGCGCGCGCCGGCTGCCCAAAATCGGCAGCGTTGCGCGCGCCGATCCTGGATTTTAGCAGATACACGCAGCTATGTGCGTATCTACTAAAATCCAGCGTACTTTTGTTTGCGACTAGTGCGCCAACAAAAGTACGCGAACGCGCATTTTTAAAAAATCTACCCCATTGTGTTTTAGATAGATTTAGCGATAGCTTGTTGAAGAATAACCATCGTTTAATGGTTGCTACACATAAGTTCACTAAATCAACTGTTTCTGTCCATGAAGGACGCACCCACACAAAGAACTGAATGTCATCCATGTACAGTTTATAACCTTCACACAACTTGGCTAACACTTTGCACAAAGGTCTGAGATACATGATAAAAAGCATAGCTGAAAGTGCTGAACCTTGAGGCAGTCTGATTGTAAACTTCGGCCCATTGAGAAGACTTATTATTAAATAGGGATGTGAATCATTTTTCTAACGAATTGAAATATTGTACGATATTTCTAAATTTGTTAGAAATCGGTTAAAAGAAAGAAACGATCAATTTTACCCCCGATTTTTTGTAAAAATTGTTTTTCGGGTTAGTGCATGCTAACGGGAGTGTTACAAGCACGACCTCTGGCAGCTGTAGGGACCAAGGGCTTGGGGTCTTCGGATCCCGTTATGACCCGAGGGCACGGTGGCCTTCAGGTCCTGTTACGAGTACGACCTCCAGCAGCTGTTACACTCCGAGGCACGGAGCGCGGTCATCTCTAAAGCTGGTGATGTGAGCCCTTGGGCCACGGCATGACCCAGGGAGCAGCCCCAAGCCATACCACGGGAGGTGAGCTGGTGCAAGCATGGGTAACGAAAGCAGGACAAGGCTGAAGCAAGGACTAGGATACAAGGTCTGACCCTCAACCAGACCTGCATGCCCCAGGATGACCAACAATGCAATGTTGATTGATGAACAGTCCTCCAACTGTTCCAAGCCCTTTCGGACCTGCCGCTGGGTACGGCAGTGGGTGGCAGGCCGGACAGAGGATGAGGGCAGACGGAGTCCTTGGAACACAGAAGACTTTGGACTAGGGCTGAAGCGAAGACACTGTAAACAAGGACTGAGGTGAAGACACTGTAGACGAAGACTGGAGGAAAAACATCATAGATGAGGACTGAAGCAAGACACCACTGACGAAGACTGGAGCAAAGACATCATGGACGAGGGCTAAAGCGAGACATCGTAGATGAGGGCTGAAGCGAGACATTGTAGGTGAGGGCTGAAGCAAGACACTGTAGATGAGGGCTGAAGCAGGATCTTGAGCTGGGCAAGTCTGCGACACATCATGCCCTACGCGGACCATGCTGGGCTCAAGGCAGTACTCCAGGAGGAATAGTGGAAGCTGATATCGGAACATGACAAAACAACTGCAAAGACCTGCACTGGGGCGCGCCCTACACAGCCCCCCGCAGGACTGGTCACGGATCATGCTGGACTCAGGGCAAGTTCAAACAGAGACTTTACATGGACTAATGCAGGTTGCAATAGGCTCTGAAGACCGGGACAACTCTGAAGCAGGATTCGATTCTCAAGAATTAAAAACAACAGACTGAAGCATAAGGTCTTCCGGAGGGTTGCTTTGTGGAGATGAGGATGGCCTTGTACCATGAGGTGCCCTACACAGCCCACCCGTGGGACTGGTCACGGACCATGACAGCGGTATGCCAGGAAGGTGGACATCGGGGAACAAAGGCATGGAGGCAGCGACGAAGGAAAAGACATCAGGAACATCGAGACAACAGAAGACCAGAACACCAAGCACCGGGGACACGAAGACATCTGGATGAAGAACATCTGGAACATGGAGACAACTGAAGACCTGGACGATGGACATCTGGAACTTGGAGACGACTGAAGATCTGGACGAAAGACATCAGTGACATGGAGATGAAGCCGTCAAAGCAGAAAGAGACCACGGAGGACTTGGACCGGTCAGAAGACACAGACAACTGTGGAACCCAATCCGAAGGCCTGGAAGAACTGAAGCAAGGCCCTTTTATAGGGCTGAAGTAGGAAACTGTCATCAGATGGAGCCAGCAGCACTTCCTGTGGCTGGCCCTTTAAATAGAGTGAAGAGGCGCGCGCCGGCACATAAGGAAGGCTGAAGCAGGAAGAGAAGCAGGATCATGGTCAGCGGCATCCCCTGCACACTGACACCGACGCAGGGAAGGCAGGCTGGCTGCAGGCACTGGCGGAGACAGCCTCCCTGCCGGTTGAAGTCCCTGGCAGCGGCAAGGATGGCTCCCTGCCGTCTGAGGTCCCCAGGAAGAGCGTCGGGGAGCTGGAGTGGCATCGGCCACGAGGGAAGGTTCCCAGCTGTCCAGCCCTGCCACGCAGGGCCAAAGATGGGTGCGGCCCCCAGGCCGCGGAGGATGGAGTCGGCCACATCCTGCCACCTGAAGAGGCTTCTGTTGGTGGCACTCCCTGCTGCGGGGCATGCAGGCGGCGGCTGAGGTGAGAGGCCTGCTCGCGGAGATTAGCTCCGCGGGCAGGAATCGTAACAGGGAGTTAGCGCGCACTAACTCATGTTAGTGCGCACTAACAAAAACCCGTTTATTTTTGTTACTTTTTTGCTATTTTTGTTAGTGCGCGCTAACTCCCGTTAGCATGCGCTAACCCGAAAAATGATTTTTCACTAAAAAAAAAAACCAGGGAAACACGGGAAAATGATTTTTTCCCGTGGCCAGACTATCCCAAAAGTGGGAACGATCGAGCACCCGATTCACATCCCTATTATTAAACTCAACACTCTGATATCGATGAGACACAAAGGAAGAAAACCACTGTATAACCGTTCCAGAAATGCCACATTCACGAAGACGTTGTAGTAAGATGACATGATCAATGGTGTCAAATACAGCCATGATATCTAATGACACCAAGATGTAACTATGGCCTGAGTCGAGACCTCTTCTAAGTGAGTCATTTAAAGATAGAATTAGCAATTCGGCACTTAAGAATTTTCTGAATCCGGGGGTGGAGTCAAGATGGCGACCAGAGCGGTAACACTGTAAAGCTGCTCCGGCATTCTGTTTTTGATTAAGTGGAATTTCTCTGAAAAAATGCCTCTGAAATGCAAGGGGAAGCTCAGGACTTACCCCTCTATGCCTGCGCAGCCAGCAGGTCAGAAAACAATCGCACAGTGTATCGCACAAACAGCAAAAAAGGAGCTGGATGTCCGGCTGTCGGGTCACAGGGAGGAGAATGAGACCCCACCTCGGAAGAATTATCCCTCAGCCCCCCCCCCCCAACATCAGACTACCTCCGGCAGTGTGAGGAACATCGACGCCGCATCTGAATAGTGGTTCCCAAGAGGAAATTTGATCCATCCAAACTGAGGGGGCTGCTTCTATGGAAATACTCGCACAAACCTCCATGAACAATGGAGAGAATAACCTGGGAGTGGGCTGCAGAGAGATGGAAGGAGTAAGCCCAGAGCAGGAGCCCCTTCACTGTGGAATCTAACTTCTGCTTTAGCAAAGTCTCTTGCATACTGCTTGGTGAAGATTAATACTAAGTCTCAACAGCTAGAAACCTTGAACAAGAACTTTGAGGGACATAAAATAGAGACAATAGAAAAGTTTATGAGTTTTGAAAATGATGTAAAACAAATTAAAGAGGTCCAAGCTTATATAATTCAGGACTGTGGTGCAGCTAACAGAAGAATTGAAAATATAGAGAACTCGAGGCATTTAAACTTAAGGATTATAAACTTTCCTAGGGTAATTGGAGAAATTCCAAAAGTTACTTTAAATCTTTATTTCCACGAGACAATAGATATTGCCCCTGAGAAGACTCCACCCCTAGAAAAGTTTTATTTTCTGCCAGTTTGGAAAGTACAATCAAAACAGATACAAATGCCTCAAAATGTTAAGGAAAATTTAACTGACTTTCTCGAGTCCTCTGGGTTTGAGATCACTGAGAGAACGATGCTGTTAATATCATTTTTTAATGAAAATGATTTGGGAATAATTATGAGAGCATATTTTAAGAAAATTAATGAAACCTTTATGGGATCTTGGATCAGAATATTTCCCGACCTTATGAAGGCGACACAAACCAAACGGAAGAATTTTCTAGCATTGAAACCGGACGTATTAGCACTGGGAGCCTCCTATATCCTTAGGTTCCTGTGCAAATGCGTATTGTATTAAAATATGAAAATAATAGTTATATCTTTTTTCATCCCGATCAGCTGAGAAGCTTTGTGGAAGCAAAAAAAGCATTACTACTTATAAGTAGTACTTAGAGATGTCTTAGAAAGAGTGCTGTCTAATCTGGTCGTTTTTTCTTATTGTTGAAAATTTCATTTATTTGTTGTAATCTCCTTAAGTTTGCAGGTACCTCACCCCCCACAGATTGGGGTCTAATGAGTGTTAAAATATCGGGAAATACTAGAGATTGAAGTTGTTTGTGTCTCAGAGTATAAGATAATACCTTTTGGATCCTGATATAATACACTATGTTCCAATACAAAGATAAATGATTTGTAAATAATTAAAAATCAATAAAGATTAAATTTAAAAAAAAAGAATTTTCTGAATCCAAACTGATGGGATTCCAGAATTTGCTTAGACTCCATGAAATCCATCAATTGGATATGGACACTAGTTTCAATGAGTTTGCTCAGAAAAGAAAGTAAGGAGATAGGTCTAAAGTTGTTAAGGTCTGACAGGGTCTAGATTGTCTTTTTTAAAAGAGGTTTGACCACTGTTTTATTAAGTGGTTTGGGAAGTGAACCCTCAGATAAATATAGATTGACATCAGCCTCAGTTGATCTAGATGACAGCTAAAGGCTAGTTGAAAAAATGTTTCACCTTCATTGGTCCTCCATCCTGTCTGCTTGCTTTTTTCTCCAGCCTCAACTTCGGCTTAGCTGCTACCTCACACAGGCATCGATTAGTTGCTATAGTCTCCCTCCAGTATTTTTCAATGGGCCAAAGAATTGAATGAGGATCAAACAAATGAAACAGAAATGTTTGTTTAAATTCATGAGCACCCTCCAATCATTTTGGGGATCCATGAATGAAATATAAATGGTCTCATTTGTTGCATTTTATTCATTTGTTTCAAACAAATGCACATCCCTAATGTTTATCTTGCTGAATATCACTGATAACTTATTTGGCAAAAGCTAACCATATAAGTTATCTATTCTCTGCTTTTCTGAATTTGGCCTCTTAATATGCTTAATTTCTGTAGTTTTCCTAAAAGAAAAATATCTATTTATAGTATTCAAAATAAGTGAGTCATCAAAGCGTGAATGTTGAGCTACTGCACCAGTACACCTTAACTTATTTTATAAATGAAGTTGATCTTTGTAGCTATTAGAACATTCGGCCTGAAGAAAGCTGCAGGTTTTCATAGTCTTTTCATAGGTGCAAACTAATTATGTAACATTAATCCTGTGATTATGCCCCTAGCACAAATGCACTGTGCTAAACAGCCTTTTTGAACTGGGATCATTCTCTGCACTGTCAAAAAGCAAATGCATTCCTGCAAAAACAGATGAAAAGCAGTACCCACTTAACTTACATAACAATACAAAAATAGATTCTGGTTTTTAGTCAACATAAAGATTTATTGATCTTCATTGTCAACATTAACTTCTCCAATCTGGCATGATCTAAAACCTAGCCAGCACTTCTCTTTTAAGAGAAATAGAGGGTTTAGTTGCAGCATACAATCGATATAGAAAATGCAACAGGCATAATTCATGGTGGCCTCTATTCTACGACACGAACGTGTGCGAAAAATTGAGCAGAGATATAAGTTTCTAAAGAACTGCTCCAGATATCTTTCATGCTGGCCCACATTCATTTTTTTTTTGTTCCAAAACAAGAGAAGAAAATGTTTGGTAATTTTCTTAGGGCCTTACAGTTTATCGGTGTACAATGCCTGTGGGATGAAAGTGACATGGATATTTGCACAAAGAATCATTCTGAACACAATAAATAAGGTTTTGCTGAATAAATGTAGTTGCATAGTCCAGTCCTTAGGGTCCAAAACTGTGGAACCTCCAAGCATAGTTTTGAATGCCAGCACAAACAGTTACTTTTCTCATGATCTTGAAAACCATTCTCTCTGCTTTTTCTTACTGTATTTTTCTTTTTTTCCTTTTTTCTTTCCTGACTTTGTAGAGGTTACCTAATGGCTTCTGGATATCTTTCAGCTTGCAGGACACTTTGAAAATAGTTACAGGGGGTAGTAGTGACCTAGCCTCCAATGCCCCCTCGCTGTCCTTCCTTCACTCTCACAAAGCACATAATACAGTAAAACCATTTTGGATAAATGGCTGCAACTTTATTAGATAACTTGACATGGGGAATCAAACCTGCCTGTACCCTCTTTCTTTTCCCCACTCTCCCCCTTCTAGCCATGGGAGTACCAAGCCACTAACCATGCAAGACTTGAGACCTCTGCAAACAGCTAGCCCTCATTCATAATTTCACTCCCAGGGCTACTTTTTTTGTTTGTCACTGCACTCTAGCAACATGGCTAGCCACTTAGTTGTAGGCTGTGGTTATATCGGGCATCAACCAGGCCTGCACTACTGGATCTGGCCAGACCTGGGCCACCCCGAACAATTTAGGACAGGCTAGGAAATAATATGAGCCATAAGAACATAAGAACATGCCATACTGGGTCAGACCAAGGGTCCATCAAGCCCAGCATCCTGTTTCCAACAGTGGCCAATCCAGGCCATAAGAACCTGGCAAGTACCCAAAAACTAAGTCTATTCCATGTAACCATTGCTAATGGCAGTGGCTATTCTCTAAGTGAACCTAATAGCAGGTAATGGACTTCTCCTCCAAGAACTTATCCAATCCTTTTTTAAACACAGCTATACTAACTGCACGAACCACATCCTTTGGCAACAAATTCCAGAGTTTAATTGTGCGTTGAGTAAAAAAGAACTTTCTCCGATTAGTTTTAAATGTGCCCCATTCTAACTTCATGGAGTGTCCCCTAGTCTTTCTACTATCGGAAAGAGTAAATAACCGATTCACATCTACCCGTTCTAGACCTCTCATGATTTTAAACACCTCTATCATATCCCCCCTCAGTCGTCTCTTCTCCAAGCTGAAAAGTCCTAACCTCTTTAGTCTTTCCTCATAGGGGAGTTGTTCCATTCCCCTTATTATTTTGGTAGCTCTTTTCTGTACCTTCTCCATCACAATTATATCTTTTTTGAGATGCGGCGACCAGAATTGTACACAGTATTCAAGGTGCAGTCTCACCATGGAGCGATACAGAGGCATTATCACATTTTCCGTTTTATTCACCATTCCCTTTCTAATAATTCCCAACATTCTGTTTGCTTTTTTGACTGCCGCAGCACACTGTACCGACGATTTCAATGTGTTATCCACTATGACACCTAGATCTCTTTCCATTTATTATCTTTCGAGCTTCAGCAGCCTGCTACGACATACAGTACACTTGCTGTAACATGTTTAATCCATCTTGCCTGCCACCATTACAATGCACCACTCTACGTTCACAGCAATATTACATTGCCTATGGGTATGCTAACTTCAACAAACACACCTTACTTTTCCACATATCCAAATAGCAACAACAGGGGTGCGGACAAAACAGCAGCCAGAATGGAAGGCAGAGGCAAAGGGGGAAGACAGAACACGTTTTTCCCCCTTTGAATCTCCCACTGGTCCCACCCCCAGGCTTTTTGTTAAACCAGTGATCTCTATGGGTGTCGGAGGGCTGGATGCAGTGGCATATCACTACAGGTCAAGCAGCCTGCTAGGAAATCAAATTCTGCTCTCTCTTTTGTATGGTTAGTCTAGCAGAATTGCATACGTGGGAAGGTCAACCTTGTCAAGGTAAAGTGAAGATGAGCATCTGAAGCCCCTCCCATAATTCGCCTCATTCCTGGCTGATAGTTTTCAGTCTCCATTGCATTGAGCCCAACTAATCAGCATGAGGGAGAGAGGACTCTAGATTTCGGTTCTTCTTAAAGACAAGGAGCAGCAAATAGTTTCATTAAATTTATGACATCTAAAATGGATACAATTAAAACAAACTCCTTTCAAGGAGTGGAGTAGCCTAGAGGTTAGAGTAGTGGGCTATGAACCAGGAGACCAGCATTCAAGTCCCACTGTTGCTCCTTGTGACCTTGGGCAAGTGACTTTACCCTCCATTGCCTCCGGTACAAACTTAGATTGTAAGCCCTCTGGGGATAGGGAAATACCTACAGTACCTGAATGCAATCCACTTTGAAGTGCTGTGAAAAGTGGAATATAAATCTATCTAAAATTTGGGGATTGCAATTCAAAAACATTCCAGAACAGGTAATTTATAGATGATGACCTGAGATTCCTTTTGCTAGAGGGAGGAGGTAGAGAGAAAGAGAGTTATATTAATGAGTCTTAATCTGTATGTATTCCTCTCCCATTAGGCTATTCAAGATAACATCCCGTGCCTAGTGAAAGGTATTCATCCCATGCTGCCATGAGCTAAAGAATGATGCAATGACAGAAATATTTGCACAGATCAAGAGACGTTACCATTTCTTCCTCTCACACAACGCAATACAGCAGCAGTGGAACCTGGAATAGCCCTAACTCAGTAAAACCATGCAATTGAGAAAAAAGAGAGAGTGATTAAATGCTAATTTATCTGGTAAGGGTTTATGGGATAGCCTGCATTTAACTGTCCATCAAATGAGTTTGGAATGCATTCCAGTTTATTCACGTGCAATTGAAATGCAAATGGAATTTCAAGGAGAGTTAAATACGGTTCTTACTGTAATGTTTATTGAACTGCTATGAACAGTGATCATGAGACACCTTGTTGAGAATGATTGTGCCTGTTAAATAATACGAATGCATGATTTTAAGTTTAGAAACACTTCTGATATAGCTTCCTTTCTTCCATCTTGACAGAGTGCTTTTTTTTTTCTTTGCATTGACATTTTCTTCATAAAAACAAAGATGAAAATAGTTCTTGATAACATAAACATCCATCTACAATTTTTACCTGGTGCATGCTTTTCATTTTGAAACACATACCTTCACACTCAGACATACACATAACCCCCTCACACTTACCCTCCTCAGAGACACACACACATGCACATGTACACATACACCAAACCTGCAGCATCTATCCACATCATCCACGGCACCTAATCCTTCAGCCCTCTTAGCACAAGGGTTCTAGTTGACCTTTGCTTTGTTTGAAAACATCAGGAGGCAGAAAAGTAACAACAGTGCTGCTTCGATATAGAATCTTCCAGAAGAGGCTGTCCTGTGAGCCTCTCAGGAAGCGGCTGAATAGGGGATTAAAACCTGAGCCTTCAGAACTACAAAAAAGAAAAAAAAAATTGGTGGTGGGTGCTCTTAGCCACCTGCGCACCGGTTGGTAGCTTGCTCCTAATTTAGCGTGAGGAGAAGAGCTGCCTGTCATCATCTGCTGTTCTTCAACTCATAACAGTCATTAGCAAACTGTTGAATAGGAGCACACTTTCAAGTGTAAATGTGCACTTAATCTTTATTGTCCATTGCATCTGACTCCTGACAATCCTTTCCAGAGTGCCAAAAAAGCAGCTGCCTGTTTTACAGACCAGTACTAAGCTATCACATGCAGTGCTGGCCTCGTGTGGATCACCTCCTTAGCAATTTCCTCTCCAAACAGAATGAAGAAATCATCTATGTGTCAGCACTGTTCAATTTGAAAATGAAAATACAAATAAATATTGGACTTGTTAAAAAATCTATGCACCATGGGTTTTGTTTTTTTTTTTAGCTTCATTATCAGCTTTCTGTTACTTATGGCTTTTACTAACTTTCTAAAATAATTCTGTTTATTAGGATATGTACATTGTATGCCTTATGTACACAGCACTTTAAGAGATGCATGAAGGAAATTTTCAAAGACTTATGTGAGGGCTGTGCATGTAAAATAGAGCATTTGGGAGCCTCTTCTCTGGTATCCCATATTTTATAAAAGTCAAAAATATGCATGTAGTTTTGCTTTCACATGCACATATATGCACGTAAAACAGGGGTGACCTAAGGGCATTCTAGGGAGGGGTTGACAGTTACGTGCACAAGTTGATATTTTAAAAAACACTTACACACATACATTTTCCAATTTACTCGCATATTTGTAAACCTGCTAATAATCTGGCTTAATTGATATCAGGCTTGCTTATTTGCAGGTTGGAAGGTCGGGGTGGACTGGGGAGAGTCCACCTGAAGAATTAGGAGGATCTCAATGACCTGGAGAAGAACGGGGAAACTGATAGACTAATTTTGGGAACCACTTAGAAATACTGATTTGTGGTAAATACATTTTTAAAACTGACTGACTTACACATGTAAGTCAGAATGTATGCAAGTAAGTCCTAGATTACTTTCATGCGTAATATATATGCAAATATATATTTAAATAGGTGGGTAAAGTGCGCACTTTCAAACCATTGATATACATAGTTTCAATGCTTTGCATTTATTCGTGTGTAAGACTATGTACGTGCATTTGTTGCACAGGATTATGCATATTTTATAAAATGTGTACATATATGCGCATATTATAAAACACTACAGCAAATATGCACATGGCCACATACTGTGCATGGCGTGTATGCTGCCGCTCACAGCAGTTTGAAAGTTATGCTCGCTGCAAATTTTCAAGGCAGTAGTATGTGCATACTAATGCTATTGTGCGGAGAAGCATGCACGTAAAAAGAGGGCATTTCAAGAGCATTTCAGGTGGAGTTTGGAAGTGTGTGCACATTTAAGTATTTTACAGAGTGCATGCATATCTCATCAAACATGCGCACATGCTTTTACACCTGCTAATCTAGTCAGGGGAATTAATTCTGACTTCTCTTCTCTATAATTTTTGGGTGGGGAATCTGAAGCAAGCAGTGGAAGGTGTGGGTGAACAGATGAAGGTCTGGGTTAAATGGTGTAGATCTTGATGAACTGGTGCTTGGAAGTACTTGCACAAGTGTTTTCATAAGTAAGATACGTATGTAGATCAGTTAGCTTTATAAAATATCTGCGTCTGCACATAAACTAAAGATTATTAGATGCAATTATTTAATATGTTCAATATATGCATGTACTTTTATAAAATATATAATCTATATAATTTGTATAATCTATGCATAATCCTGCACTAAAAATGTGTGTGTATTGAAACATACATGCATACTCTTGGGGCGGTGATAGAAAGTATTTTATAACTGTGTGGCTTCTGTTGCAAAGTTTATAAAATACATGCGTAACTTTAGGTGCACCTACTTATGCAGGCATATGCTGAGTTATACGCACTATGGAAAATTACCCTCAAAGAGGAAAGTTTTACCATTTTATAAAATCGGCGTGTCCATGTGCTTGCGCCAGGAACCATGTGCACATGGACGCCCACATGCCGCATTTAAAATTTTCTTTTTTATTTTTTTTATTTATAAAAATGTGTTAATCACCTTCTAGTTTTTACAATAAAAATTTCCAGAGTGATGTACATACATCTTTACATGTTGTTGAGCAGTTTTAAGAACATATATGAAAAATGTGTCTGCATTAACAGTATTTATTTGCTTCCTCTATGCCAGTCACAAAAAGACCTATACTATCTTCAAACTCATTTTGACTAACATGCATAATTAATATGTTCCATTCTATAATGTTTATAGCCTGCTTGTCAAGGTGAACAATATTCTTCAACTGGACTTGTCCACTGGGGAATGCAAAATAGACATCAGTTCTATATGGGCTTCTTTCTTGTAGTGAACCTTTTAACAAATGCATGCAACTATAGAAGTAGTGGGCACAAAACTGAATGCATAGTCAGTTTTGCTGAGAATTTTCCAGTTCTATAATTCCATCAAATGGTGCCATCTTTTTAAATAATCACAGGAAAGGAATTATAGATAAAACTCTTTCTTAGAAGCAAAATGCAAGAAAATTCAGAATTCCACAAAGAAAATTAAGAATAAACATTGTCAGGTTTTGTGAAGAAAAACATTTCAGATCTGAATATTCTGTATAAGCAGCATATTCAAAATTAAATAAGATATCCATATTCATATAACAAAAATTGATATTCTTTAAGCTGTCAAACTGGGATATATCCTGATCAGTATTAACCAGAATTACTGGGTAGAGTGACTAGGCCACTTGTTTCTTTAAATCTGCTATCATCTACTCTGTTACTATGATTTTATATTCATGTAGATCAGTGGTTCTCAAACTGGACCCTGAGACCTCCATCCAGGGTATCTTTCAAACAATCACAATGAATATTGAATAAAATATATTTGCATGCACTGCCTCTGTTATATGTAAACATATCTAATGCAGGGGTGGACTATTCTGGTCCAACCAGTTGAGTGTTTCAGGATATCCCTAATATATATGCTTGAGACATATTTTCATACAACTGAGGCAGTGTGGATGCAAATCTATTCTCATACATACTCATTAGGGATATCCTGGAAACGTGACCGGTTGGCGACCCTCGAGGACCAGAACTGCCCACCCCGATCTAAATACTTGCTCATATTGGGTATCCTGAAAACATGACTGGCTAGGAATGCTTTAGAACCACTCATATAGAACTCAAATTAGCACATTTGTACTCAAAGTAGAAAAATCATTCAATTGTATAATTATACAAATTCACAAATTCCATACAGCACTCTATTAATAGCTTCTTTCTTACCTATAGCCATACAATATGTTCATATTCATGAGAAATAGACTTATTCAGCAGCAGAGCAGCCAAAGATAACCTGGTAACTTTACCCAGTTTGCTTTATCTGGATTTTCAACCACAGTTAACTCGCTAAATATGAGGCAGAATATGCAAAAATGTGTGTGGTCAGATTTAGGCCCCTAATTTGTGACTACACTTAGCCAGTTTGTGCTGAATATTGTGCTCTGGCTAAATGAAAACAGCTCAACATTACAATTAAATATAGTGGGCACAATTAATAGGATGTGGACAAATATTTTTTATGAAATGTATAAGAGCCCTATGATTCACAAGTCCTGAAATATTTGCATACAAGTAACAAATGAAATTTAAAACATGAACAAATCAATGCTCTCATGACAAGCGAAAAAGGATGCATTCATACAACCTCCAACCACCTTCTCTTCTTGACCTTCACACTGATGATAACTCGCCCTGACTAGAGGTAAGTATGAAGACAGTCCTTGTATCTCCACAATGATTTCAGGAGTTTTGCTCTTTGTTGGTTCTCTTCTTTTACAGCTTAAGAGCATTTTGCATGTGCTTCGGGTAAATGTCTTATCATATAAGTTTGTATGTAGCGGTACCTCTGAGACAGATCTTAGGTGAAACATGATCCATGTAGGGGGAAGGAATCTTGGTCCATGTGGAGGGAAGTAATAGTGACCGATCTGTGGGATGCACCATCACTGTGGAAATATAAGGACTGTCTTCATACTTACCTCTAGCTGGGAAGAGTTACCATTACTGTGAAGATCCAGGAGAGATTGTATATTCATCTTCAGCCGACTGAGTAGAGCTGACTGGTTGGTTATATTTACATTGCACAGATATTTCACATACTTTATTCTTTGAATATCTGAATTAAGAACATAAGAACATAAGAAAATGCCATACTGGGTCAGACCAAGGGTCCATCAAGCCCAGCATCCTGTTTCCAACAGTGGCCAATCCAGGCCATAAGAACCTGGCAAGTACCCAAAAACTAAGTCTATTCCATGTAACCATTGCTAATGGTTACATGGAATTGATCTCACGTGTTTTTTTGTTTTTGGTGCAATATGATTATAACTTTCCATATGCACACAGTTGGCGTTCTTTATCACTTGTAATTAGAGCATTGATTTGTTTATGATATAAATTTCATTTGTTATTCATATGCAAATTTTATAGCCCTCTTTGCAAAGCTGAGTGATGGCACTGAGGCAGAGTTTCAGCGTACCTGCCCTTGGCTGGGGCCACTTCTTAGTTTCAGCCCTGGACCCCAGTGCATTTAAACCTGCCTTGATTTCATCATCTGGCATCAAGAATTAGGGGCAGATTTTCAAAGCCTTACGCACGTAGGGGGGTTAAGCATGCCGAGCCTATTTTCAAAAAGCCCGGCGGCGTGCATAAAGCCCCGGGACGCACGTATGTCCCAGGGCTTTTCTGAATGGGCGGGACGTGGGTGGGGCAGACAGCCCGGGGGCATGGCGAGGCGGTCCGGAGCAGTCCGGGAGGCATGGCCGAGGACTCCGGCACAGCGGCCCTTTGCCACTGTGCCAGGGGATCGCGCGCCGGCACTCGGCTGGCAGGTGTAACTTCCACAACAAAGGTATGGGGGGGTTTCGGGCTGGGGGGCGAGACAGGTAGGGGAAGGGGGGGGGGGAAGGTGGGGGAAGAAGGAAGTTTCCTCCGAGGCCACTCCGATTTCGGGCGTACATTTGTGAGTGCTGGATTGCACGCACAAATGTACCCTGCGCGCATACCTTTTAAAATCTGCCCCTTAATGTGCAACCATATAATATGCTTATAATTATATCACTTTCTGCATATCACCAATAAAAATCTGCTACACTTCTTCCTAAACATCATTAGAAGTTTCTTTTTTCATTTCGTTAAACTTTACAATAACATTAAAACCCTGATATACTAAAAATGTTTCCTATAGACAGAAAATGGGAAAAGCCCTTTGTGGTTCAGCAGCATATAAGTGACCTCTCATATTTATTCAATTTCATCCAAAGTAGGTAAGGCCATACAACAAATCTTCCTTTATATATATTCAAACCTGTCATTATACAGAAAGCTGACCTCCAATGTTCCTGTCTTATTCTAAATTTGAACATTTACAAATACAAAATATTTGTAAATCCAACATTAAATAAGAATAATCAAGCATATTATTCATTATAAATGGAGCAGCACAACAATTTAGTTTAACTTTTGCATGAAAACTAACATTTTACAGTTAAGAAAATGCTGTACTTTTAAGTAAACATTTCAGATAAGGTCATGTGTTCCACAAAAAACACCATAAAGAAATAGTCCATGATTTGACATATTCAGCACCAATTCCAGTTATAAAGCCATTTAAACCTGTTTCAAAGACCGTCATCCTGAACATGATTGGCAACATGCAAAATGCTTGAAACTTTACAAGAAGATGAACTATCAATTTGTGGCTTTTCATGAGGATCAAGGAGACTATTTGAGCCTCTGTATGTGTCCTTCAGAAAAATCCTTAGATAATAGAGATGTGAATCGTTTTCCATATCGTCTTAACGATAGAAATCGTGTGGCAGGGCAAGAAAATCGTGTTAGGCACGATTTTTTAGTTAAAAAATCGTTAAAAATTGTTTTTTCCGATTAGTGCGCACTAACTCGAGTTAGTGCGCACTAACTGGGAGTTAGTGCGCACTACCTGAAAATGATACAATTTGACACTTTTCAGGTCAGTTAAGGTCAGTTTAGGAATGAATATGTATTCCTATTGGCTGCCCTCTTATTTATTCATGTTACCAAGCTTCCCACTGACAGTATATGGGGGATGGAAAATGGAAACAGTTGGTAGCTTGACAAAACAAGTAATGTGATCAGTCAATGTGACTAGAACTTGTGCCCTAACCCTGATACCAGGGGTATTGTGATCTTCCTGCACACAGTGCCCTATCCCTATTAATACCAGGAGTGTTGTGATCTTCCTGCACACAGTGCCCTAACCCTGGCACCAGGGGTGTTGTGATCTTCCTGCACACAGTGCCCTAACCCTGGCACCAGGGGTGTTGTGATCTTCCTGCACACAGTGCCCTATCCCTATTAATACCAGGAGTGTGTGATCTTCCTGCACACAGTGCCCTAACCCTGGCACCAGGGGTGTTGTGATCTTCCTGCACACAGTGCCCTATCCCTATTAATACCAGGAGTGTTGTGATCTTCCTGCACACAGTGCCCTATCCCTGGCACCAGGGGTGTTGTGATCTTCATGTACACAGTGCCCTATCCCTATTAATACCAGGAGTGTTGTGATCTTCCTGCACACAGTGCCCTATCCCTAATACCAGGGGTGTTGTGATCTTCCTGCACACAGTGCCCTAACCCTGGCACCAGGGGTGTTGGGATCTTCCTGCACACAGTGCCCTATCCCTATTAATACCAGGAGTGTTGTGATCTTCCTGCACACAGTGCCCTAACCCTGGCACCAGGGGTGTTGTGATCTTCCTGCACACAGTGCCCTATCCCTATTAATACCAGGAGTGTTGTGATCTTCCTGCACACAGTGCCCTAACCCTGGCACCAGGGGTGTTGTGATCTTCCTGCACACAGTGCCCTATCCCTATTAATACCAGGAGTGTTGTGATCTTCCTGCACACAGTGCCCTAACCCTGACACCAGGGGTGTTGTGATCTTCCTGCACACAGTGCCCTATCCCTGGCACCAGGGGTGTTGTGATCTTCATGTACACAGTGCCCTATCCCTATTAATACCAGGAGTGTTGTGATCTTCCTGCACACAGTGCCCTATCCCTAATACCAGGGGTGTTGTGATCTTCCTGCACACAGTGCCCTATTCCTGATACCGAGGGTGTTGGGATCTTCTTGCACACATCCCGGTATCAGGGATAGGGCACTGCATGCAGGAAGATCACAACACTCCTGGTATCAGGAATAGGGCACTGTGTGCAGGAAGATCACAACACCCCTGGTATTAGGGATAGGGCACTGCGTGCAGGAAGATCACAACACTCCTGGTATTAATAGGGATAGGGCACTGCATGCAGGAAGATCACAACACCCCTGGTATCAGGGATAGGGCACTGTGTGCAGGAAGATCACAATACCCCCGAGGAGTGAGGGTCAGGCAGCTCCCCCCTGTCTGTGAAGCCAGCCTCTCACTAGTAATGCAGGGAGAGAGCTGTCTCAGACTTCACCATCCTCCCCCCCCCCTCACCCACACACCATTCACTAGCTGGGGCATGGGGGAAGTCAGGAGTGAGGGTCAGGCAGCTCCCCCCTGTCTGTGAAGCCAGCCTCTCACTAGTAATGCAGGGAGGGAGCTGTCTCAGACTTCACCATCCTCCCCCCCCCTCACCCACACACCATTCACTAGCTGGGACATGGGGGAAGTCAGGAGTGAGGGTCAGGCAGCTCCCCCCTGTCTGTGAAGCCAGCCTCTCACTAGTAATGCAGGGAGGGAGCTGTCTCAGACTTCACCATCCTCCTCCCCCCCCTCACCCACACACCATTCACTAGCTGGGACATGGGGGAAGTCAGGAGTGAGGGTCAGGCAGCTCCCCCCTGTCTGTGAAGCCAGCCTCTCACTAGTAATGCAGGGCGGGAGCTGTCTCAGACTTCACCATCCTCCCCCCCCCCCTCACCCACACACCATTCACTAGCTGGGACATGGGGGAAGTCAGGAGTGAGGGTCAGGCAGCTCCCCCCTGTCTGTGAAGCCAGCCTCTCACTAGTAATGCAGGGAGGGAGCTGTCTCAGACTTCACCATCCTCCCCCCCCCTCACCCACACACCATTCACTAGCTGGGACATGGGGGAAGTCAGGAGTGAGGGTCAGGCAGCTCCTTCCTGTCTGTGAAGCCAGCCTCTCACTAGTAATGCAGGGAGGGAGCTGTCTCAGACTTCACCATCCTCCCCCCCCCCCTCACCCACACACCATTCACTAGCTGGGACATGGGGGAAGTCAGGAGTGAGGGTCAGGCAGCTCCCCCCTGTCTGTGAAGCCAGCCTCTCACTAGTAATGCAGGGAGGGAGCTGTCTCAGACTTCACCATCCTCCCCCCCCTCACCCACACACCATTCACTAGCTGGGACATGGGGAGAAGTCAGGAGTGAGGGTCAGGCAGCTCCCCCCTGTCTGTGAAGCCAGCCTCTCACTAGTAATGCAGGGAGGGAGCTGTCTCAGACTGGTATCAGGGATAGGGCACTGAGTGCAGGAAGATCACAACACCCCTGGTATCAGGAATAGGGCACAGGTTCTAGTCATATTGACTGATCACATTACTTTTTTTGTCAACTACCAACAGTTTTCATTTCCCATCCCCCCAACCATCACCTCAGTTGGAACCTTGGTAACATCAATAGATAAGAGGGCAGCCAGCCAATAGGAATACATATTCATTCCTAACTGACCTTTACTGACCTGGAAAGTGTCAATAATTTGTATCATTTTCTGTTAGTGTTCCTGAGTTTCCATTTCCATTTCCCATCCCCCCAACCATCACCTCAGTGGGAACCTGGTTAACATCAATAGATAAGAGGGCAGCCAGCCAATAGGAACACATATTCATTCCTAACTGACCTTTACTGACCTGGAAAGTGTCAATTTGTATCATTTTCAGTTAGTGCGCACTAACTCGAGTTAGTGCGCACTAACACGATTTAACGATTTTTAACGATAAATCGTTAGAATTTCTATTGTATCGTGTTCTATAACGATTTAAGATGATATTAAAATTATCGGACGATAATTTTAATCGTTAAAAAATGATTCACATCCCTATTAGATAATATACTGTGCATAAGAAGACTAGACTTCAGAGAAGTGTAATGGTGAAGGTTGTGTCACCTTTTTTTTTGCTTTGGTTATGGAGGTAATATTAAAGAGAATTAATTAGTCCTCTAGAAGGGGTTTCTCATCCCAGTCTTTGAGTACCCCCTAGCCAGTCTGATTTTCAGGAAATCCACAATTAATGTATCTCAGGTCTATTCATTGTAGATATCCTGAAAACCAGACTGGCTAGGGGGTACTCAAGGACTGGGTTGAAAACATTTGCTCTACCACAGGGCTTCCCATACCTGTCTTGTTAACTCCACTGCCAGTTGGATTTTCAGGATATCCACAATGGATATGCTTGAGATACATTTGCATACATTGGTGATCCAGTGTAATTCCTTTGAAAATTCACTCCATAGGGCTGACTTTTCAAAAGGTTTTACTTGCATAAATGGACTTCATGCTCACAAATGGGCTTCTGAAAATTGCTACAATGTATGCTACTTTTATGCACGCAACTCCTTTAAAAAGTCAATCTTGTGGATATGTTGAAAATGTGATTGGCTGTAGAGTCACCAGGACAGGTTTGGGACACCTTGCTCTAGAGAAAGAATCCAAAAAGTGACCGAAAAGCAAAATAACTAAAAAAAAAAAAAAAATCTATTGTTGTATGAACACTCTGGCTGATTTTTTCACTGAACAATTTTCTTTTAAAAGATTGCAACATATTTTATTTTATTATTTGCATCTGACAAAGCAACAACATTTTATATTCCTGGAAATGCTCAACTCCACAGTTTAGTAATTGAGTATGATTGCAAATGGGAAACTGCTCAGAACTCTACATTGTCTATCAGTGCCATTATTCCAGCAATGTTTATTGTACCAGGACTTGCTTGATACAGTAGAAATAAAACCAAGCTCTGAGATACTCTGTATGTGGTAGCAAAAAATTTATACCTGCAGTTTGAAGGTATTAACCTATATTCATCATCAGGATGTATACTGTACCCATGGTAATAAATAATGGGAAGACAGAACTGCTGGGGACAAAAGACTAAAATGATATATTTGTCTCAGTATATGATAATAAAACCTTCATAATGCATTTGTTTCTTTGCTGGTGATGTATTGATTTTTGTTTTTGTTAGTGTCTATGAATTAATCCATTACATACATTAGATGCAATATAGCTATAGAAGGATACATGTATCCATCTATATGTCTTTCCCACTCTGAGTGCGTGTATGTATACACAAATCTCTTTCTATATACATACAATCACACACACACATTTATATATATGTCTCTATACTTGTATGTGTATATATCTATATTTATAATGTATATCTATATATTTATCTATGAATGCAGATGTATGTGTGAATATATATATAATATTAATAGGGTGTCGATGAATAAGGTGAATTTAAGAACAGTGTCTTATTTATTGACTTACCCTTATGTACATATATAAACTATGTATCTCTCTCTGATTGTGTATACATATATACAGAAAAGCAAAGGCATGTAAAGATACACAATGCCCGTGGCACATAATGAAATCTTTACATACTAATCACTTCAATAAATTGTTTATCCAAATGCTGACTTGCAAGAAAAAACATCAAAGAGTATGCAAGGAATCCTGCAGACAAAACTCATAAATTGTACAATCATTGGTCTATGTGATTAAAAACTTTTTATTGTCGATACAAAATTTGAATTATAAATAAAGTCTAATACACTGTCGATTTTATTCAATGACCAAAATTAAAGTTTCTGTCACATTTCCATGTAACAGAATCCAGGCCATCTAGCTAAAAGCCAGAAATCCTAACCACTAGACCATTTGAACTGAAACAATCAGTAAGCCAGAATTTAACCATATGACTACATTTGTGCTCTTATAGCCATGTTTTTATAGTCTGATCAATAAGACAGGCTTTTGGCAAATGTTAAACTGTCCTACCAGAAAACAAAAAAAAAAATCTCCTGTCCAGATTTCAATTCTTTGAAGAAAAAATTCAGCCAGTATACAGTTCAGTCCATTGCATTAGATCCTTGGTCTCACTACAACGTCAGCTAGTGTAAAGCTCAGTTCATTGCATTGAGCTCTTATTTCACACTGCTCTCACTGAAATAAAACCACTGCTTACAATGAAAAACCACGATGTTGGCCAGCGTTTCGCCTCACAGCTGCATTAGGGCTACATCTGATTCTAACCATTATGAGAAGATGACAATAATACAAAGGTCCACTAAATTATGGCATGAAAATTGCATGTTTACAATTTATAGTGAAGGCAGCAGTTTTACAGCAGAGCTTCTGCTCTCAATGTGATCACATCAGACTACCCACATTAGGGCTACAACTGAACAAAATACTCGTAAGAGGACAGAAATGTTACAACAATATAATAAGAATGGTTACATGCAAAATACTTACAAGTTCACTAGTCAGCAATTTCAAAATGGAGCATCTGCTCTCAATGAAACTTGAAAAAATCCCCATCCATGCACAATTACACACTGGGATAGATTTTCGTATGTAAGCGTGGGCATAGATTTGTGCGCGCAACCCGGCGCACACAAATCTGCGCCCAATTTTATAACATGCACGCACAGCCGCGCGCATGTTATAAAATCCGTGGTCGGCACGCGCAAGGAAGTGCACACTTCCTGATGGCTTTCCCCATTCCCTCCGCTCCCCCCCACCTTCCCCTCCCTTCCCCTATCTAACCCGCCCCCTAGCCCTACCTAAATCTCCCCCTCTACCTTTATTTTTCTATTTACGCCTGCCTGTGCCAGAGGCCTCGGTCCCGTCCCCGCCCTGCCCCCAGACCGCGCACCCGCCCACTCCCCGCCCCCTTTCTCAAGCCTCAGGACATATGTGCGTCCTGGGGCTTGCGCGTGTCGCTGGACCTATGCAAAATAGGCTCGGTGCGTGCAGGAGGGGTTTTAAAGGATTACGCGCGTAACCCTTTTAAAAAAAGTGGCGTATTTTAAATTATTAATCAAGTGATTTTGTTTTCTTGGAAACACTTAAGAATGGGATATGGTGTTTAATTCAAGACAAACCCAATGGTCAACAATTAAACACCATATCCCAATCTTAAGTGTTTCCAAGAAAACAAAATCACTTGATTAATAATTTAAAATACGCCACTGATCTGCTTGTGCTAATTCCTAGCATAGAAAGAAAACTACTCTAGAGCTGAATTTAATCCATGAGGCTGAACCGTGTTTAAATGAACTATCCACTTCTGCTCAAGTTGGGTCAAAAAGCGGCGATCTCTGCCTCCTCCATCACATTTAACCCTATCTATTACCCAAAAAAAATAATGATGAAAATTCAAGTTTTTTTATCCATACAATGCAGAACAATTGGAGTTTCCTTTTTCTGTGTTCTTATACAGCTCTTGGGCTCTAGTACATGCGCTTTAAGAGGTAGATTTTATGACATGTGCGAGCGGCCTACATGTGCGCGCACATGTGCGCCCAGTTTTATAACATGCGCATGCATCATATCTCTCCTCAGCCGTCTCTTCTAAAAAGTTGAAGAGTCCTAACCTCTTTAGCCTTTCTTCATAGGGGAATCGTTCCATCCCCTTTATCATTTTGGTTACCCTTCTCTGTACCTTTTTTGTATCTTTTCATTCAACCTGTCCATAATGGGGAAAAAAGACCTTCAGCAGCCTGCTGTACACCACTCACCTGTGCTGCTTCCCTGGAAAGAGGCAGCACAGGTGAGTGGTTCTCTGTAGCCATTGGACTGGCTGCTGGCACGCGATCCCTCGACATAGCGGCAATGGCCGTTGTGTTTCAGAGGCCTCTGGCCCCGCCCCGGACCACTCCGCCCCGCCCACTCCCTGCCCCTTTTGTAAAGCCCCGGGACTTACACGCGTCCTGGGGCTTTACGCGAGTTGCTTGGCCTTTTGAAAATAGGCCCGGCGCACGTAACCTTTTGAAAATCCAGCCTTAAATGATCTTGTTGTTTTGCCTACATACAAAAGATTACAATCACAAAAAACTCCATAGACAGCATGATCTGTCAAACACATACTAAAGTGTCTCAATTCATAAGTGCGTTTCTTTGGATTTCAAATGAGCGAGCACAGGTGGAGTTTTAGGGTGCCGTTCTCCACAGAAAGCTGCTGGTGGGTGCATCTCTCCAAGGGGTGTGCTTGAAGGAGTATCCTGTCCTGAGAGAGTGACTGGGACCCTAGGTCACTCTCCCAGGACTGGGTATCCAGGAGTGAGAGGACGATTCTTGGGTTCTTTAAGGCATGACCGGTAGCTGGTGGTAAAGACTTAAGGAAGAGGTGTAAGTTCCTATTCCATATTTGTCCAAAGAGTACTTCAGAGATTTGGAGAGGAAAAAAAAGAGCTTGTCCTTTGTGGGAGTTCAGAGAAAGGTCCTGAGGGGTTGCTGACTGACCAAAAAGAATCAGCCAGAAGGTCATCTGATTTTGAGACGTGAGAAATTCCAGAGAGAAGGAGAAAGAGCTGCATCCAGAGACTAGGGGAGAGCCAAGAGGAAGATTCTTTCCCCACAGAGCTTACCTGCCCATTAAGTCTACTATTCTGCAAATGTGAGAGACTACAGCATCTTTTGTGCTTTTAGACTTTATTTTTTCTGGATTGTGTGCTGCACTAACTCTTTATATGCTGCTGTGAATTGTATTTCTCCTGCCATCGGTGACCAGTAAATAATTTTATTTTGGACAGCAACTTTGCTATGCAGCGTGATGTTTTGTGACTTTGACTGGGCTGTTGTGCAGAAGAACCCCAGAATAGAGAAACCCTAAGGGCCTTGGAAAAACTGACCTCCCCTCCCTTATGTGGGAAGAAGTTATTGGGCTTGCTCTGGCCCTTCACCTTCCCAGTGAGCCCCTGTGCTGTGCCCGGATGGCAGGGGCTACAATAGTAATAAAGTAGGAGCATCGCTCTTATAGCCACATGCATGCCCATCAAACTGAAATGCATTTTACACAGGCCAAGTAAAGAGAAAGTTACTTTAGGTCACACCACAACCTTTCATAGAAATCCTTTATCTTATCACCTATATCAGCTGTGTGAAATAGACGTAAACCCTTTAAATTCCTCTACTGTGCTGTCTTTGCAGTCCAATACTGACTCTCATGCCATGACCACCATGTATTATTTTTTTTTCATTGCCTGACTTATCTTGAAAATAGAAGCTGGTGAACCTGCATGCCTCTCATCATCAGGGCTCCAAGGCTGCATCCTTTCCTCCAACATTTGCTCCAGGGTAAATATTAGGACCCAGAGGAGATACTCTGGAAGGTCCTTCTGTTCATCTCTGTATTTACTCTCTTCTCAATTTTAAATATTTGACCTTAGATTGTAAGATATATATGTGTGTGTGTGTGTGTTGGGGGGAGAGGGTAGCAGGGAGGGAGGACAGTACCTACATTTCTTGAGATTTTGTACCAGTGTTTCTCAACCCACTCTATCTCATGCATATTCATTGTCTATATCCTGAAAATCTGGCTGATTGGCTGTGTCCTGAGGACTGGGTTGTGAACCACTGCACTGTGCTTACACATTAAAATACTGTAGCATGTAAATAACCTGCATGTGCTATTATCAGTTGCTGGATAGAGTTTCCTTTGCTTTTGTTGTCAGGCTAGTTTTGGAGTAGCCAGTAGGGGTGTGCATTTGTTTTCACCATATTGGCGATCCGCAATGTATATTGCACTATTCGTAGTATTCGTGGGGAAGTGAAACGTATCGCGATTCCCCACGAATACACGAATCTTCGCCGAATTATACGGCCACCTAAATAAAAATTTAAACAAACCCCCCACCCTCCCAAGACTTACCAAAACTCCCTGGTGGTCCAGCGGGGGGTCTGGGAGCCATCCCCCGCATTCACACCATCGGTGCCTGTTTCATCATGGCACCGATAGCCTTTGTCACAGGGGCTACCGGTGCCATTGGTCAGCCCCTGTCAAATGGTCATCGGCGCCATCTTGTGCTCCTACCATGTGACAGGGGCTGACCAATGGCACCGGTAGCCCCTGTGATATAATATGGGCAAAGGCTATCGGCGCCATTTTGAGTACTGGCATCGGACGGCCGGCGTGCAGGAGGTCGCTCCCGGACCCATGGTGGACTTTTGGCAAGTCTTGTGGGGGTCAGGAGGCCCCCCCAAGCTGGCCAAAAGTCCCTGAGGGTCCAACGGGGGTCCCGGAGCGACCTCCTGCACTCCGGCCGTCCGATGCCAGTACTCAAAATGGCGCCGATAGCCTTTGCCCATATTATGTCACAGGGGCTACTGGTGCCATTGGTCAGCCCCTGTCACATGGTAGGAGCACAAGATGGCGCCAATGACCATGTGACAGGGGCTGACCAATGGCACCTGTAACCCCTGTGACAAAGGCTATCGGCGCCATGATGAAACCGGCACCGATGGTGTGAGAGTGCGGGGGATGGCTCCCGGACTCCCCGCTGGACCACCAGGGAGTTTTGGTAAGTCTTTGGGGGGTCAGGAGGGTGGGGGTTGTAGTTAATTTTAATTTTAGCTGGGATACGAATAGAAATCGCCATATTAACGCATCAGGGCGCCATACTGCCGAATGCAACGTATCTGCTCCCCGACGAATCCGAATCATGAATGCAACGTATGGCGTCCCTCTGCACATCCCTAGTAGCCAGCACATTCTTCCTTCTGCTTCCAGCATACCAGTCCAATGGCTACAGTAGAACCTGTGCTGCCTCTTTCCAGGGAAGCAGCACAGGTGAGTGGTGTACAGCAGGCTGCTGAAGGTCTTTTTTCCCCCATCATGGACAGGTCCTTGGAGCTGGTATGGCGGTATGTAAGAAATAAATTAAATTAAAAGATACAAAAAAGGTACAGAGAAGGGTAACCAAAATGATAAAGGGGATGGAACGATTCCCCTATGAAGAAAGGCTAATGAGGTTAGGACTCTTCAACTTTTTAGAAGAGACAACTGAGGGGAGATATGATAGAGGTCTATAAAATAATGAGTGGAGTGGAGCAAGTAAACTTTAATCTGTTGTTTACTCTTTCAAAAAGTACAAAGACTAGGGGACACACATATTGAAGTAACTAGATGGTACATTTAAAACTAATAAAGAGAAAATATTTTTTTTCTCAATGCATAATTAAACTCTGGAATTCGTTGCCAGAGAATGTGGTAAAACCTGTTAGTGTAGTTGGGTTAAAAAAGGTTTGGACAAGTTCCTGGAGGAACTTTAACCATTATTAAGGTAGAATTGCAGAAATCCACTGCTTATCCCAGGCATAAGCAAGCAGCTTGGAATCTATCTACCCCTTGGGATCCTGCCAGGTACTTGTGACCTGGCTTGGTCACTTTTGGAAACAGGATACTGGGCTTGATGGACCTTTGGTCTGATCCAGTATGGCAAGTCTTATGTACTTCTGAATGTTTAAATGGCTTTATGTATACATGTGTATGGATGTATGTATGAAATCATGTTCTGCTTGTAGTGCATGCTCATGACAGCATGGCTGCTATGTGCTTTTTGTGCATGTGAGGCCAACAGAATTGTCACTCAGTAATACAGGTTTTACACTGGTGTGCCATCTGTGCTGCATTCACTTAATGGTAGGTATCAGTCTTTTACTATTGGTTTTCCACGTGTTACTCTGAGGAAAAATAAGGGTTTCATTCTGCTGTTTGGCACTCTGATGCTGTCTTGTTTTGATCATGTTAACTAAAGGTATTACTTCATTATTCTGGTTAATTCTGCAAATAAAACATTATTGTGATTTAGCATTATTAAGAGAAAACACAATAGATAATTCGCCAGAAATTAAAACACACAAAAATATGCAACATGTCCCCTTGTCCTTTCTGATTTTTATCTCGTTCCTGAAAAGATCCTAAGGTTTAACATTTTTCAAAGCTTCACCTTCTTTCACACACTTACTGCTTTGTATCTAAGTAAGTTAGGGTACTGCTGTGCTAATCCTCAGAAGAACCCAATAGACCCATCATTCCAAAATATGGGAACTGAAACATGGACTTCTTGGAAGGAGGAATGTTTGAGACTATGGACTATGACTGCAATAATAGATTACCTTTAATATCAAAACATATGAATAATCTCAGAAAAATATATATAATTTAACAAAAAAAGACCTTGGAATACAACCAAAAAGAGAAAGCTTTAGAGCCAAGAAGCAAGCAAGCAAGCTTATTACTCTAGTTAGCACTATCACTTTAAATGCATCGCTTCTTCATTTTCAAGCCACCATTTTGAAACAAACTTAAACCCCATATTTCAATATGAAAGGCCACAAATCGAACTATTAATTTCATGGTGACATTTTTATAAGCAGAATCTGGGTTTCAACAAAAAGCAATTTATTTAATTGAAGAGTTTACATCAATTGGCAAGGACAGTCTCAAAATTCTAGACAAAAAAATGATGTTCCAATGATAAGTTCTCAAGTAAATTTATTCACTTAAGAGTAAAACTGTTAACACTTTTATTAAACTAGGAATCATGGGCTACATTAAATTTTATAGTATCTAAACTTAATAGTATGATTTATAAGCTGTCTCATTTACAGAGTGCATCTGCTGTAAAACTTGCAGTAAAATATGAGCTTATCAAGTAAAAATAAATAAAAATGTTAAGGGCTGTGCATTAATGGCAGCTGAACCCTATGGTAAAGTCTTATTTTAGTCAGAAAACTATTATTTAAGACAGAACTGACAAGGTTTGCGTGATCATGTTTACCAAGAATAAGAGAACAGACTATTGGAGGAAGAGATATAAATGAAAGAAGGTAGAATTGGATTAAGTAGAAAGAAAAAGGAACAATATTCCAGGACCCAAGCTCCCTAAAATCTCAACTCAACTCCCTAAATGTAGTCACCTCATCTCCCTTCCTGATTTTTAATTCAATCTTGCATCTGTTTTCACACCACTGACTTTACATTAGGCATATGCTTTTGCTTGAAAATCATACAGAAACAGTGACATTTTTGTTTTTCATTTTGTGCCATTTTGAAAATGAAACAAAAACAAAAGAAAAATTTAGGTTAATTTCATATTTTTGTTTTAGTCCTTGGTATATTGGTTTTTTTTTTTAACACACACTAACCTTAGCGTGTGCTACAAACATTTAGGGCCAGATTTTAAAAGGGTTACGAGCATAAGGTACGCGCGTAAGCCTTTTAAAATGCCCCTGCGTGAGCCGAGCCTATATTGCATAGGCTTCCGGCACGCGCAAAGCCCCGGGACGCACGTAAGTCACGGGGCTTTCTTGGGGTGGGCGTATTGGGGGGCGTGACGCGGTCGGCATGTCATCTGGGGGCGGTGCTGTGGGCGTGGTTTCAGCCCAGGGGCTTTCCGGGGGCGTGGCCGTGGCCTCCAGACCAGCCCCCGGACTGGAACATGGCGCGCGGCAGCCGGCCCAGCGCACGCAAAGTTATGCCTGCTTCGAGCAGGCATAACTTGTGCAACAAAGGTAGGGGGGGTTTAGATAGGGCCGGGGGGGGGGTTAGGTAGGGGAAGGGAGGGGAAGGTGGGGGGAGGCGGAGGGAATGGGCACCGCGTGCAGGGCTCGGCATGTGCAAGTTGCACAAATGTGCACCCCCATGCGCGCGCTGACCCTGGATTTTATAAGATACGCGCGGCTACGCGCGTATCTTATAAAATCCGGCGTACTTTTGTTCACGCCTGGTGCGCGAACAAATGTATGCGCGTGCGCTATGTTTTAAAATGTACCCCTTAGTGTGCATTAAATGGTTTTAATGTGTAGTAGATGGTTTAAGCATTAAAATGAAATCGTTTTACTGCGCGTTAAAAACATCTAGTGTGCACTAAAAGGAAAAATCAAAACAAAACATAAAAAGAAAAAATGAAATGAAACTATATTCCTCCCACAATGAAATAAATAATGAAATTAAAACCAATTTCCCCACTTGTTATACTTTATTGAAGCATTTAACAATTGCTTGCTAATTATGAGGACAATTTTCAGATAAATGCTGATTTACTTGGGAAAATTCATCTGCCTGAAAACTAGGGATATGCATTCATTTTTAACGAATGCAACAAATGAGGCAATTTTCAGTTCTTTCCAAATGGAACAAACGAAAATAGCTTTGGACAAAAATACCAAAACTTTTCAAGTATTTTTGTATTTGTTTCATTTTGAATTTTAAAAAATGGGCCTCTAATAGCCTTGTGCGACAACCTACCTAAATGCCAGGTCTGGTGCCTTGATCTAGTCCCCGGCCGGGCCCAGTGCCATGGCCTAGCTACCAGCTGGGCCCAGCACCTCAGCCTACTGCTGGGCAGTGTTCACAGTTGAGTCCTAAGTCCAATCCCAGACCCAGTGCTGAGGCCTAGTTCATGCACTGCAGCCTAGCCCTGGGTTGGTCCTACCCTGTAGCCCAGTCCTGGTCCAGCCCAGTTCTGCGGATTAACCTCAGACCTAGCTGAGGCTTGGCCTGGCACTGGCACTGAAGCCTGGTCCTAATGCTAGGGTCCGGCACTAAGGCCTGATTCTGGCCTTGAGGCCAAGGCCCTGCCCTGGTCTGGCGCTTTGCATTAAGGCCTGGTTCCAGCATTGGGTCTTGCTGGGGCTAGGCCTCAGCACTAAGCCCAGCCTGAGCTAAGTCTTGGCACTGGGGCTAAGCCTTGGCATCGAGCCTAGCCCTTAGCACCAGGTCCAGTCTGAACTGGCCCAAGGCTAGGCTTTGGTACCAGGCCCAGTCCTGTGCTAAGCCTCTGCACTGGGCCCAAGCCATCAGTGCCAGAGGCCTTGCTCAGGTTAGTTTTTTGACCTGTCAGGTTTGACAGAATCCCATATTTTTTTGGGAGGTGGGTTAGGATTTTTTTGTTTTGGGAATTTATTTGTTTAATGCTTTTTTTTTGTTTTACAAATGAACCAAACAAAAAAAAAAATGAAACCCCAAATAAACCATTTAATTAACCAAATTTAATAATAATAAAAAAAAACAAAACAAAAAAAAACTGAAAAAAATTTGGCAGCATAGCCCTACTGCAAACTGTCCTTCTCAGAGTGCCTAAAAAGTATACATCAGGATTGTAATATTGTGAGGTCTTGATAGGCAGTTATGTCCTCCTACCAACACAGACCTCTGAAGCTTTGGAGACTATCTGGTCAGTTCTCCCAGCTCCTAGGTCTAGACTTTCTGCTGCTGGCCATCTTGTTCTGTCTGGACATATATAATTTCCAGGCTATCAGGTGGCAGGTTGCCAGACCTTGGTTCTCATTTTCTGGCCCTCTCATTGGAGTCCTGCTTCCAGATTTTATCTTGCTGTATTGACTCCAGCATATTTCTCACTTCTTCATATCTGCTAATTTGATCTTCGTAGGTCATGGTTTAGGGCCTACTACTAAGCTTTGCTAGCCACCAGCAAGTGAGGGCTTAACCTGAGGGAAAGGTGGACATAATTGGCATAAGAAACTTTGATGCATTTCCAGTTGGAACCCATCTGACTTGTTTTGCTAGCATATCTCCTAATCAGGCCTTGGGAGTCACAACCCTGGCAGACACAATTAGTCATGCTATTAGCAGCACAAAATTATTCAGACTGATACAAAATTATTCAGAGTAGTTAAATCACAGGCAGACTGTGATACATTACAGGAGGACCTTGCAAGACTGGAAGATTGGGCATCCAAATGGCAGATGAAATTTAATGTGGACAAGTGCAAGGTGATGCACATAGGGAAAAATAACCCTTGCTGTAGTTACACGATGTTAGGTTCCATGTTAGGAGCTACCACCCAGGAAAAAGATCTAGGCATCATAGTGGATAATACTTTAAAATCGTCGGCTCAGTGTGCTGCAGCAGTCAAAAAAGCAAATAGAATGTTAGGAATTATTAGGAAGGGAATGGTTAATAGAACGGAAAATGTCATAATGCCTCTGTATTGCTCCATGGTGAGACCGCACCTTGAATACTGTGTACAATTCTGGTCGCCGCATCTCAAAAAAGATATAGTTGCGATGGAGAAGGTACAGAGAAGGGCAACCAAAATGATAAAGGGGATGGAACAGCTCCCCTATGAGGAAAGGCTGAAGAGATTAGAACTGTTCAGCTTGGAGAAGAGACGGCTGAGGGGGGATATGATAGAGGTCTTTAAGATCATGAGAGGTCTTGAACGAGTAGATGTGACTCGGTTATTTACACTTTCGAATAATAGAAGGACTAGGGGGCATTCCATTAAGTTAGCAAGTAACACATTTAAGACTAATCGGAGAAAATTCTTTCACTCAACGCACAATAAAGCTCTGGAATTTGTTGCCAGAGAAGGTAGTTAGTGCAGTTAGTGTAGCTGGGTTCAAAAAAGGTTTGGATAAGTTCTTGGAGGAGAAGTCCATTAATGGCTATTAATCAATTATACTTAGGGAATAGCCACTGCTATTAATTGCATCAGTAGCATGGGTTCTTCTTAGTGTTTGGGTAATTGCCAGGTTCTTGTGGCCTGGTTTTTGGCCTCTGTTGGAAACAGGATGCTGGGCTTGATGGACCCTTGGTCTGTCCCAGCATGGCAATTTCTTATGTTCTTATGTTCCTTACGTATTTTTAGGGTGGAGGAACAAAACAGTATGTGTACTTGGCATTTTCAAATGTATACATATTTTACCTCGCCTCTCCATAGCTCACACCAACTTTATGATATGTAATTTTTAAAGAGAAGATATCCAAATAATGTCCCTTGGAAAGTTAGCTACAAAGAATGCATAGTTAAAGTGCTGTACCCATGTACTTTGCAACTACATGGGCTACTCAAAATTGCCCCCATTTCTCAATAAGTCTTTCATATGTTTCAGCCACTATATATGGAATCATACTTTTAGTCTGAAAATTGTAAAGTCACAGATGGTGCAAGATGCTCTACTTATATAGTCTACTTTCCAGGCCAGGTACATGATTGTGCATCCAAGCATGGATCTGGATCAAAAATAAGATCACATTGGCCCCCCTAAAATATCCTGAGAATTTCATGTTTACAAGAAGCTACCTCAAATTGTCAAAGGGAAACAACCCAGGTAGTTTCAATTTAAAAATTAGCTACAAGGTGCGTACACA
This sequence comes from Rhinatrema bivittatum, assembly GCF_901001135.1. NCBI lineage: Eukaryota > Metazoa > Chordata > Amphibia > Gymnophiona > Rhinatrematidae > Rhinatrema > Rhinatrema bivittatum. The sequence goes on along the minus strand of NC_042627.1, from coordinate 51,641,137 downwards.
CCTTGCAACTAGGCAGGCAATGAAAAGCTACCTTTTACAGAACAATTATCAAAGCCATTTATCTGGGCAGATAGCAATCTAACCAAGTAAATTGCCCTCCTCTGCCCAGTAAAACATAATATAAGTTTCCATAGTGTGCATAATTTTAGCTCGGTTAAAAAGTGACATTTCCAGAGGGAGGAAAGGAAGGACATTAAGGTCAGTGGAGGAAAACAGCACATGTAGTTGCCATTTTTGAAAGGATGCATGCTATTTTATTCCTCTCTGTAGCCCACACAAAAAAAAAACCTGATACCGACCACACTGGCATTTTTAGTGCACATACTTTAGGCTAGAAAAATGTGGAAACATTATTAAGGACTTATTTAGTTAATTTGAAGAACTTTTAATGCGTAGAATATAGTAGAACAAAGATACCCACTAATATATATAGCTAATGTAATTGCTTAAAATAAAGACTATACATTCTGAGAATAAATATGCCATTTTCCATAGCTTGCTTGTAACAAGAAACAAGTCATGAGATCAGATATAATAACGAGCAGTTACTCGTGAAGCTAACCTTGCAGATATCAGGGAAAACAGGTGATCAGCAACCTGGCCACACCTAACTGTTGCTGATATGATTAGCTCAAACAGTTGAGGCCTCAACAAATGAGAAGAACATATGGGCGTAGAAGAACATTAAAATAATTACTGTGCATTAACATCAACATTAATTTCAAGCAACTGACTACTTTTGTTTCATTTCCAAAAATATATAATTTTCTCAAAGAAATTCTAAAAAAATGTGTTCCACTGTCAACACAAAGCATGACTATATATACATGCTAGTTTTTGATAAAGGTGTCTATGCAATAAAGTTTAACGTGCATATTTAGGGCCCTTTTGCATGCTAAGAAAAGCCAGCTGTGCGGTAAACCCCCCACATGCATGTTAAGACAGTACCTTAAGATGATAACAAGGTTGTGCCAAAATTATCATGCCCTCACATGTAAATGAGTGTCCATCATATGTAAATGAGGCTTTACTGGGCCCATGAGAAACAATATGTAATGCTCTGCAGTCTGCTCACCTATTTTCTGTGGGCTTGCTATAGCCCAAAAATGTATCATCTGCCTCAGAAAACAGGAGTTCAGTTTTTGCCAGCCCCCAAAATGTCCGTGGTGAATGTTCCAAAGTGAAAAGGACAGTTAGCGTGGAGGATTCCCTCGCTCCCTGAATCTGTTAAACCAAAAGTGCCCCCCCCCAAACTGTAGCCCTTAAACACTATTCTTTCTGTTATAGAAGGAACACCCCCACTGAAAGGCATCTCATTAGCCCCCAAGAGGCATTCACCCCCCCCCCAAAAAATACCTTCTCTTCCTCCCCACCTCCCCTGAGAGGCATCACATCCATAAGCTCTTATTCTTCCTCTACCAAGTCCTTACCACTACTATCATGGTTGTGCTAGTGAGGCGTTTGAAGTGTATGAAAGGTGAAATATAAATCAAACACATACAACAATTAATTAATTAATAATGTACAGACAATAAAACACAATGCACACCACATAGAGTTTTAACATGCACACTTCATTTTCACTAACTCACACATAAAACTTTTAGCTCAAATTTATTGCAAAGATCAAACACCTAAATACCTTAGGCAAGTCTGCATCACATAACACTATATGTGCAAATACAGAGAAAAATGTACTATTCCAGCAGCAGAGATGCAGCAGGTTATCTCAGAAATATATCTCATTAGTTGGTTTTGAAGTTTTTGATAATTATTGTTGAGATTTGTGGCTGCATACTGGCTGAGAAAATACTATGAATCAGCCCTAGAAAATACTTGAAACCAGTGCTAGAATAATAGAAATCCTTGAAAAAAGTGTGAAAGTGTGACATTGGTAAGTGAAAACTGATCATAGGGTAAATCAGAAACAGAGGCAGTAGTCTGTTCCAGGACTAATATATTGAAAACTGCTATTCTTAACATGTTCTAAGAACAAGGCGAAGTTATGAGAGAGAAGGCCTATAAATTGTGCACTTACTCTTAACAGGACTGTCCTTAATGCATTGTAACTCCAACTCCTCTGTCTTTTCAGGCTCTGGCAGAGGATGTACCTCACTCTTCCTTTTCTTTACCATGGGATCTGGTTGACTGCTGATTGATGTTCTCCTCAAGGTTTTTGTTCTTCTTTGAACTTCTGCCAGCAGAACAGCTTGCACTGCCTCAATCACCTGGTATGGGGACATAGATGAGATCATTCTGCAGATATAATTTTATACTTAGGATTAGGCTTTTGTCAAACATTTTGTGCATTGAGAATCAAAGGTAAAAACATTAGTTTCCAGCTAAACGTATTTCATCATAAAATTACAATTTCACTTTGAATCCACAACTGAATGTCTCTGCAATGGGCTAGTGGATTAATATTCTAATTGGTTATATACTCTAAGCAATTCAACTGTTGAATTTCTAATAGAGATGACTGTTTTCAAATGTTGGTACTGATTCCATATACTAAATTCTGATGCTTTAACTGACTACACATGAAAGGAAACACACAAGTTGAACTTGGCAAATACATACCTATTTATGTTTTCAGTAGCAATTTTAAACTGGATTTTGATTTATTGTGATGGCTGTGATGTGAATTACACAGCTTAGTGCATCTGTGCAAGTGGCTCCCTTTTTATTCACATTTTGGCAGACAAATATCAATTCTCATTTTAATTCATAAAAAGAGTGCAATAAGCTTATGGACATTTTAAATGGTACATCTTAGCTACATCTAAGACCTTAATACAATCACATCGGAAGTGGTTTGTATCACCAATTGGCTTATAAAAGAATACATCCTTCTCATGAGGTGCATAAAGCATTCTCAGACAAACATCACAAAGACAGAAGATGTACAAAAGTTATAAGTTTTGACTTTCAATCACTTCCTGTCAACTTATATGGCTGAAATGAAAAATTACACAGTGGCCATGTGTCATCACTTTCAGTAATTGCATTATTGCAAACAACATGTCCTGTACCTTACCTCGACTGATTGGTCTCTCCAACACGAAATGAGCTTTACCAGGGAAGCATGCTCGGTGTCATGAAAACGAAATCTATTTCTGTCTGTGGATGTACAAAGCAGTTTTGATTCATACAAGTATAGTCAAATAGAGTAATCGACAGTGAAAGAAGGAGATCACACAATTATACTGATAAACTATACTCTAAATATGATAGATTCATTGCAGCTAACATTATTATTGCCTCAGGGGGATCCCAGCACCTTTATTGTATTATATGGTTCGGCTTCACCTCCCTAATGCATCCCATGCTCACATATCTGCACTTCTTTCTCTAAATCCAGTTTTAATACAAATGATTTCCTTTTCTTGTCCTCAACATCCTAAACTTAAAACCAGTGACAAGAAAGCCAAAGATTTTCAGTGGTCTATTCCTTTAAAAAAAAAAAAAAAAAGGAGGCAAATTGAGAGGGCAGAAAGGGCTTTATGATCCTTGGTCCATGTTTCTAGGTGCATCACATTTTCTTCAGGTCTCCTAATAGTATATCAAAGAATAAAAGTCATCAGGGCCTGGGGGTCAGTAGTGAGCACCAGCATATACATTTATTGCACTGAGTGCAAGGAAGCCATAGATTATACTACAAGTGACCAATTAGGAACTTGCACACTTTTAAATCTATACCTTCTTTATAGGATCATCTCAAATGAACAAGAACATATGAATTGCCATACTGATCGGGCCAAGGGTCCATCAAGCCCATCATCCTGCTTCCAACATTGGCCAATCTGGGTCACAAGTACCTGACAAGATCCCCAGTGCTGATATTTTTGAGGATTTTAATTTTACATGCCACAGAGAATCCAAAACAACTGTGCTACATAATAACTACCAGCAATAGCGGGAGGTCGGTTCTACCAGTAGTTTGAAGCCCCTGTTGAGTTCTGCACATCTTGCAAAACTAAAACCCCCAAAAACATCATTCCTAAATACATTAGACTACCTCAGATTAAAACTTGGTACTGCATCAAAAGCAGACAAATTAATAGCATAAAAACAAACAAACAAGCAAATATTTTTTTAACCTTTCCTGAAATCTAAATTTAATATACTTGGCAATGATTTTTATAACATAGGATAGGTACACAACCATTCTTTCTAAAGTTGTATTATTTTGGCTTCCTGTTATGGTCCATAATTTTTACAATTTCTTTTGTAATATACACTTTATCTTGTTATTTTCCTTTTTGCTTGCGCATAAATGCAACTTTGAAATAAACTACAATTTATGAAAATATTCATGATTATGATCATAGCTCCATCCACCAAGTTGCCTAACAGGGTGTACAGTACAATCAGTTTATGGTCAGTGAAGAGAAGCAATAGGTTGCAAAAAAAATAAAATAAATAAAAATAAATAAAATAAATTCTTCCAACAGAGATTCCAAGATGACAACTGCATAGTGGCTGTGATTGCTGGTATCCGAGTCCGTGATTCTCTCTCTCTAAATTACTTGCCTTTGCAGACAATGCGGAAAGGGAAAGGGAGGTTGGGAATGCAGCCCTTACCTCCGAGGGATTCCTCGACTTCAGAACCATGGACTCGTTTGTACAGCCAGCGTTGGAAGGTTTGGGGATTGAGCAGTTGAGTTTGAGGGGATGGGAAGATGGGCTCCCATCTCTTCCTGGCCATAAGAACATAAGAAAATGCCATACTGTGTCTAAATATTAGACTTGTCCAATAACTGGGTCAGACCAAGGGTCCATCAAGCCCAGCATCCTGTTTCCAACAGTGGCCAATCCAGGCCATAAGAACCTGGAAAGTACCCAAAAACTAAGTCTATTCCATGTTACCATTGCTAATGGCAGTGGCTATTCTCTAAGTGAACTTAATAGCAGGTAATGGACTTAATAGCAAGTAATGGACTTCTCCATAGTGTTTCATTGAGCCCTGACGTGAGAATACTTCCAGGAGATTCTGCAACTGTTCATGACACTGCAGCCTTGGGTGCCCCATAGCCAGTAGGTGACATCGGCAAGAGCAATGCTGCCATGGGCAGAGTGGAGAGCATGGCTGGAGGAACATCTTCTGGAAGCTCCAAAGCAGTGTAATCCAGAGTCCTGGGAGTTCTTCAGGGAAACAATTTAGCTGGAAATGGAAGAAGCCCAACTGGAACTCAGGTACATCAATATATTATACAAGGGGAGGGCTTGAATTTAGTTTAGAGATTCTTGCTGGGTTCACGCTTGAGGAGATCTGGAGAGCAAGTGAGGGTCTCAGTGATGTTGTGATGGTCCAGTCTGTCCTGGTTATGGACAAATATGTTTTTTAGAAAATAAAATGGTCTCATTGGAATCCTTCAAGCAAAATATGGAAGAACATCTGACTAACGCTGAGTCTCAATATCAGTGGGTATGAAATCTGCAAGATGCTCTTACAAGGACAATACTTTATAATCCACCGAGTATTGTTGGATTATAAAGAATTTAGAGAATGTTACATGGTGTAGAAATCTGTTTCATTAATTTTCCACAACTTCTTTTTATGTCTCCGCTTGAGATGTTTAGAAGGTATTTGAAGGAAATTCTAAAAGTTCTAGATCAAGCCTTCCTCCAGTGGTTAAGGCTTTTTATCTTCTCTTGACCAAGAAGCAAGATATTGTGGCTAGGGATGTGAATCGTGTGCCCGATTGTCTTAACGATCAAAATCATCTGGCAGGAGAAGAAAATCGTGTTTGGCATGATTTTTTAGTAAAACAAAATCGGTTTTTCCGATTAGTGTGCACTAACAAAAAAAAACGATTTTTCACAATAAATTGGGGGAATATCTATTGTATCGCACTCTTTTCTGATTAATGACGATTTAAACCTTATCGGGACGATAATCTAAATCGTTGAAAAACTATTCACATCCCTAATTATGGCCTTACAAAATTGTTCTGCTATAACTGAAGACAGTTTGGATCTAACTACATTTTTAGAAACATCAGATAAGGAATTAGCCAAACCTGCTACCTTGATTGTGATGATACCTCTCAAACCTAATAGAGTCAGGCTTTTGAAATTATTTTTCAAACATAGAGATGAGTTATTTCTTCAATGTAAGGTTAGGGTTTTCCCAGACAAAGCAATTCCTCCTGATGAGGCCCAGAGTTTTGCAACTTGGGGCCTTGTTTTTTCTAAAATTTCCTTGCAAATATCTGATGAAATTCAACAAGGTTTCTTCTACCTATTATGAGCCAAGTCAATTAACTTTATTCCTCAGTGAGTTTTAAAGTGGCTGAAAGGTGGAACATAAATCAAAATAAATAAATATATAAATATGTTTCTTAAGTGTAGTTTCATTTTTGGACTTGGATATCTTAATCTCCTTTAGTTATGAGGGCACGCGCTGGAATGCCTGGTGGCCCAACATTAATGTCAAGGCCACGGGCCGGGACCACCTCCTCCTCCCCCTCCTTTGTAAGGATTGAGGTGGGGGGGTTGGGCAGGGCAGGCTTGCAGGCTGGGACAACCCCCCCCCCCCCCACGCGTGGGCTCATATCATGAGACAGGCGCCAATTGACAATGTCACAGGCCAGATTTAAAGGTCCTGCTCCCCCGCCTCACTCCCGCATTGGGCGGTCAGACGCCCGGCAGGTAACGTGAATTTTCATGGAAAAGTCTTGCAATCACGAAGAGAAGGTACTCTGGAACCTGCCGCTCTACTCTTTGCTGGCCCAACATGCATTTCAAACACGGCGCACCAAATCCCCCCCTCACCACAACCTTGCTCAGGTAATACAGATACATTGGGGAGCCTGAGATGGCCATCGGTTGCCTTCCCTTCTCGTTTGACAGCTGGTGATTTGGCGAGGTGAGCAGCACAGTTGTTTTCAGAGCAGGGGATATGCAACGAGCGCCATGGCCGATTCTCAGCCATGGCCATTAAGATCAGGCATGTGGAGGGGTACACAGGCCCATAAAGGGGCTGCAGGGTACAGAGAGAAGCCAGCAAAACGTCAGAGAGACGAACCAGTGACTGCCGGCAGACAGGACAGCACACCCGAGCCCGGGAGGGGGGGGGGGCGGAATGGACAGTAAAAGTTGTCAAGCAATTGTAATTTTTCACTGGTTCAAATGAAAATAATAATTCCCTGACAACTTTTAGCCTCCATCCTCTGCGCTGAATTTCAGACAGATCCATGTGGCAACTAGGGATGTGAATCGTTTTTTGACGATTTAAAATATCGTCCGATATATTTTAAATCGTCAAAAATCGTTAGGGCCACGATACAATACCAATTCCCCCGATTTATCGTTAAAAAATCGTAAATCGGGGGAAGGGGAGGGCAGGAAAACCGGCACACTAAAACCCCCTAAAACCCACCCCCGACCCTTTAAATTAAATCCCCCACCCTCCCGAACCCCCCCCCAAATGCTTTAAATTACCTGGGGATCCAGCGGTGGTCCAGAACGGCGGCGGTCCGGAACGGCCCCCTCAATTGAATCCTGTTGTCTTCAGCCGGCGCCATTTTGCAAAATGGCCGCCGCAAAATGGCGGCAGCCATAGACAAAAATGATTCGACGCAGGAGGTCGTTCCGGACCCCCGCTGGACTTTTGGCAAGTCTTGTGGGGGTCAGGAGGCCCCCCCAAGCTGGCCAAAAGTTCCTGGGAGTCCAGCGGGGTTCAGGAAGCGATTTCTTGCCACGAATCATTTTCCGTACGGAAAATGGCGCCGGCAGGAGATCGACTGCAGGAGGTCGTTCAGCGGCGGTCCGGAACCCCCGCTGAACGACCTCCTGCAGTCGATCTCCTGCCGGCGCCATTTTCCGTACGGAAAACGATTCGCGGCAAGAAATCGCTTCCTGAACCCCGCTGGACTCCCAGAAACTTTTGGCCAGCTTGGGGGGGCCTCCTGACCCCCACAAGACTTGCCAAAAGTCCAGCGGGGGTCCGGAACGACCTCCTGCGTCGAATCGTTTTTGTCTATGGCCGCCGCCATTTTGTGGCGGCCATTTTGCAAAATGGCGCCGGCTGAAGACAACAGGATTCAATTGAGGGGGCCGTTCCGGACCGCCGCCGTTCTGGACCACCGCTGGATCCCCAGGTAATTTAAAGCATTTGGGGGGGGTTCGGGAGGGTGGGGGATTTAATTTAAAGGGTCGGGGGTGGGTTTTAGGGGGTTTTAGTGTGTCGGCTCACGATTTTAACGATTTTCTCGATAGTTTTCACACCCAAACGGCAACAATACGATTCCCTCCCCCTCCCAGCCGAAATCGATCATTAAGACGATCGAGGACACGATTCACATCTCTAGTGGCAACTGCTGAATTGTAACGTGTATGGATGAAAGGATAGGCAAACGGATGGACGCAGCCTCGACAATAGGCATTCTTGCACTGGCGAAAAAAGAATATAAGAATCCAGGAAATAATAAAGTTATTTATTTATTTCAAATCATTTATTGTTCAGCTATAGCAGAACCACTGTGCAAATGGGGAAAATTGTAAGATATTTGACAGCTGATTGACACTTAAAACAAAAGAAATGAAAGGAGCAAGGAGAAATTATTAATAAGGGGCTTTTTAGAGAAGGAAAAGGTAGTAATAGGTGAGGAAGGTTAAGAAGACAAATTTAACAACATAAGCAAAAAGCAGAAATGGCATTGCAGTTAATGAGACAAATTTGCAAAGCCATTTGCACACCTAAAAGACATTTGTAGGTGTGTAAATGGCTTGTTAGAGAATTTCCAGTCTCTGGAAACAAAAAGTATGCACACGGTTTTATTCCACATATGCTTTCGTGCCCATACAAAAAAAAAAAAAGGCGTTCTGGGGGGGTGGCGTCAGGGCAGAGCTAATTTGCATCCACAACAAAGAAACCAATAAGCAGTGGAAAATCCTGTGGTTTACTACATTGGCCTCAATGGCTTCAAGCTAAGGGAATTCACATTGAAATGTGTTGTCCAGAAATCATTGTTTCCATATGGAAGCAATGGCGCTCAGTGAGGGTAAATCATGTTGTGCCTTGAGAAACCCAATGCTGGTGTCTGTATTTTGTTAGCACAGGAATAAACAACATTTATTTTTTTTAAGTACATAACGTCTTTACCTTTCCAGTTTTGAAACTGAAAACCTAGAGGGGGTGGACTAACATAGTGGAATTTAGAAGAGATTTGGAGAAATTCCTAGAGGAAAAATTCATAATACATTACTAGCCAGGTAGACTATGGAAAGCCTTTGCTATCCCTGGGAGAGAGCAACATGAACATATCTCTACGTTTTGGGATTGGTAGGGTACCTGTAACCTGGACTGGCCACTGTCAGAGACAGGTGGCTGGGCTCAGTGACCTTGGTCTGACCCAGCATGGCATTTATGTTCTAGAAGTTTCTGCAGTACTCACCGTTTTGTGATAGGCCATAAAAAGCAGGGAGGGAGGTGGTAAAATTCTCAAAGCTTTTTCCTTTGCTCCGCACAGGCTCCAACTTCTGATGACTAAAGGCAAACAATATTTTATAAAGAGGGAGCAAACTTCAAGAAGACTGTTTATAATAGCAGCAAATGTGTTCATATCACCTGCTTCAGTAATATAGAAAAATAGCCACAAGGAAGGAAATAATATTAGGTGCTCTAGTAAAATACCTGAGGCCCCAAACAAGCAAACAACAATTGTGGCAGATAAAATGCACTCCCAAAATATATCGATGATCATCATAGTATATTTAGGGCTAGCTAGGCCCTCCTTTAGAGAAATGGGAGGTTCTGTGGGAGGCATTGCTATTTTGAGTGATAATGAGGGTCCACTCCCTAAAAGGTGGGTTGGCTGTCAGAGTCACTGGAAGGAGTTGTTGGAGACATCCTCCGGGGCATGTAGGAGAGGCAGCCATGGAAGGGGCTATTCTCTTCAGGCCTCCAAGAACGGAAGGGACAATTGCCATTATCATCTGTCTGGTGAGGGGAGCTCTTTCCTGTTCTTGTGAGCGTGAAGCTCCAGGAATGCTCTGACCCCAGTTTTCAGGAAGAGGAAATTATCCTGACTGCATCCAGCGTCAAGATACTTGAGATTTGTTTTGAGTGGAAGAAGAGGACTTTCTTGTTTGCTATAGGTGCTTTTAGAAGAGTTAGAAGTTGATGTGCATTTAATATTCTATTCAGTTCGTTTAAGAAGCTGAATTTTGCATTTCTGAACTATTTTTCTGCATTCTGTAGTGCTGGACTGCCTACTTTTACTTTCAGTAAAATTCTTTTTGATTTTGGAACACAACCTTCAAAGTGTGGACTGTCTTTTTTTGTAATAACTAAGCATGATCCCCTGTGCCTTACAGGTTAGCCTGTCCACTAGGGATGTGAATCGTTTTAGGACGATTAAAATTATCGTCCGATAATTTTAATATCGTCTTAAACCGTTATGGAACACAATACAATAGAGATTCTAACGATTTATCGTTATAAATCGTTAGAATCGTGAGCCGGCACACTAAAACCCCCTAAAACCCACCCCCGACCCTTTAAATTAAATCCCCCACCCTCCCGAACCCCCCCCCCCCAATGACTTAAATAACCTGCGGGTCCAGCGGCGGTCCGGAACGGCAGCGGTCCGGAACGGGCTCCTGCTACTGAATCTTGTTGTCTTCAGCCGGCGCCATTTTCCAAAATGGCGCCGAAAAATGGCGGCGGCCATAGACGAACACGATTGGACGGCAGGAGGTCCTTCTGGACCCCCGCTGGACTTTTGGCAAGTCTTGTGGGGGTCAGGAGGCCCCCCCCAAGCTGGCCAAAAGTTCCTGGAGGTCCAGCAGGGGTCAGGGAGCGATTTCCCGCCGCAAATCGTTTTCGTACGGAAAATGGCGCCGGCAGGAGATCGACTGCAGGAGGCCGTTCAGCGAGGGTTCCGGCGCCTCCCTGAACGACCTCCTGCAGTCGATCTCCTGCCGGCGCCATTTTCCGTACGAAAACGATTCGCGGCGGGAAATCGCTCCCTGACCCCCGCTGGACCTCCAGGAACTTTTGGCCAGCTTGGGGGGGGCCTCCTGACCCCCACAAGACTTGCCAAAAGTCCAGCGGGGGTCCGGAAGGACCTCCTGCCGTCCAATCGTGTTCGTCTATGGCCGCCGCCATTTTTCGGCGCCATTTTGGAAAATGGCGCCGGCTGAAGACAACAAGATTCAGTAGCAGGAGCCCGTTCCGGACCGCTGCCGTTCCGGACCGCCGCTGGACCCGCAGGTTATTTAAGTCATTTGGGGGGGGGTTCGGGAGGGTGGGGGATTTAATTTAAAGGGTCGGGGGTGGGTTTTAGGGGGTTTTAATGTGCCGGTTTTGCGATTTTACGTTTTTTTGATTTTTCACGATATTTTACCCCCCCAAACGGCAACAATACGATTCCCTCCCCCTCCCAGCCGAAATCGATCGTTAAGACGATCGAGGACACGATTCACATCCCTACTGTCCACCATTAGCAGAATCTAGTTTCCAGATGTTGCTCCAAGTTGGAAATTGCTCAGCAGTCTCTGGTTTGTTTAGGTTTATGTATATTAAACTAGATATACCACTCATCCAAGCAAATATCTAGACAGTTTACAATTTAAAACATAGATAATATCATAAAATCATAATAATCCATTTAAACATCATACAATTCACCTACAATAAAACAAAATATACATGCATACAATAATCCAAAATTACCATGAATAATCACAGCAAAACAAATGTTCCAGGTATCTCTGCCTAGGTCTTCTCAAGCCCCTGTACAAGCAGGGGGGGGGAAGTGTTACATATATTTCTTATACCCAAAGGAAAACAATGTTCCAGGAATCAAATCACTGGTTTCCTTTGGGCTGGATAAATATGTTATTGTGATTATATTTTTTGGAGTGCCTGGTTATCTGTTCCATCAAAATGGTTATGAGCATCTGCTCTGAGCTGCTGTTTGAAGAATGCACTTTATAGGACATTGTGAAAGGAGCCGACCAAAGATATCCAAAACCAAAACAAATAACCCAGTTTCTCTAACAATTAATAATTTGTAGTCACCTTTCATTTGGCTGTCTGAGTGCTCACTTTTTTTATATTGACATGGATGCAAAATGTACATGTTTAGTGGGATGATATTTTTTTAAAAATAAATATTTCAGTTCTGTGCTTTTGCTCTTTGCACTGCTGGTCCTACTTTAGGCTATGTGAGTGACATTAGAGAAGGTTTGTCCTCCACTTTTATTAGATGAAAGTGAAGGATGGATTTGTAGAAAAAGGTTTTCTAATTTAATTTTTATTTCCCATAACTCTCCTGTGCCCATTGTGTTCCTGTGAGTGGATTTGGTTACAGTCTACTGCAGGGGCCATGGATCTGGTGTCTTGGCAACAAAGGCTTTTCATAAACATGCATGCAGAGCATTCTAGGGGGGGCTATCATGGTAGTTTAATTTTCTACTGTAAAAATAGTGTCTGTCAGCTTTTGTGTCGAAAAGGGAAGAAGGAAATGTATTCTATATTTTTTAGAAAGACAGAGAGAAATAGAAGGCAGATCATTACATCAACAACAACTCTTAAACATGTAGAGTGCAGACAACAAATCTTTTAAATAAATAAATAATCTCTAGGTTTAGGCCATTACTTAATTCATTATAAATATAGCCCTTAATATCATGTTTAGAATACATTTTATTATGCAGAGAACTATAATGCTTAGAAATCTCAAGAATCATTTGATATGCATAAAAATTCTCCCTCTCTCTTTCACCAGACTCAGTGGACTGGATTATTGCCACTGATACAGGGGGCCTATTTACTAAGCCATAGTTTTGATTAGGGATGTGAATCGTTTTAGGACGATTCAAATTATCGTCCGATAATTTTAATATCGTCTTAAACCGTTATGGAACACAATACAATAGAGATTCTAACGATTTATCGTTATAAATCGTTAGAATCGTGAGCCGGCACACTAAAACCCCCTAAAACCCACCCCTGACCCTTTAAATTAAATCCCCCACCCTCCCGAACCCCCCCCCCCAATGACTTAAATAACCTGCGGGTCCAGCGGCGGTCCGGAACGGCAGCGGTCCGGAACGGGCTCCTGCTACTGAATCTTGTTGTCTTCAGCCGGCGCCATTTTCCAAAATGGCACCGAAAAATGGTGGCGGCCATAGACGAACACGATTGGACGGCAGGAGGTCCTTCCGGACCCTCGCTGGACTTTTGGCAAGTCTTGTGGGGGTCAGGAGGCCCCCCCAAGCTGGCCAAAAGTTCCTGGAGGTCCAGCGGGGGTCAGGGAGCGATTTCCCGCCGCGAATCGTTTTCGTACGGAAAATGGCGCCGGCAGGAGATCGACTGCAGGAGGTCGTTCAGCGAGGCGCCGGAACCCTCGCTGAACGACCTCCTGCAGTCGATCTCCTGCCGGCGCCATTTTCCGTACGAAAACGATTCGCGGCGGGAAATCGCTCCCTGACCCCCGCTGGACCTCCAGGAACTTTTGGCCAGCTTGGGGGGGGCCTCCTGACCCCCACAAGACTTGCCAAAAGTCCAGCGGGGGTCCGGAAGGACCTCCTGCCGTCCAATCGTGTTCGTCTATGGCCGCCGCCATTTTTCGGCGCCATTTTGGAAAATGGCGCCGGCTGAAGACAACAAGATTCAGTAGCAGGAGCCCGTTCCGGACCGCTGCCGTTCCGGACCGCCACTGGACCCGCAGGTTATTTAAGTCATTTGGGTGGGGATTTAATTTAAAGGGTCGGGGGTGGGTTTTAGGGGTTTTAATGTGCCGGTTTTTGCGATTTTACGTTTTTTTTTTCGAATTTTTCACGATTTTTCACGATTTTTCACGATATTTTACCCCCCAAACGGCAACAATACGATTCCCTCCACCTCCCAGCCGAAATCGATCGTTAAGACGATCGAGGACACGATTCACATCTCTAGTTTTGATACCCAATTCACTAAAGGGCGTTAAGCCTTTAGTAAATTTGGCTTTAAAACTGGATCTAACAGGTAGTATATTTAAAATAAATCAGAAAAGTATTTCTTCAATTAACGCACAATCAAGCTGTGGAGTTTGTTGCTGGTCAAGGCATCTAGCATAGCAAGGTTTCAAAAGGGTTTGGACAATGTTCCTGGAGGAAACGCTTATTAGCCAGATAGACTTGGGAAAGATATTGCTTATTCCTGGGAGTGAGCATCAAGAAATAGATCAACTGGTGAACTGGACTGGCCACTGTTGGAGGCAGGATGCTCAGCTTGGTGGGCTTTGGTTTGATTCAGAATGGAATATCTTATGTTCTTATGGATATATGACTGCTGCCAGTAGTGGACTAATGTTACTGCCAGGTAACAGATATGCATGACAGGTAGGGATACTCCCCCCCCCCCCCCCATTCCCTGAATCAGTTCAAAAAACCTTCTGGGTCAATTCCTCCACTGAATTGAAGAAGAAATGACCATTTGGGCAAACCTCCTACCTATCCCATTCCTGGAGTCAAGGCACTCTCCGGACTGAGCTCCCCCTGTCTCTTGAGGTCCTAGTGCACCCGAACCCACCACTCCCTTCCTCATCCCCATGAAGGTATTTTTCCAGAAAGTTATGGGCAGGAGGGAGCAATCCTGGATCCTTCCCCACTGGGACTATGGCATGATCATATCGGACAAAAGAGTGCATGAGATCATAAGCCTGTCAGTGTCAACAAGACAAGACAGAAGAGCAGTCCTTTCCTTCCAATACTGTGGAAGAAGACCTCATAGGGGATAGATATGGGAGGTAGATGGCTTGGCCCCACAGGAACCAGAGGGAAGAGAGTGAGAGTGCATGATTAATAGCTGGGAAGCAGTTGCTTGAGTACTTGCCAAGGTGGTCATTGTCATGGAGAAGCCTTGATTTCTTATTGGGGGGAGAGGGAAAATGAGGGACTGAGAACACAGTTTCCCTGTAGGCAGTGGCTAGTGCAAAAACTTAAATACTCCTCCCAGTGAAGTTTTTGTTGGTTAGTTAAGGGTGGTTAACACATAACAACATTTTAACACCAATTTGCTGTAACTTGTTTTAATATTAATGATCTCCTTTGCATAAATTTACATGTGGCACAGCTCATTAATATCCTTCATGCATTAAGACCATTTTTTATTGTTAAGGTTAACACATGTATGTGTTTTAACCAATAGCACACATTAATGAAATCATAGACAGGGTAAGTTTCAAAGGGACTTCTATAGGTAAAGTAACACTTTACTCACAGAAATTAACCCTTTAGAAAGAAATTGCAAAACTAATACATGCCATAAAATTATATGCATACACACTATATAGGTGTAGCTTTTACAGAGGAGATGTTTTCACAGGGATGGGTGCAGTTGGATATTTAAGCATACTACGTTCCTAATTTTAAAAAGCATGCACGTAAATTCTCTTGGCAACTAACTGTGGTCCACATAGTTTTTGATGGGGATGATTTTCAAGGATTTATATGTATAATTTTACTCTTTGAAAACTGGTGTAACTTATATTGCATATTTTGCCAACTAACATGCAGGATAGTTCAAATTATTCTCTTAATTGCACAATTATATGTGTTAAAAAACTCTTTAGTGAACAGAGGGCCATAAATCGAAAAGTACAATTATATGAATATTAGGGGTGTGCAGTCTTTTGAACTTAAATGGAAAACGCAATTTTTTTTTTAACTTAAAAAAGTGATGAGGCGTAAACGATCAGAATTTTCCACTTATCAACATAGCTATGTTGAAGACGTTGGAAATCGCAAACTGTTGATCTAATAAAAATTTAAAACCCTCACCCCCTAATATCCCCCCCCCAAGACTTACCAAAACTCCCCAAGCTGGCCAAAAGTTCCGTGAGGGTCCGGGAGCGGACGCGTGGGGAATCACGTGACATCCGCGTCACTCCGACGTGACGCCGACGTCACGTGCTCCTTGCAAAGGAGTTCAGAAATGGCGTCCTGACCCCGCTGGACCACCAGGGGGTTTTGGTAAGTCTTGGGGGGGGGGGGGATTAAGGCGGGTGAGGGGTTTAAATTTGTATTTGCACATATGGACATAGACTCAACTTATGGAATTCTCCATATGTCCATATTGACTGCAAATGACCCCCCCTTTCGACTTATGGACTTATGAACTTAAACTTTTGGTCTGCACATCCCTAATGATATGAATCTTTGCAATATATTATTTAAAAGGGAATATTTGATAAATTAACAAGATAATTAATGGTATTTGGTTTTCATGAATAAGAGTAATACTGACTCATTTACCTCTTGATGCACATTTACAACTGTGGGCTTTTTTTTTTTTTTAATATAAACCAAACCATTTTTAATCAGTTGATCAAACTGGATATTTATCTTTATCAGTTGTACTCTATTGCTTTTGCCCACCTGTTTCTTCCTGCTCCTTTGGGCTTCCAGTCTAGTCAGAACCAGAGCTGAGTTCTGGAGCAGTGACCCTTTGTTCGCAACTACCATGGAATATTTTTCAAATATTTTGTATCCCCTCCCGACCTTCTGGAGCCTTACAATCATGAGCCTTAAATTTGGCCACTAGGTGTCAGTGCTGTGTGATGACTGGCACTCCCATCTCACAGAGGATGTGAGTGCTGCCTTTGCAGCAATCCCTGCCCCAGACAGTCCCAGGGAGCAGAAGACATGACCCTAGAATTGAACCCAGGTGCTGTGCATAGCAGTTTGCAGCATGGCTCCTGAGCTAGAGCTACCAGGCCAGCCCTGGGCACTTATTTTTGATAAGAGAGTGAATAGGTCAACACAGAATGAATATTCTGCTTTTAATTTCAAATGGGAATTTCAAATTATATGCAAGGAAATAATACAATTTATTTATTTATGTATATTGTTTTATAGACCGATATTTTGTATATCAATCATAAAAAAGTGTAGCTCAATACAGAAGCAATTTCCAGAGCTGATTCCATGATATCACACAACACAGTATAGCATAAGGGTCTCAAATATTCACAAAACATATGAGTTTGTGTTAACATCACTATAATCCTATTTTTCCAGTTTATTTAGCTTCTATCTAGGTGAATGGAAGAATGCTTACTTAGAGCTTAACCGCACTCTTGCGTTTGCTAAGAAACAGGCCGATACAGTACAGTGCACTTCGACGGAGTGCACTGTACTGTATTGGCCTAATAGGGCCATCAACATGTTGATGGCCCTATTAGGTATGCCCGCGCGATACAGAAGGTAAACTGTGCAGCCAAGCTGCACATTTTACTTAAGAAATTAGCGACTACCCAACGGTAGGCGCTAGTTTCTTGCCGACACCGGGGAAAGTGCACAGAAAAGCAGTAAAACTGCTTTTCTGTGCACCCTCCGACTTAATATCATGGCGATATTAAGTATGAGGTCCCGAAGTGTAAAAAAAGTTAAAAAAAAAAAAAGAAAAAAAAAGTTTAAATGGGCTGGCGGCTGTCGGGCCAAAAAACCAGACGCTCAATTTTGCCGGGCATCAGGTTTCCGATCCCATGGCTGTCAGTGGGCTCGAGAACCAATGCTGGCAAAATTGAGCGTCGGCCTGTCAAACCCGCTGATAGCCACCGCTCTGGGCTAAAAGGAGGCGCTATGGATGCGCTAGTGTCCCTAGCGCCTCCTTTTGCCTGTTTCTACCGCACCACCTAATTTGTGTTTGTCCGCTCTCCTGCAGACTTTACTAAATATGCCTGAAAGGGATTTGTTTATTTTTATTTTCTCACATTTTAAATTGAAAAAAAAAATAGTGAAAATATTCTTACCTGTTAGGTTTACTGGTCTGTTGTGAATCTGCAGGCATTTTAATTGTTCTACTGACAAAGAAAATCTTGCCCAATAAATATGGTGAGTAGTTTTCTGCTCCATCCATACCATTTTCAGAATTTATTCCTCCAGTCTGGCTCTGGATGGCATTGATGTACTTAGTTGACAAGTCCCATCCACTTTTTTGGAAAACAAATTATGTACTATGTGTCTCTTCTGCAGCAGCATCATTTGCATGAGTTCCATCCAGGTAGCATCAATGATACATGTTTCTCATTTAGATACAAGTCCAAAAGACACTGGACATTGAAGCTTTAGGATATCTAAGTATTTAATGCAGAGATCGTCCAGTTCTTTATCGACACCCCATGGCAAGAGACATTACAAGATCAGCTTTGCCGCATCGCTGATCACATTAATATCTATTTTTGGGGCTGGCTGATGGTGAGCCATTTTTTGTAACTCTTCGGTTTTTATGCCTTTTGATGCCACCACCTTCTTCCAGAGACCATCGCTGCATTGCTCTCTTTGGAAAATGGAAAGCTCAGAAGCATTTTTCGCTTGTCCAATCCATTTGATACCAAAGAGCTGGCTGTTTTTATTTCTTTTTAACAAAGTGTTCTTTCTCTGTTGAGGAAGCTTTGGCCCAATTTTACGTGTGTCCATAGCTGTGAAAGGAATTTGTTGACTTCAAGCCATGGACTGGAGACGATAATAGATACTCCAGAAGTTTTTCCAGATCAAACAGAAGCACATGGAAGCTTTTGCTGGTCCATTTTGTCTTTACTGGCAGGATTGTAAACGGGCTTTGGGCAATGGATGATAGCTGTGGACTGAAACCATAAGATATTGTTAGAGATGCCAGGAATGGAGGAACCCATCCTTGTTTGTAATTTTCCATATTCCATCTTTGATCTGCAATGCTCAGCAATTCCTTGTTTCCTGATTTACCTTCCAAACAATTGTCCTTTCTCAGGAGCACCCTTTCCTCATATCATTAAAGATAAAAAGAAAGGGGGGAAACCTGGTCACCACATCTGAAAGGGTCGCTTTTTCCAAAGTAGTGTTAGAGGTGGCAAAGAAAATATGGGTGTCTGTATTTATAATTGAGTACCGGTCTATTAGGGAAGATGGAAAGAATGAGACGTACTCTAGAAGGAAAAGTTTACCCAAATAGCAAATGATAATCCACGGAACATTACAAAAAAAGAAAAAAGCTTCAATAATTTAGATTCAATCAGTTTTTACCTGAGACATCTTTCAATCTCAGAAGCTAATTGAAAGAAAACGCCATAGTTATCAGGATTAATCAAAGATAATCTCTCTATAAGAGACTATGAAATTATCTAATCTAAATCTTAGATAAGATTTCTGCTCCTTTGAAAATAACAGTAGAAAGCATCAGACTTAGGTAAAAAAATAATATGACCTTTAGTTCATTTATACAGAAAAACAAGAGATTTATTTATTAAATGCATCATGACAGTACAGCACTGCACATCAGTAGGAACAGTATGGAGAAAAGAGCTGATTAATCTGACTTACAAAAACGGACAAGAGTCTGACTTGACAGTTAGTTAAGAAGTGCAGGTCCTTGCAAAAAAAAAAGATGTGTGAAAACATTTCACACCAAAAGCCGGATGGAGGAAACATGACATGTTTGCCCCTCCTTCTACATTGCTTTCACCTTTCACCCGCTAATACAAATATACTGTACAATCCATGGCCAATTGATTTAGCATTATTTTTTCACAAGAATTCCTGAGCATTTCTCAATTTCTCCTGTATAATCCTGCTGTCTCTCAGTCAGATTTCTCACCACTCAGCTAAGGCAGCCCTCTCTTTTTCCACCTTCCCTCACCCTTTTACTTTACAGCTCCTCGTGATACAACCTGTGTTTTACTTGAATATTCAAGCTTTCATTCTGCCTTTGCATTAACCTACTCATTTTGCTGTACTGTACACTGAAGGAAGTAGAGCTCTCAAAAGTTAGCTCAGGGATGTCAAAATATAATATAAAGAGGTTATTCACCTATATAACTTTTATGTTGATCTTCATTTTTACAGTACAATAAAAAATGTCACCATTACCATTGTACTAATGGTTTTTGGTCTCTGTGTGGTAGGTTTCAGTAGTTTTTGACTGCTTGTATTGAAAATCTTGAATTCAAGCATGCTTAGGATAGATACACAGGGTGATGATAGGGTCAAAGGAGGGATGACCACAATAAAGTCAATGGTGTCAGACTAGATAAGAGCAACTTGGTGACTGTGCATGCCAACTGGTCCCAGGATCAGTGCTTTCTGTTCTGCTGCCCTGTGCAAATGATTACTTTGTGGGGCCCTGAGGCTGGTGCCATTTTGTTGTACAGCAATACAACATACGACACATAACAGAACTGTACTGGCATCAGAGGGGGATGGTGCCATTTTGAAAATGGGTCTAGGCATGGAAGAAGCAATTTGGGATCGATCCTGATCTATATTTCTCTTCTATAACCCATGTACATGGGTGGGTTAAGAGGAGTACAGGGAAAGTGGGGGAATGGGGAAGGCTATATGTGGGAAGGGGAAATTTTTATTGCAGTGACTTTGGGAGGGGTGGCAACCTCACCCTTTCCTTTCTTTGTAACCTGGTCACCAGAGGTTTGATCCTGGAAGAAATGTTCAGGAATGTCACTTAACCTCTACTTGTGGGTTAAGGTGATGGATTACTCTGGCAAAGGTTTATTAAGGGGATTTGGTATATTCATTGAAACAATGGTGTGAGAGAAATCTTCTAGGGGTAGTGTTATTTGAGTCAATATAAGGAGGTGTTTCAGAGAGGGAAAGTGAATCAGTTACAATGATGGTTCTGGGCAAAAAGGACCACAAACTGTTGCTCCTTCCAGAATCTGGCTAATGTGACCCTAAATTTTGACCAATAGGTATCAATACTGAAGTGAAGGTTTACATTCTTCCCTCCTGGAGCTGTGAATACTTACATCCATTGCTTCTCTAGCACTGACCAAATCTGGGGAGCGAAGCCTAATCCAAGACTTATAGCCACATCCTTGTCATGGCAGTGCATAGTACTTATCACTCAGTCACCAGGCAAGTCCTCATCAAAATATGTATCTCAAGATGGATATGTTGTTTGTAAATTCTGTCATGAGAGAGAGAGTAGCTAAAGGCCCCCTTCTAGTAGTTAGCTATTTATATCTCTATAGGAGGCCCATCTAGTAACTCGAGGTGAGGTTTAGGTAGTAATGTAGGGGTTAGGGGCCATTTTGACATGCAGAGTGAGACATACAAACAGAACAGTACACACTTGTGAAGATTTGATGACCTTTGGAGTGAGAAAACTCACACAAAGATGAGATTTATACAATGTTCTCTCAACCTAGCTTGAGCGTCCATCAAGCTAGGTTGAGAGAACATTGCACAAATCTCATCTTTGTGTGGGCCTCATATAGAGGTATAAATACCTAACTACTAGAAGGGCCTTACAGCTAGTCTCAGTTTCACTTTCTCTCGCTCTCTCTCTCCCTCCCTCCAGATTAACATTGCAGTATGGTGCTTTTCACAAACATTAAGGGGTAGATTTTCAAAGGGGCACGTGTGTAAGATACGTGCGTACCCCCCGAAAACCTACCCCAAACACCCCCTGCACGCGCCAAGCCTATTTTGCATAGGCTCGGCGGCGTGCGCAAGCCCCAGGATGCATGAAGTCCTGGGGGCTTGCAAAAAGGGGCGGTCGGGGGCGTGGCCAGGGGCACGTTAGGGATTGGGGGGCATGTCCGGGGGGCGTTGGGGCTGTCCGGGGGCATGGCCGAGTGCCTCGACACAGCAGCCTGTGTCGGGGCCTGGCGCGCGTAAGTTACTAACTGCCCGGAGGCCGCTCCCCCCTTGCGCGCACTGACCCCGGATTTTATAAGATACGCGCGGCTACGGTGCGATCTAGAAAATCCAGTTGTACTTTTGTTCGCACCTGGTGCGTGAACAAAAGTACGCGCGCAGCGTATGTTTTTAAAATCTACCTCTAAGGCCATAACATGAGTTGGAAAATAACCCCTATAGTTAGCACACACTAACACAAAAATCAGGACCTATGGAAAAAATGATCCTTGGGAAAAACAAAATTCCCATATGGCCTAAGCTGACAAAACAATGCGGATCTCTACTTATCTCACCCCAGCAAAATTTAAGAAAAATAGAATAGTTCATGAAAAAAGATTCCTTCCATCTTCAAATGTTTCTCTACAATCTCAGAAAAAGGTGTGTAATTAATTTCACATTACTTTTGCAAGAATGTGCCATTATTCTTATTTTCCCCCTTTTCCATAGACACTACAGTAGTAGAATGGGAGATTTTCTTTTGAATGAATGTCATCATTTGCATGAAAGATTTCACACAAAAGCTGTTACCGAAAGCTTCTTCAAAAAGATGACCACTACAAAATCCTTACAAAAATTCCTCAGAGCCTATCTTCTATTTGCATATCCAACAAGTTTACCTACGACAAAGCAGAAAGATTTGGGGTGAGAGTGAGAGGAGGATGTGGGACTTAAGGCGCATGTTTTTGTGAGTTCACCTTCTGCAGGTGACTTCATGCCCAATCCAAAGAATGAAAGTGCTTTGAAAATCTGGAGTAAAATCTGTGCAAAAAAAAAAGTATGCACAGACTTTCCTGCAACATATACAATTATAAAATTGCCCTCCCTATGAATATATCATATTAAAAAAATATATGGCACCAAGAAAGAATGAAACAAGCTGTATTGTCCTGCATTATCAGTGTCCTGGAGGAAATATAATTAGCAAAAGTACTTATTATTTAGGTTGGAGACTTTGAGAACACCAGATGAGACCATTAACCAAACAAAAGGAAGAATGGTAAAAAAAAAACAAAAAAAAAAATCTTTCCCCTCTCTCTCTCCCTCTGTTCCTCCAGTGGAAGACCCTCACTGTTTCAGCTGTCAGTAATCATAGACAGGAAAACCGTGCTACATTTTGGGTCTGCAAACAAAGCTAATTTATTTTTCTCCGAGGGAGTTTTGTCCTCTGTGCCAGAAAGCAATAATGCTACAATATCTTTCTACTTAACAAAAAAAAAAAAAAAAAGAAGAGAAAGAGTTTTTTCATTGATTAAAGAAATGAAAAAAGATAGAGCAGATTTTGCTGTACGGTACCTCTACTTTTCTCGGCCTAACAAATGTGTTAATTTTTTTTATAAAGCAAAATAGTTTATAGTGTATATACATATACACACACATACTCTCGAAACTGATTTACCGTATATATATGTACATACACAACATACACACACTGTGTAAATTTTTATACAGAAGCAAATCAATTTACACCCACACATACGGGTAGATATTAGAAGCACTCTATTCTCACAAAAACTATTTGATGACATCTGTGATATAGTCAGGACATAATCTGAAGAAATATACAAATGATGCCTTCTGACAAACTGTAAATGAAAGTGCTGGCCATTCAGGTCTAAATCCTCAGAGCCCTGGGTTTGTTGAGATGGTTGTCAATAGTAAAAAAAAAAAAAATTGCCTGCCTGGTGGACAGCAGCTTGATGATTGGCAGTGCAAATAGAAGACAAACGAGAAAGCCTTCAATCTGCAGCTGATGCACAGGAAGAAAATGGGGAGCTGAGTTTACAATAGAGAAAACATTACCAAGCTAATGGCACAGGCAATCATTTGACCACCATGCATCTCTGAGAGCAGCAGGGCATCCATTTTCAGTTAAGTGTTAGAGTACCTTTTTGCTTTCTCTGACCACTGCAGGGGTAAAACAACCTAGTGTGTGAAACCCACTGACTGGTAATAAATTACTATATTGGATACTTTTTGTTTTCTTTCTGCAATGACTTTACTGTGTATTCCTGCTATAATTACCAATTAAAGTGGAGACCGCTTTAGCAAGCTGTATCTAACTGTATATCAGTCCCTATGCTCCAATTGCTTTGGCAAGCATCATGGGGTCAAGAGGTTCCTTTGACCTTTAACAGCTATGTCTCTCTGACCACTCTCTGGTGCAATCTCGGTTGAACAGATGGACACTATTTTTGCAGACACCATAAGCTTAGAATATAAAGATAATGAAATAGTGTTTCAGGTTTCAAATTGGTTTATGAGTATAAAATATTGGTAGACAGCCCAACAAAATATCCCACTTGAGAGTGCAGTTTGAACATAGAAAATAACTATAATCCCTATCTTTAATCTTTGATTACAGAAGCTATTTTTAAAAAAATGACAGTGAATTGGATTTTTGTCCCTTGAATTCACAAAGGGCTCAAATCACCCAAATTCAGGGTTTAGAAACAACTTATGGCAGAAGGACGTTTTACTGAATTCAGCAAATAAAAAATCATTGCACCCTACTGTGTAGCTCAGTCTGGGTGAATATTATAATACTTGCTAATGTAGCAGTGTCCACAACACAGTATGCATCTTCCGATACCCTATGGTCCAGGGAATTCATAGATGTATGGAAGCATGCAGTATATCTGAAAAGGCGAGAGGTGCAGGACAGGATTTGCAGGCTGGGGGATTCGTGTGCCATGCAGTGTGAGGGTGTGAGTTGCAAATGAATTAAAAGAGAGGTAGACACTAGACAGTAAGGAAAATTAGGTTTAGATTAGGATAATGATATGCTGTGCTTGCTATAAATGAAGCTCCCTTCATCCATATAAATTAATTTGAGTTTGAACTTGAACCAAACAAATATCAGTCCAATTTTAATTCAATCAAATTTTCAGATTTTGGGATTATTCTTTGGAATTATGTATCAAATTCCTTGCAAAAAAAATCACATTAGTTCACAAACTTTATTTTGAAACATCTATATTTCTAGTTGTTAGAGTATATAAAGCAGTTTCAGGTCAATACTGTAATGTGCGGTTGAAGATTTCCCGTCTGTAACGTGCTGGGAGCGCACAATTCGGACGCGTAAGGCGATCCAGCGATACAGTCTCCAGTTTCACGCGCCCTTAGCGCTTCTTAAAACAGACGCATAACCCTTTCCGCACGCAGCATGTATATGATATGTAAATGAACGAATTAGCTGTATAATGAAGGAATTGGCTATTCGCCGCAGCAGCTCAGATTATCTCCTTTGTAACCCGCTATTTTGCCGCGTTCTTAACCTGTTAGTTTACCGCCTACCCTCTACTTGGTGTTAGTGTGGTGTTAGTGTGGTGTTTCGAAAATTAAAAACAGGAATAAAGTGTAAAAAATGGGGGTAAAAACCGTAAAGTGTAAAAAACATTGCAGCGTAAGTTGTTTATATATATGTATAAATACCTGTCACTTTCCGAATCCCCCAGGCATGCGGTCATCGATGGTGGCGGCGGGAGCCGGCGGGCGGATGGGGCGCCCGTTCATTCCAGGCGGCGGCGGGAGCCGGCGAGCGGGTGGGCGCGCGTTGGATCCAGGCGGTGGTGGGAGCCGGCGGGCGGGTGGGCGCGTGTTCGATCCAGGCCGCGGCCGGGTGGGCGTGCATTCATCCAGGCAGAGGGAGCCGGCGGCGAAAGCCTCCGGCTCCCTCTGCCTGGATGAATGCACGGCCCCCGCCGGCAGTGAATGAATGCCCGTGCGATTTCGGCGCTCAAGGCCCCGTCCGGTCTCCGGTGCAGCCCCAGTCCTGTCCCCTCCTCCCGAAGCAAAAAAAAAACAAACCCGAAAAAGTAGCAAGGCTTGGGCCTGCTACGGTAGTCCCTTCTCCCTTCTCCTCTCCTCCCGATTTCGGCGCTCAAGGCGGCCGGGTGGGCGTGCATTCATCCAGCAGAGGGAGCCGGCGGCGAAAGCGCCTCCGGCTCCCTCTGCCTGGATAAATGCAAGGCCCCCGCCGGCAGTGAATGAATGCCCGTGCGATTTCGGCGCTCAAGGCAGTCACATGCTGTGACGTCAAGCGTCGTGACATCACGCCTTGAGCGCCGAAATCGCACGGGCATTCATTCACTGCCGGCGGGGGCCGTGCATTCATCCAGGCAGAGGGAGCCGGAGGCCGCTTTCGCCGCTGGCTCCCTCTGCCTGGATGAATGCACGCCCACCCGGCCGCCTTGAGCGCCGAAATCGGGAGGAGAGGAGAAGGGAGAAGGGAATACCGTAGCAGGCCCGAGCCTTGCTACTTTTTCGGTTTTTTTTTTGCTTCGGGAGGAGGGGACAGGACTGGGGCTGCACTGGAGACCGGACGGGGCCAGGGCAGGTAAGCGGGGGCTGGGGGAAAGTTTGCTGAGCATCGGGGAACATAACTGTCCACTTCCTGGTACCTGTCATTTCAAATGTCATTTGAAATGACATTTGAAATGACAGATACCAGCGCGGCCGGGAAGCGTTAGGCCCGCGAACCCAGGATACTGTATAGGCGCTCTATACAGTAAAATGGGTTGTGCGGGCCTAACGCTTGCCTAAGGCTTCACAGCTGCGGCATGCATTTGCATGCAATTTGAAGAGAGTATCGAGTGGTAGGTGAAGAGAACTGTGCGTGCGGGGAACGAGGGTGCGCCTGACACTGCCGCACTGTTTCTACCGCGGCCTTAGAGTATCGATCTGTTTGTGTGTTATGATTCTTTTTTTTTTTGTCCAGCTGATACAAGAACTTTCAGTTCAGCCTAGAAGCAATGTTTAGTGGCACTATGAGCCCACATTTACACATTTGAAAATTAGTGTAAAATCTGTGGGCAACTGCCCAAACTTTGCACAAATACAGGCAGTTATAAAATTACCTCTAAAATGACTGATGCAATCCATTTTGATTAGATTAAGTCCTTTAAGTGCAGAAGCAGGTTATGGTGGCACCATGAGCCCATACCTGTAAGAGCCTAAAGCTTTTTACCCTAGTATATTTCCCCTCCCAATTCACTTATTCCACTTATCGCAGTAACACGTTTTTGGCTGGGAGATATATTTTCTGGAACTCTGCAGTTAGAAACCCTAAGTCTGGCCATTTGGAACAACTAAGACTGCCTCCTTCCAGGGGCTATGAATGCTCCACAGCATCCCCACAGTCAGCCAGGGGAACCAAACCAAGGTCCTCTGTGTGGCAGTGCATAGCACTGCTACTTAGGTACTGGGCTAGCCCAGCATCGTGAGCCTTAGTTGAAAAAGTTGCATTGGCCCGTAGTAGAGCAGCTTTTGCACAAGACACTTTTTGTAGTGTTTCAGAATACGAACAGTTGTTAAATTTCTCTTGTGATAGAATAAAAAGAAAAGGTTCTTCCAAGTGACCCAGATTGGCTGCTTTAGGAAACAGGATGCTGGGCTCGGTGAACCATTGGTCAGGATGATGGACCATTGATCTGCCTCATCAGGGCACCTCTTATGTTCTATGCTCAGATGACTTCTTGCAGCTAGATTGCCTGTCTTTCCTTAAGTATAACAAAGGTTACAAAGAGTCTGCATTGCTTCCTTAAAAATGAATGGGAACTGTGCAACTGGGAGTGAATCAGTTCTCCAGCCTAGACTTACACTGGTCTCAAGCAAGAGTAAATATAGTCTAATAAAAAAGTATCACCTTATATATATATTTTTTTTTGTTAACCTTTGTTTTTGTATATCTGCTTTTAGCACAGCCGCTATGCATGTTTCTCTTCCACTTTTCAACCCCTGGAGATCAAAATGAAGTTGGGTGAATCATCAGCTAACTAAAGAATAAACAACACATTATAATACAATGTTACAAAAATCCAAAAGGTATAGCCCGCAATCACATAGCATAAATTTGCTACACACTGGCTATGAGTGCACAGTAAGATTATTTTAAAAGCCATTTCCATGGGTAAAATAGTACTTTCCTCACAGAAATGGGCTATTTGAAAAGTGCCTGTCCTATGTGTATATACACTGGACTTCTATGCACATAATTTTCCCCATAATATGAGGAAACATTCTTGAGGGTGCAGTTTGGAATTATACACATACTTTTGAATATCCGTAATGAACATTCCTCTGAACTGTTGGTATACAATGGAGGCAGTGCATGGAAATCTATCCCTTGCATATTCATTGCAAATATCCTGAAAGTCAGACCTGTTTGTGGCTCTTGAGGACTGGAGCTGGCCATCCCTACTTTACTGCTTACAGTCTATCCAAAACAAAAGTATTTTAAGGAATATGAGCAATGTCTAATAAGGTTTAAACCAGGTGCTCTGCATGTCCTGGATGTGCTAGCAACAGAGATTTTTTATTTATTTATTTATTTATTTATTTATTTATTTAATTTTATATACCGACAGCCGTTTGCACATCGTGCCGGTTTACAGATAACTTACAAACCAAAAAATATATAGGCAAAGCCTTTACAAGGAACAGTGTGTAACAAACAATAGTAACAGAGTAAATAAGTTGATAACTAAGGGAGGGAGGGGTGGGGGTGATTGCGACAAAGGAGGGGGGGGGGGGGGGGGTGAGAACAGATACATGAGGAAAAAATATGTACAGGGAATCAATGGGGAAATGATATGTACATAGGCTATGGCTATGGCAAAGTGATTAAATTATATCCTCTATTTATACTCACAAAATGCCTTGCTGTTGGGTATTTCAAATTAACTGTATGAGCCACATTAAAATGATGCAGTCATATTCAGGTGATGACATGATTTGATGTCTCCTAACACATTTATGATCTATATATCCTAATTATGCTAAATCATTATGCTAAGCATTAAGCAATCCTACTAACAAAGCTCACACACTGAACAAAGGGCTATTGTAAACACATTGGCTCTGTTGAAAAGGTTAAAAATACACTGCTGAATTTTGACCAGAAAAGCGGGATGTAACACAGATATTTGTTTCCTAGTGTAATGCAAATAAATGCTGTTGTGACTCGTAAAATACAGAATGGCTCCAAATGGCTCTCTATAGCCTGCTTATATATAATATCCTCTTTGTCTCCAGATCTGGTATTAGTGTACACAGCAGAGTAAATTTTCAAAGGATCTACCCGTGTAACTTAGGGACTTACATGGGTACTTTTGGTAATAAAAAAAAAACAACCATGCAGGTATTTCAAAGCACAAGTACTTTTACCCACATAAAAAAAAGGAGGTGTTCCTATGGGCAGATCCTTGGGCTGACCCAGTACAACAATTTCTTATGATCTTAACGCTGGACTTCAGGGACAATGTACAAATACTTCCATAATACGAAACTCTTCTGTGCTACAGGTGGGCAGGAAATTGGTGACAAAAAGGTCTCCTCCCAACAAAACTGGAAAACACAAAATACTTCTTCACTCTCACTTCTCCCTTCTGGGCAACTGCAAAAACTGCACGCAACCATTGGAGCAGGGCAAAACAGAACCCTATTCTATTCTCTTCAGGCAGGAGTGACTTCCTTCCTGAGCTGGAACAAATCAAAAAACACAAGATCTCTCCAAAAAGACACAAAACACTCTCTTCTCTTGCAGGGCAGTTCTTCTTACAGGCCCTTGGGGCACTGGCAAGCAAGGCAACGTGCTATCCTCTCTGGAAGAGGCTATGGGGCCTGAAGTTGGGGACACATTTCCTCCTTACTTTCCAAAACTGAAGCAATCACACTCGGCATAGGCTCAGCCCAGGTTTTATAGGGAGAGCTTGACCAATACTAACCACCTGAGGTGATGGCCTACAACATGCTAGATGTTAACTCTTTACAAAGTCAAGGGGTAGTCTTCTTAGTGAGGGAGTGAAGCACTCCTCACACACAGGCTGATACCTGCCATTGGACGCACGTTTTCCCTTACCCCTTATTCAGTAAGGGGCGGAAAATGCGCGTCCAACCCGCCGAACCTAATAGCACCCTCAACATGCAAATGCATGTTGATGGCCCTATTAGGTATTCCTGCGCGAAACAGAAAAACTGCTTTTCTGTGCACTCTCCGACTTAATATCATGGCGATATTAAGTCTGAGGTCCCGAAGAGTAAAATAAGTTAAAAAAAAAAAAAAAATTAAAAAAAAAAATTTGGAAGTCGGGTCGAAAACCGGATGCTCAATTTTGCCGGCGTCCGGTTTCCGAGCCCGTGGCTGTCAGCGGGCTCAAGAACCGACGCTGGCAAAATTGAGATTCGGCTGTCAAACCTGCTGACAGCCGCCGCTCCTGTCAAAAAGGAGGCACTAGGGACTCACTAGTGTCCCTAGCGCCTCCTTTTACCCGGATCAACCACCGGACCTAATTTGAATAGTGAATCGTGCGCCGGGAAAGCAGGCGTTCGTGGACTTTACTGAATCAGCCTGACAATGTTTAAAATTCACTATAATTTGTGTGGGCACAAAAAATACCTGTGTGCATTGTTGCTAGGCAGCAGGGCTGTGTATTTATTTTGAAGCAATATGAAAAACACAATGATGCACTGTTTCCTTATGTGTCATTTCAAGACAAAATGAAAAGAAAATCCCAATGAAATTCATTGGGGGGTTTTTTGTTTTTTTTTTTTTTTTTCATTTTGGAATGCAGCTCTGGCCTGGTCTCCCAAAATGACCACCACCAAACCACCCCTCCCCCCCTTGGCAAAGTTGAAATAAAAATATTAAACCTAGCCCATGGGCCTTCCCCTATTTCCTCACCCTCCTCAGGCACATCTTACCCTCTACATGTGTTGCTTAAAAGTCAGAATGGAGTAGGAGTGATCCCCAGTCATTTCCAGGCCACATAAGTTAGTTATTTGGTATTATTTGAGGTGTCTGCTATTTTGAAATAGTTTATTGGTATTTGGAAAATGTTTAATAATTTTATATGACTTTTTAATTATTGGATGTCCTGTCAGTTGTTTTGAAATATTTATTCATTAGTATGGTTTACTATTATGATTGATATTTTATATTTCTTGATTTTATTTTAAGAGACATGATGATGATTCTGTTTTTTTCATTGCTGCACTGCAGTCTGCTTTGTTGCAGTTTCTAGTTCAGTTTTTGTCTGCAATTTTCTATTTATACTTTATGGTCTCTTTATTCTCTATTTAGTAAGGGTAGCTCCTGTGTAGGGATCTATAGCAGTCTGACTTATTCTGTTTTCCTAATAGGAGGTATGTTGGTGTTTTAGGGCCTGGTGTAATGTTGCCTTTCCATAGGTAGGGTTATTTCTACTTGCATGCTGGCAGTTAGTGCTTTTTTGGTATGGTAGTTTTACTATATATTGTGACTACAATTCAGTCTACTCATTGCTTTCAGAGGGCCAAGCCCACACCAGCATATGTTTCAAGTGCTCTTTCTACTTTTTTATAGGGTTTTCTGGTTGGCACTATAGCACTACATATAAATATAATATACATGTTGTTGTAAGTAATATTTTTACCTCAGAAGACTAAATTGAATGTGCTTTTTCATGTACAATCTATTATAAATGTATACGATTTTTAATTGTGTGTGATAAGAAAGAGTAAGAAACAAAGAGATTAAAAGAGACAAACTGTTTTTATTGTGTGCTGGTTACTGGAAAAACAATACAAATTAAGGGGTAGATTTTAAAACACCTACGCGCGTAAAACCAGAGGATTTGCAGCTGTGCCAGGGAATCGCTTGCCGGCAGGGTGCCAGCGCGGGCAACCTGCGCCTGCCCCAAGGCAGGCACAAACAGTAAGTTAAAAGAATTGGGGGGGTTAGAATAGGGCTAGGGGGGTGGTAAGTTTAGGAGAAGGGGTAGAAAGGATAGAGTAGGGGGAAGGGAAGTTCCCTCACAGGCCGCTCCTAAATTGGAATGGCCTAGGAGGGAACGGGTGAAGGCCGTGGGCATCGGCGCGCACAAGATGCACTAGTGTGCACCCCCTTGCGTGCGCAGACCCCCTATTTTATAACATGCATGCACCTGCGCGTGCATGTTATAAAATCGGGCATCCATGTGTGTGCGCCAGGTAGCGCGTGCACATGGACGCCCGCGCAGCAAGTTCTTAAAATCTACCACTAAGTGTTAAACAAAATCAGAGCGAGGAGAAGGCAGCACAATAAGGGCCAGATTTTTAAATCTACGCCCGATTTTATAACACGCACACATGTTATAAAATCCGGGGTTGGCGCGCACATTTGGGCACCTTGCGCGCGCCGAGCCCTAGGGGAGCCCCGATGGCTTTTCCTGTCCCATACGAGGCAGCTCCTAAATCAGAGCAGCCTCGGAGGGAGCTTTCCTTCCACCCCCCCCACCTTCCCCTCCCTTCTCCTACCTAACCTGCCCCCCAGCCCTATCTAACCCCCCCGACCTTTGTTGGTGAAGTTGCGCCTACCTCTGGGCAGGTGTAGGTTGCGCATGCCTGCCAAGTGCCAGCGCGTGAGCCCCCGGCACGGCCACTGTGCCGGAGGCCTCGGTCCGGTCCCCAGCCCGCCCCCGACCCACCCACTCCCCGCCCATTTTTTCAAGCCCCGGGACATACGCACATCCCGGGGCTTGTAAGCGTCGCCAGGCCTATGCAAAATAGGCTTGATGCGCACAGGAGCGGGTTTTCGGGGTTATACGCGTAATATACGCGTGTAACCCTTTGAAAATCCGCCCCAATTGTTCATGCAAGGCAGCAAAACAACTATCGCCATCCTTGGTTGCCTCTGCTTTGCTGTGTTTCATTTTTCAAAATGGTGCCAGCTGGTCTTGATGCTGACAGCATTCTGGTGTATAGACCTCTGGAGTATGGATGTAGAACAGTGTAGCACAGGCCTCAGGGCCGGCTGACGCCATTTTGAAAATAGTATCCAGGAGCAACTGGGGATCTGCCCCGTTTCAACTTCTTCTGACCTACAGATAGGTTAAAAGGAGTCCTGGAGAAGATGGGGCGACAGAGGAAGGCCAAGGGGCAGTGGGGAAGGGGCTGCTTCCATTTTTTAAAATTTCAGCAGCACTGGGGGAGAGAGTGAATCCAACCCCTTCCTTTCCTTTTGGTTTTTTTTTTTTTCTTCTCTTTTCATTTCAAGTAAATCAACCAAACCAAAATAAACATCAGAGCAACAACAAAAAAAGAGAAAATGAAACAAAACATTGTTTCCATGTTCATCCCTACTAGGCACAGGCAGCTTACTCAAAATGAAGCCGAGCATGTAGTGGAGCAGAGTGTGATTTTGGGTGGCAGAGTTTGCTTTTTCTGTACATGTGGAGAAGTACAAACAGCAGATCAACTAGCCCAAGGATGTTTTTTTTAATCTCTTGGATCAATCCATATTTCAAACTATGAAGAGATTTCAAGCCTGGAAGAAGGAAGTTCTATTTCTAGCTAACCTCAGTCCTAGTAAACATTTCTCTCCCCCCCCCCCCCCCCCCCCTCATCAGATATGCTGTATCAGGACCAACAAGTTCCTCCAATCCTTTGAGGTTGTGCATGACTCTGGTGGCCATAGGTATATTTTTCTTTTCCCCATGACTACATTATGGCTGCATACAGAATGAACATCTTCTCATGCCCATCAGGTACTCTACTCAAAAAAAATAGAGTCATAATACATCATAGGTAGTGGGCTCAGCTTAAAAGAGCACCTGCCAGTGTAATAACCATTAAAGGAATATATTTTGTATATATCAAAACATAAGACACATTGAGGTAGATTTTAAAAGTGTTGCTCATGCAAAAATGGTCACATATATCACAGAATAAGGAGGCAGGTCATGGGTGTTTCCAAGACTGACGTGGTAACCACAAATTTTGCACAGGCAACATGAGAGGAGGGAGAGAGTGTTACGCTTGGACTCCGGACAGGAGTCGTGCACACCACCCAGCAGGGTGGCTCCAGGTGGAGAGAGACAGGAAGCTCGAACAGAGTCAGGTACCAGGCTGGGTCAGGGCAGGCAGCAAGAATCAGAGTCTGGGTTCAGGCTGGGTCAGGGCAGGCGGCAAGTGGCAGTGTCTAAGTACAGGCTGGGTCAGGGCAGGCGGCAAGTGGCAGTGTCAAGTACAGGCTGGGTCAGGGCAGGCGGCAGTCAGCAGTGTCTGGGTCCAGGCTGGGTCAGGGCACAGTAAGCAGGGCAGGGCAGGTCAGAAGGCCCGTAGGCCACACACACACACACACGGAGGGCCCGTAGGCCACACACCAATAGCGGGGCAAGGCAGGTCAGAAGGGCCCGTAGGCCACACACACACACACGGAAGGCCCGTAGGCCCCACACCAATAGCGGGGCAAGGCAGGTCAGAAGGCCCGTAGGCCACACACACACACACGGAAGGCCCGTAGGCCACACACCAATAGCGGGGCAAGGCAGGTCAGAAGGCCCGTAGGCACACACACACACACGGAAGGCCCGTAGGCCAGGTATGGAAATCAAGGAAGAAGGCCAAAAGGCCGCACTAGGCAAGGCAAGGAAAGGAAAGGCCCGAAGGCCACGCAAGGCAAGACAAGGCAAGGATAGGCCCGAAGGCCACGCAAGGCAAGGCAAGGCAAGGATAGGCCCGAAGGCCACGCAAGACAAGGCAAGGCAAGGCAAGGATAGGCCCGAAGGCCGCGCAAGGCAAGGTAAGGCAAGGATAGGCCCGAAGGCCGCGCAAGGCAAGGCAAGGCAAGGATAGGCCCGAAGGCGCGCAAGCAAGGCAAGGCAAGGATAGGCCCGAAGGCCGCGCAAGGCAAGGCAAGGATAGGCCCGAAGGCCGCGCAAGGCAAGGCAAGGGTAGGCCCGAAGGCCGCGCAAGGCAGGCTAGAGCAGGGAGCCCAGGTGAGCTCGATGCCGAAGCCCCGAGGCAACTGTCAGGCAGGGTTAAGAGGGCACACCCAGAGCATAGAGTGGACATAGGAGATGGACTGGGCCTGTCAGGAAAGTCAGCACTAGAGGGACCCCTGGTGGTGAGGCGGTAGCACAGCAGCCACAGCCGTAACAGAGAGAGAGAGAGAGAGAGTGAAAGAGAACCTCTATAAGAGCCCCTCTGACACTCCATATATATATGTATCACTGTAGAGGGGCACTTTGAATTGGGGTGGGTTTTCGGGAGGTAGGTTGGGGTTAGGGGGTTGTTACAAATACATTCAGAGGCATTCATGGTAAAATTGACATCATTAAAGAATTTTAGTCTCTCTCTCTCTATGTTATATTGACCTAGCTTGATTATACCCTGTTATAGAGTCCAAGCTAGGGTGAGAGAACGTTGTAGAAATCTCATGTTTGTGAGACTTTCCTCACTCCAAATGACATTAAATCTTCACAGAGGTGTACTGTGCTGTTCGTAGGTCCCACTCTGCATGTAAAACTGGCCCTTAAACCACTACCAACACCTCACATCGAGCTATAAACTGGCTCTCCTATAGAGATATAAAATAGTTGACTACTATAAGACCCTTATAAATAGTCTCCTCTCTCTTTCTCTCTCTCTCTCTCCCCTTCAAAAGCTATGAAATACAAATATTGTGGGTGCAAAGCACACTCCTTTCTCTTACCACAAGCAATATTATAGCATTTTGATGAATCTAGGGGTAAGTTAGCCAGCTAACTTTGAATATTGGAGTTAGTTGGATGACTTATCTGGCTAACTTAACTTCACTCAGGAACACTCCCAGAACATCCTTTCATTATCCAGCAGAAATATAGCAGATAGATGCCAAAATATTCAAAAGTCTGCATTTAGCGAGAGTAACTCACAAATTAACCACAAATTAACCAGCTAAATACCACTTTCTTAATAAAGGCACCACAGGGCTTATGTGTTATGTTGATATCTTTCCCTGATTTGTCCTTCAGTCATTATCCAGCAGAAATATAGCAGATAGATGCCAAAATATTCAAAAGTCTGCATTTAGCGAGAGTAACTCACAAATTAACCAGCTAAATACCACTTTCTTAATAAAGGCACCACAGGGCTTATGTGTTATGTTGATATCTTTCCCTGATTTGTCCTTCAGTCATGTACTGGATTTAATCCTCCTGATAATGGAAGGGGTGCCTGGTGTTGTTTCCTGGCTTCTCCCTTGGGTTGCACAGGTTAGAATAGGAAGTAGGAAAGAACATAGTCTTTAAAGTAGATAGCCATCCTTTCATTTCATCTCACTGAGTTACCGCATCAAAGATGCTATCTGCAGAACACATATTTTCAGATTTGCCCATCGATGGTAAATGTCTGGAAGGACCTATCTCAAAATAAGAATGATTAAAAAGTCAACTTTTCATTCTTTTTTATTTTAGATTTAGCTCACATGTTCTCATTGGTAGATCAAGGTGAATTATATTCAGGTATTGTAAGTTTGTTCCTGTCCCCGAGTAAAATCTTCGGGGCCTATTTACTAGTGATGTGCATAAAGAACAATTTTGTGCTGCTTCATTTTTTGGTTCAGAGGTGGGCCATTTCGGTCCACCCCCGAATCAGAAATTTGTATTTTGTTTAAAAAAAATGAACCCCCCTACCCCAGTCCTTCAAATTTAACTAAATGTAAAGCCCCCTCACCCTCCCGATCCCCCCAAGACTCACTCAATATCCCTGGTGGTCCAGTGAGGGGCCCAGGAGCTCAGAGCGATCTCCAGCTCCTGTGGGCTGTCAGCTGCTAGTATTCAAAATGGCACTGGTAGTCCTATACCCTTACCATGTGACAGGGGCTGGCCAATAGCACCAGTAGCCCCTGTCACATGGTAAGGGCAAAGGGCTGCAAGCACCATTTTGAATGCTCCTACCATGTGACAGGGGCCAGCCAAAGGCACCGGTAGCCCCTGTCACATGGTAAGGGCAAAGGGCCGCTGGCACCATTTTAAATACTGGCAGCTGATGGCCCCCGGGAGCTGGAGATCGCGCCCCCCCGCTGGACCACCAGGGGGGGGGATTGGGAGGGTGGGGGGCTTTACATTTAGCTAAATTTGAAGGATTGGAGTGGGGGCTTTGTTTGTTGTTGTTAGATGTGCAGTTCTTGGGGAAAAAAATGTTAGGGGGTTTCCTATCGTTTTTTTCTTCCCAAAATGCAACGAAATAGGAAATTTCGGCTTTTTCCTATTTCATTGCAAACAACTGCACACCTCTACTAATTACTAAGTATTTTTCTCTTAGACATAAAATGGGAGAAAACATTTAGTAAATGACCCCTTAAATTAGTACCTGAGGCAATGGAGGGAAGAAGTGACTTGCTTAAGGTTACAAGGAACATCAGCAGGGTTTGAACACTAGTTTCCCTGGTTCTCAGCCTGCTGCTTTAATTACCAGGCTACTCCTCTTTTCATGAATGTGTTGAAAAAAAATAGATAAAACTTATATTTGCAAACATATTTACTATGTTATAAAATTCTTCAAAAATATAATTGTCTTGTTTAAAAAAAAATTCTCAATTTACATTTGTTTTGGTTTGCTTTCTAAGCAAACCAAAACAAAATTTGCACACTTATAATCCCAAATAAGTTATCTAAGTTGTGAGATGTAGGAGTTTTAAAAGCAGTTACATTGCGGTGGATTCCCCAGTTAAGTTCATATCCAACACATATCTCTAAGTGCATTTCTCTCTGAGGAGCCAAAATATAAAGGGGCCGATTTTAAATTTTACGCGTGGGAGGTACATTTGTGCGTGCTACCAGGCACGCACGAATGTACACCTGATTTTATAACATGCGTGCGCTGCAGCACGCATGTTATAAAATCTGGGGTCGGTGCGTACAAGGGGGTGCACACTTGTGCACCTTGCGCACGCCGAGCCCAAGGGGAGCTCCGATGGCTTTCCACGTTCCCTCCAAAGCCCTCGGAGAGGCCTTGGAGGGAATTTTTTTTTTATCCCCTCCACCTTTCCCTCCCTTCCCCTATCTAAACCCCCCCCCCCCGGCCCTACCTAAATCCCCCCTTACCTTATTTGATGGAGTTACGCCGGCTGGCTGCCAGTGCATGAATCTACGGCAAGGCCGATGTGCCGGAGGACTTGGGAACGCCCCCAGCCCCGCCTCTGGACAGCCTCCATGCTTCGGCCCCACCCACGGACCGCCGTCCCCGGCCCTGCCCCCAATCCGCCCATTTTTGAAAGCCTGGGACATACGCACATCCCGGGGCTTGCTCGGCCGCGGAGGGGTAGGTTTTCGGGGGTTATGCACGTAACCCTTTGAAAATCTACCCCTAACCGCACAGTATATTATGGGCATTCTGAAAATATGTTTCTTACTGTTTCTTTTAAATAACATTTTGAGTTAAAATAATGCATTACTATTCTTTATCATTTTACAGTGTAAAAACTCCTTCACAGTTGAAACTGAAATATTGTGTCATGGTTTCAGAAGAAAAAGTGTTGAATAACTGATGACATCACAATTTTGTTTTCTGGTATTTCAGCAAACAATGGTGTCCTCAGTAACCAATGGAGCATTTCCTTCTGGGAGACTGAAACCTAGTAGAATTTTCTTTTTTCTTTTCAAAACTAAAAATATGATTTTAAAATCATATGGATGAGGCAACTTGACAAACATATTTAAGGAGAGATATGCTTTCATTATTCAAATGATTTCAACAGGATTGATAATGATCTGTGCTGTGGAATAGTTGTGCGTTAATGCTGCTGATTAAGAAAGTACATCATACAGCAAAACAGAACATAACAGATTTCTGCATTTCCTGTATATTTATTATTTAACAGAAGATCAGAATGTGAAAGAGTATCAAGTTAGCCTGCCAGAAACAAGGCTTATTGAAAGAAAACCAACATCGGGTGATACTTTCTCTGGGCTAACAGATGTTTTAAGGTTCAAGCCATTGGGACTAGTAAGGTCACTTTCCAAAGCAATGTCAGACCAACAGATCAACAGTGGATTTACAATAGAAATCTCAAGTACAAGTCTTGTATAAACTACCTACATGTAGTATGAAATGTTTGCAGAAGTGCAAATTGACCTAGAAAGTAACATCCATTTGTGGCAGTACACAATTTATCACAGTCTAAATAATAACAAAATGACTCCTTTTTTCTGTGAAAGAAATAACTATTTAAGACTTCAAACTACAGTAACTTAGAAATTAAAACAAAGACGTATATCTTGATTAATCTATGGCCATCCTAAACTTGCACCCACCCGTGCCCGTTAACTGAAGCATGCAAACAAGTTGCAGCCAAACTCAACCAAGACAGATTTCTGATTGGTTTGAGTTTATACATTTTGAATTTCACCCAGATCTGCCAGTGGAAATCCAATGAATTTCCAAAATTCAAAAGAAATATCCACAAAATCTGAAGCAGATCTGAAAGACCTACTTCAGATGTAAGCAAATCCAATGATACAGCAAAATCCTCTATGGTTTTCCCTTAAAAAAGAAAAGGTTACGGCTGGGCTTGATGGACCCTTGGTCTGACCCAGCATGGCATGGCAATTTCTTAAATATTTTGGGGAAGATACTAAATTTCCTGCTCTGGGGCTTGCCCTTTCTTTTTTTTATTAAAATTTGTGAATCGCTTAACGAAATCCAAGTGATGTACAAAAGAACAAGCATAAAAGTTGAGACTCACAAAACAATGAAACATAAAACATAAATCTCTGTATCAAATATTACGTGTTAGTCTGCTTTTAAACATTGAATTGACAGGCAAGATTAATAGTAGGTCTGCTTAAACAAAAGTGTCTTTAGCAAAGCCTTAAATGCTTTTAAACTGTCTGACAGGCAAAGAGTTCCAGAAAATAGGGGCTGCAACTGAAAAGGAACAATCCCTTGTCGCATTGAGCCAAGCATGTTGTAGTGATGGAATATCCAAGAGACCTCTCTGGGAAGAGTTCAGCTGACCAGAAGGGCAATACACATGTAGCAGTGCATTGCACCAAGGAGACGCTAAGGAAGAAATCAATCTGAAAACTATAGTGCCAATCTTATGCTGTATCCGTTGGATATTTGGTAACCAGTGAAGGTCAATTAAAACTGGTGTAATATGGTCCTTGCACTTGTTACCAGATATTAAGCAAGCCATGTTAGGGAATGTCAGTTTAGTGGACCCTTGGGCCGACCTGCAGGAGACTGGGAAAGGTATTCAAAAGTCTCTAGTATACCACAGGCCAGGAGGCAGATGTTCAGGCTGGACGTAGAGGTGCTCTTCACCTTGGAAGCTGGTACTCCCCCGGGAGGAGCCCGTAGGAGCCCAACCGCTGGGACTTAGGTGGCTTCACCCTTGGAAGCTGAAGCCCCCCTGGGAGGAGCCCGTAGGGGCCCGGCCGCTGGGACTTAGGCAGTAGTGGATCAGGACTGGGAAAAGGAACCAGACTATGACAGTAGTCAGTACTGTAACGGGGCTCGGGTTCTGGAACCAGGCAGGAACTGTAGCAAGAATCGGGTACTGGAACCAGGCAGGAACTGTAGCAAGACTCGAGAACTGGAACCAGGCAGGAACTGTAGCAGGTAAACAGGAACCAGGCAGGTACTATAGCAGGCAGGCAGGAACCAAGCAGGCACTGTAGCAGGCAAGCAGGAACCAAGCAGGTACTGTAGCAGGCAGGCAGGAACCAAGCAGGCACTGTAGCAGGCAAGCAGGAACCAAGCAGGTACTGTAGCAGGCAGGCAGGAACCAAGCAGGCACTGTAGCAGGCAAGCAGGAACCAAGCAGGTACTGTAGCAGGCAGGCAGGAACCAAGCAGGCACTGTAGCAGGCAAGCAGGAACCAAGCAGGTACTGTAGCAGGCAAGCAGGAACGGAGCGATTAGCAAAGCAGGACGCTCCGGGGCACAGCGCAACAGGGATCCGGTAGGTAAGCCCGTTGCAAGGCAAAGACTGGGTGGCCGCGGCCGGCTTATCA
Source organism: Rhinatrema bivittatum (assembly GCF_901001135.1). NCBI lineage: Eukaryota > Metazoa > Chordata > Amphibia > Gymnophiona > Rhinatrematidae > Rhinatrema > Rhinatrema bivittatum. The sequence goes on along the minus strand of NC_042627.1, from coordinate 51,600,771 downwards.
AGGCCGCGGCGTCTGATGTCAGGAATTGGGCGGCATCACCACTGGTGGGAAACAGCCTAGAAAAGCGCCTAAGTGGCGCGCGCGTGCGCCTAGAGCAGGGCATCCATGGAAGGCTTCCTGGCGGTGCGGCCCTCGCCGGGACGCCGCCAAACAGGACAGGAAGTAGGCCAGTGAAAGCGGGAACAGGTCCAGAAACACAGAGGTAAGGGTCTGGTCGCGGTGCTCGCGGCCAGAACCGCAACAAGCCACTGCATTCAAGAGTAACTGCATCGGTTTCAGCGTCTTTGTAGGGAGACCGAAGTAGATGGAATAGCAATAATCAATAAGGGGAGAATACAAGCCTGCACAATCATCCAGAAGTCAGACTTCTCCAGCAGATGTTTTAGGCCACATAGTACTCGTAGCTTGTAGAAACCCAATTTAGTAACTGATTTGACTTGCAGATGTAATGTTAAAGAGGAGTCAAGAAGTATATCTAAATATTTTATATTGGGGCTCACAGGAAAGCTCATATTCTCTGATGTAATGGTTGTATGCTGAACTTTAGAATGAAGTCTCTGAATTAGTAAAAATTGAGTTTTGCAAATATTTAGCACCAGTTTATTGTAAAAGAGCCATTTCTGGATGGTTGACAACTGTTTCTGACCAAGATGGATGGACACAAATAAAGAACTGGATATCATTAGCATAGAGTTTATATCTATTGCATGGGCTGGCAAGACTTTTACATAGCGGAGCTAAATAAAGGTTGAAAAGCATTGCTGATGAAGCCAAGCCTTGTGGAACCCCTGTAATGATATCAGACCAGTTTGAACAATGATTGTTGAACTTGACGTGCTGAGTATGTTGAAAAAGAAAAGAGCTGAAGCAGTGCAAAACAACCAGCTATACCGCATTCTTTCAAATAGTACAGTAAGATGGAATGGTCAACTGTGTCAAAGGCTGTGGAGATGTGTAGGGAAACTAAAAGATAGCTGTTGCTTGCGTCAAGACCTCTTCGCAAAGTATCTAGCAAAGATAATATTAACAATTCAGTACTGTGAGATGTTCTAAACCCGAGCTGGTGGGGGTCAAGAACCTATTAATCTTCAATGAAATCTCTATCAAGACCAGGGTTTCAATCAGTTTTGCCAAAAGGCAAAGAGGAAATTGGTCAATAATTGTTAAGATTAGACAGATCACTGCCACAGCTTTTTTTTAAAAGAGGTCTTACAGTAGCTCTCTTCAATACAGTTGGAAGTTTACCTTGAGATAAAGATAGGTTGACCAAGTCACACAGAACTGGTGCAAAGATGTCTTTAGTTTTAAGAATTGGTAAACTACAAGGATTCAATGAGCAGTATGAAGAATTTAATTTTAAAATGTTTTGGGTTATCTCAGTAATGGAGGAACTGAAACTCATTCCACGTGGAAGTGTGATCGATGTTCTCATTTAAATACCAGGAAGGAACTGCTGCAAAACCAGAAGTGGTCTTTGAATCTTAGATTTAAAATGATATATGAAGACCTCACAATCAATATAGATTTTGCAGGGGTAGATTTTGTAGTTAAGCTGTTTGGATTGGTTGTCAATTTCTTCACAATTCTAACTGTTCTTTGGGGTTGTAGCCAATTTCTCTAATGCGGTTAGAGAAATATTCTCATTTGGTCTCATTTATCAGGGAATGCTAAGATTTCAATAATGACTTGTAGTGAGCTAATGAATCATCATTTCATAGTTTATGCCACTTACGCTCACTTATACAAAGCCACTGTCTGTATGCCTGAACTGCAGGAGTCACCCATGGAAGAAATTTTGACTGGGGCTTATGTTTCATCCGAAATGGAGCAATTTTATCAAATGTGTTAGATAATATGGATTCTAAACTGAAAACTCCAGAATCATTATCATCTAGATTAAAAGAGCTGATTCTTATCAGATCTGAAAATTCCTGCTAAAATAAATATGGCCCCTGCAAAGAACAGGGTCACAGGAAAAAATATCAAATATATGAGCTGCTTTGGAAAGTGGGCCATGAAAACTAATAAGGGAATGGTTGGACCATGGGACTGACTGAATAGTGTTATAGGCTTGATTAAGAGATACAAGGTCCAGGATATGACCATGCTCATGAGTCGTTTCTTGGATAAGTTGTTCCCATCCTAGAGAAGTTAGGATGTCAAGAAACAAAGAACAGTGTGCTGGAATAGGATCAAGATCAATATGTAAATTGAAATCTCCAAGGAAAATCATATTATTCAGATTAGCCTTGGAGGAAATCAACTGTTCAAAAAAGGGGGAGAGATCTTGATGCAATGGGGCAGGAGGACAATATACAAGGCATAAACTAAATTTGTTCGAATGAAGAACTAGCATTTCATAAGGCAAATCGCCACCCAGGTCCTCAACGGCCATCTTCCAATGCTCCCTGTAAATGATCAACAGAGCACTGCCTTACCCTCTCTTCCTTGGTTGGGAAGCAATTAGATATCTAAGGGGACTAATTTGGTTAAGAAAAACAAAATCAGAATTTAAAAGCCAGGATTCTGTAATGCAAAAGAAATCAGGTTTGTTTTTGTTAATTAAATCATGAATAATATGTACATTTTTTCTAAAAGCCAGAGCATTTATCATCATTACTGAAACATCTGTCGGATACGAGAGGGAGACCGTACTGGAGTATTGAGTAGAAATTAGGCAAGATGACCGACGAGTTCTCCGCAGGTGGCCAATGCTATGGAGGTTGCCATTTTCCCCTTGATTCATGATAACAGAAATAGAACAATAATATGAGTATTTAGATGGATGCATTGGTAAAATTTCTGGCATTTGTAAAATTTCCAGCTCATTGCTCCTCATTGTGCTTGAAGGATGGTGCGTGTGGCACTTCCAACATTGACCGCTGGCTCTTGACCCTCCCCCCCTGCCTAGCTGACATCAGTGGGAGGCAGGGCTGAAGCCTGACAATGGATTAGCCAGTGGGAAGGTAATACTGGAACCAGGGCAGTTTCTCTCACTAAGGATGTAGGGTAGTGAAAACTCCGATAGTCCAGAAAGATTAAATAACTCAGTACAGGCAGGCTCTTTTCCCAGAACAAGCCTCTTCGTGGTAGCAACCGCTGGCTCTTGACCCCTTCCCCCCACACAACTGACATCATCGGAGGGGCACGGCTGAAGCCCAATGGTTTTATTAGTCAGGAGAAAAGTAATGCTGGAACCAAGGCAGTTTCTCGCACTAAGGAGACAGGGTGGTAAACGCCCCAACAGTCCAGAGAGATTGAATAAGTCAGTACAGACAGATTCTTTTCCCTGCACATTCACCCCTATCAACCGCATCCAATTAAATTAAGTTTGTAATTTCTTCATTGAGACAATGGTATATGAACAAATTTGGGGTAAAAAGAAAAGTTGGGTTTGTCCAAAATACTTTCTCTTGTAGCATCAGTGGCATACTGAAAGTAGCATAACGTTCCATCAATATTGATAGGCTTTTTAAGCAGAAAAAACCTTTGACAGAGTGAACTGGAGATAACTATTTCAGATAGTACAAACTTGGGGCCTCCATAGATCCTTCTTGAAGGTCTTGGGAGCACTCCTTAGTGATCTCAGAGCATTTATAAAAGTAAATTTGTGAAATCTCCAAAGAATTTAAATTGCATCGAAGTACAAGGTAGAGATGCCCACTTTATCCTTCCTTATTCCTCTTATTTTTGAAAGCACTGTTAAAGCACATTAGAAAAAAACACAATAGAATAAGACAAATTTACGTGGGGTTGGGAACCTTCAATTTAGCAGCTTTCACCAATATTTTAATATGTGTAATGGATCAAAAAAATCTCAGTGAACCAACCTATAACTATGATATCTAGATCCAGCTGTTTTTCTTGATTAAAATTTGGGATGTATGAGTCACTACCTTTAGGAGTTGTAGTTCAAGATATGTGGGAGGGTGATATCCCCTTAAAATGGGCTAGTGAATCCATTAAATACTTAGGAATAATTATCCCCAGGTATCTTAATTGCCTGTACAAAGATAATCTACTCTTCTGATTACTAAGACAAAACAACTGTTACAGAAATGGGCATCATTAGCAATTTCATTAGAAAAAGAAATGAACCATTCATGCCAACAAGTCTTCAAAAAATGAATGTCTGTATTTCAATCAGAATCCTTATTATGACAAATAACAACCTATAATGGATATATGGAATCTAAGAGGAATCAATGCAGTGATAGAATCAAGGTGTTGGGATGGGAATGTTAGGCCTCCATGACCTAAGAATTTACAACCTGACCTATAATCTTAGAAATCTTTCTTATTGGTTATATAATACAGCCCATTTTACCCCACAAAACTGAAAGGCAACTAGCAGACCTTTACAGCAAAAATATATACTTCATGTAAATACGGCCAAACTCTCCCTTACTATCAGAGATAATACCCATACAATTCTTATGTTAGAAATTAAAGCATAGCTACTTCCACTTAAAGGGAATTTGAAATTCAATGTGAAGTCCTTGAGAGGTGGAGAGAGAAAGGTATTCCCTTAATGTCACACTGAATACAAAAAGAAGGGTGTGAGAGACCATTCCAAGAAATATGAGGGAAGTATGAGGTACCCGCAGAGTGACTTGTTTGAATAACTTTAGACCAGATATTGTATGTTTTCATTTGATAGGGTGAATTTGAAGGAGGCAATATCTGAATCTATTAAAGAGATTTTAATCCCCGATGAGCAAAACAGAACCTCAATATCAGGATTTAGAGAAGTATTAGAACAATATGAAGGCCTTACAGAACCTATTGAGAAACTAAATAAATGGTAAACAAAAAGAGACATGCAATTGATCATTAAGCCATTTATTAATAGGGATGTGAATCGTGTCCTCGATCGTCTTAACGATCGATTTCGGCTGGGAGGGGGAGGGAATCGTATTGTTGCCGTTTGGGGGGGTAAAATATCGTGAAAAATCGTTAAAAATCGTTAAAAATCGAAAAATCGAAAAATCGTTATAAATCGTTATAAATCGTTAGAATCGAAAAACCGGCACATTAAAACCCCCTAAAACCCACCCCCGACCCTTTAAATTAAATCCCCCACCCTCCCGAACCCCCCCCAAATAACTTAAATAACCTGCGGGTCGTTAAAAATCGAAAAATCGAAAAACCGGCACATTAAAACCCCCTAAAACCCACCCCCGACCCTGCAGGAGATCGACTGCAGGAGGTCGTTCAGCGAGGCGCCGGAACCCTCGCTGAACGACCTCCTGCAGTCGATCTCCTGCCGGCGCCATTTTCCGTACGAAAACGATTCGCGGCGGGAAATCGCTCCCTGACCCCCGCTGGACCTCCAGGAACTTTTGGCCAGCTTGTGGGGGGCCTCCTGACCCCCACGAGACTTGCCAAAAGTCCAGCGGGGGTCCGGAAGGACCTCCTGCCGTCCAATCTTTTTCGTCTATGGCCGCCACCATTTTTCGGCGCCATTTTGGAAATGGCGCCGGCTGAAGACGACAAGATTCAGGAGCAGGAGCCCGTTCCGGACCGCTGCCGTTCCGGACCGCCGCTGGACCCGCAGGTTATTTAAGTTATTGGGGGGGGGGGGGTTCGGGAGGGTGGGGGATTTAATTTAAAGGGTCGGGGGTGGGTTTTAGGGGGTTTTAGTGTGCCGGCTCACGATTCTAACGATTTATAACGATAAATCGTTAGAATCTGTATTGTATTGTGTTCCATAACGGTTTAAGACGATATTAAAATTATCGGACGATAATTTTAATCGTCCTAAAACGATTCACATCCCTATTTATTAATGCTTTCAATCATCTCAATATGATTACAGAAAATATTGTATTAATAAGAATGCAATATAAATTTCTTGAAGAGCTGTTTTCCCCAAAGGAGCATTTAGAGTAAAATTAGTAGAATCTGAAACTTGTACTAAATGAAAAAGAAAGTTTGACAGAAGTATTCAGTCTCTGGAGCAATATTGTAAGTTTCCTAAACTGGGAAACAGAGTTAGCTATACCAGTAAAACCAGAATTTTACTATTTGATGATATGTCTCTTCTCTCTGTTGGTGGTAAATATGTACAATTGCTACTATGAAAACCTTCCTTTTGGCCAAAAAGTGTATTCCAGTTAAGTGGCAAAAACACCAACATATGGCCAATGAAGACTTCAAATGCATTTGATGCCACCTAGAGGAACATAAAATAAGAGTCCTGATGTTGGGTTGTTTTTTTTTTTTTTTTTGTGGTATTGACATCAGCTCTGTGAGTTCAAAAAACAATGTAAGATGGTGGATTGAACCCAGCTCAGAGGCTTAAGAGACCAAAAATCTGTTGCTGCGACTTTAGGGGCATGTCCAAGATGGTGGCTGATGATCAGTCTCTCTTTGAGCTACTCCATCAGTCCCATTGCTCCAATAGTTAAGTGTAAGGGGAAGCCTCAGACTTACCCTGCAATTCCAATGGTTGTGACAACTAACAGTCTGATGGTGTGATGCAGTGCAGGGAGGGAGAAGTGGTGGATGTCAAGAAAAGCAGGTGATGGGATTACTGTGACACAGCTGTGTCAGGTTTGTAAATATAGCTGTATGTCAGGGCCAGTCCAAGAGTATTTGCATCCTAGGTAATAGGGATGTGAATCGTTTTTTGACGATTTAAAATATCGTCCGATATATTTTAAATCGTCAAAAATCGTTAGAGCCGCGATACAATAACAATTCCCCCGATTTATCGTCAAAAAATCGTAAATCGGGGGAAGGGGGAGGGGAAGGGGGAGGGTGGAAAAACCGGCACACTAAAACAACCCTAAAACCCACCCCGACCCTTTAAAATAAATCCCCCACCCTCCCGAACCGCCCCAAAATGCCTTAAATTACCTGGGGTCCAGAGGAAGGGTCCCGGTGTGATCTTTTACTCTCGGACCTTGGACCTCCATGCGTTGTTGAAACAAAATGGCGCCGGCGCTACCTTTGACCTGTCATATGACAGGCCAGCGCCATTTTGTTTTTTTGTCCCCCGACGTCAGGAGAGTAGGAGATCGCTCCCGGACCCCCGCTGGACCCCCAGGGACTTAATCGACTGCAGGAGGTCGTTCTGGACCCCCGCTGGACTTTTGGCAAGTCTTGTGGGGGTCAGGAGGCCCCCCCAAGCTGGCCAAAAGTCCCTGGGGGTCCAGCGGGGGTCCGGGAGCGATCTCCTCCAGCGAATCGTTTTTCCATATGGAAAAACGATTCGACTGCAGGAGGTTGTTCCGGACCCCTGCTGGACTTTTGGCAAGTCTTGTGGGGGTCAGGAGGCCCCCCCAAGCTGGCCAAAAGTCCCTGGGGGTCCAGCGGGGGTCCGGGAGCGATCTCCTACGCTCCTGACGTCGGGGGACAAAAAAACAAAATGGCGCCGGCGCTACCTTTGACCTGTCATATGACAGGTCAAAGGTAGCGCCGGCGCCATTTTGTTTCTACAACGCACGGAGGTCCGAGGTCCGAGAGTAAAAGATCACACCGGGACCCTTCCTTTGGACCCCAGGTAATTTAAGGCATTTTGGGGGGGTTCGGGAGGGTGGGGGATTTATTTTAAAGGGTTGGGGTGGGTTTTAGGGATGTTTTAGTGTGCCGGTTTTCGATTTACATGATTTACACGATATTTAAAAAACCCAAACTGCGACGATCCGATTCCCTCCCCCTCCCAGCCGAAATCGATTGTTAAGACGATCGATCACACGATTCACATCTCTACTAGGTAAACCTTTGGTCATGCACTTCCCATCCCAAATGTACCTTTTGGCAGCAGCTCCAGAACAGTACTCTCTTCTTTGGCAGTTTTGGCTTTCCCCCTATGGGATTTTTCCACCCCCAAAATTTTGGTGCTCTTGGTGACCACCTAGTTTGCCTAATGGAAGCACCAGCCCTGCTGTATGTTGAGGTACAATGAATATAGGGCTGGATGTTGTAGTTCAGTTTTATGAAAAGATAAGTGATAGGTTTAAGTTCACACTTGATATAAAAGAAAATAAGATGCAAGTTATAAGATTCAATAGACATCTGATGAGTGACTTTCAATAATAAGAGGGTTTTTTGGGCAATGATTAAAAATCAGTGGTTTCTTATGGTATCCCTATGAGATTTTTACCTACAATTATGAATGCTTATTTCTACATTTTTTATGGAATTATAACAATAACAATAAAAAATAATAGCATATTTGAAGAGACTTGGCTGCTTGTATAACTTCTTGATTTTTGAAACTGTGGTGTGTTTGTGAAAATTGCTAATATGGATAAAGCAGCAATGGAATTTTTAGTTCATCTTGAAGATTTGGGTTTGGAACTGTTGGTAAAAGCTTCAACTCATATCAAAGGTCATTCATTCGATGGGGTTTTTAAGTAAAGGGAACATCAAATAATACGGAGAGCGTGTTTTGATATTTCCCATGTCATGGTCTGATCATTATCTAGTTAAATTTCCTTTATATATCAGTTAAGTAGGTCAACATCAACAGTAGTTCAAATAGCCAAGAGGTATAGTAAAATTTTAACTTCAGAAACCTTATTAGAGGTATTGGCAGATTCTGAAACTCAGATGAATGTATCAAAAATTGATGACATGGTCAATATTTGGAATGGGTTATTGCTGGTCTATTTATGACACTTTAACACCTGAGAAAAATTCTTGGGTGAGGTTAAATAGTTTCATAAAGGTTTACAGCTACTGAAATGCCAAACCTGCCAAGAGGAAAGGAAATGGTGTAAATGTAGGTCAGTATCTAATAATCTGCAGGAAATTTCTTACTCAGTATAGGGAGGCAATAAAATTGGCAGAAAGGACATATTTTACTAATTAATTCATTTCAGCTCAAGACTGCCAAATAAAACTTTTTTTTTCAATTGTCAATAAGTTTACAGGGATGCAAAGGAGATCAGTGGAGATACATCTAGATAATTTGACATGTGGGAACGTTAATCTTTTTATTTTATTTAAAAAAATAGAATTGATATGTAAGGGGGTTGTGACAGATTTAGATGGACAATTACATCTTACCAAATATAAAGGCATTAGAAATGCATCAGGGAACATGGATGGCATTTAGGTAAGTGGCAGAAGTAGAAGGGGGAGAAGGTTTGCAACCACTTTGCATCCAATTCCATCTGGAGTGTTGAAGGGAGAGAGTAAAGGGATTGAGCTTTGGCTGCTGGCTATTGTCAATGCAAGTTTTCAAGAGGGTTATTTTCCCCTGTTGCGATGCAAGCTATTATTTGACCAATTCTAAATAAATAAATAAATAAATGGACTGGATTCTAGTGCCTTGCAGAATTTTGCCTGGTGTCCAACTTATCAATTCTGAGAAAAATTGTGAAACAGACTGTTTCTTGATAGGTTTTATTGATGAGTTATCAATAATCCATACAGAGCAATCGGGGTACAGACAGGGCTCTAGGACAGAGTCACCAATGCTGACAATGGTTAATAATATTTGTATGCAGAAGACAAGGGTAAAGACACCCTGTTTATTCTTTCGACTGTCAGCCACATTTGATACGATCAACCATAACCATTTGCTTGCCAGGTTAAAAACTATTAGGAAAGGAGGCTCTGTATTAGATTGGCTGAGGTTATTCATATCTGATAGTACAAGTAGTGTGTGTTGAGGTAATGCTACTTCCAAATGTCAAAGCCTTGCTTACAGCATTCCACAGAGTTCAATATTCTTGCTGATGCTGTTTAATGTGTATTATGCACCACTAGAGAGTATTGTCCAATGACATGATATCTAGAGTCGTCTGTATGCAGATGGCATGCAGTTATGTATATGTAGCATGATCAAAGATCAGACTGAGGTAATAATTGTTGTTCAGTGCCTGCTTAGGGGATGTGACAGAGTGGTTGAGCGATAATATGTTGAACCCCCCAAAAATGTTATTGTGGATCAGTAGGTGGAATAATGATTGAGTTAACCATCTTTTTATTGATAGTGAAGAGTTGCACCCAAAGAAAATGGTACAAAAACCTGGGAGTCTTATTGGATGATAAGTTTACCATGTCACTACAGAATGGTACAGATCTTGTAAGTAGTAAAGTGAATGTTTAACTGTTTATGGAAAATTAGACAGCTAAGATCATATTTGAATAGAAAAGAGCTGTCGACAGTAATTCACACTTTAGTGACAAGCAGGTTGGATTACTGTAACTCTTTATATCATGGACTGCCAGAATTCTTTGCAATGCTTGCAGCTCCTTCAGAATACAGCAGATAGGATCCTCATCAGAGCAAAACCCAGGAATTATGGGATACCAGTTCTGAAGGAGCTTCCAGTGTATGGTGAGTTAAATTCAAATTGTTACAGATAACTTATAAATAAGTGTATCAAATAGGTCCTTTATAACTTCAGGAGCTCTTGCTCCCTTCTGTTCTATCACAGACTTTAAGGTTATCACAAAAAGCCTTGAGTCCAATATTCAAAAAGGACTTATCTGGCTAAGTGTCACCACTGAATATCCAGCTATGGTCCACAGGTGCCACTTAGCTGGATAAGTCACTTTAGCCAGATAACTCAGGGGCAGGGAATGGGTAGATCAGGGAGGAGTTGAGTTAGTCGGATAACTTATCCAGCTGACTCTGGTAGGTCCATACACCTGTCCTAAAGTTAGCTGGCTAAATTTATTCAACTAACTTTCAGATAACTGGTTCTATTCAGAGGTGCAGCCATGCCGCTGAATATCCTGGCTCAGTTATCTGGAAATAGTGTATACTATTTCTGAATAGTGCATGCTATTTGCAGTTAGTACATATTATTCGGAAATAGTGTGAACTATTTCCCTCAAAAATTGACAGGTGTTTTGCTGCCTCCAGGGATTCATTTAAAATGAAACAAACCAAAAAAGGGCTTTTTCAGTTTGGATTTCTTATTTGTTTTGAATGAATGCCTATTCCTAACAAAATCCCTTAGGCCTATGACATGTCTTGCTATGGATTAAATGATGCACTATTTTTGCATCTCTGTAACAAAACATTTTTCGAAGTGTCATGAAGTTCTTGATACAGACTGTACTTAGGTACAGAAGAACCAACATTATATCATTAAAGGGCTGTTAATGAAAAGGCATTTAACTTCCTTGTAATCATCAGTTAATGTAAAAGACCAGCTTTAGCTTCTCTAATGCAAATTTAACATCACTGCATAAAGTCATATCCAAGAAAGTGTAAAGAGATCTACAGCATATTAATAAAGAGGTCTATATTCAAAGGGGTTTGTCTGGCTAAGTTGGTACGTAAAGTATATCAAAAGTTACACCTTTGTAGCGAACTGCTATGTTAAACAAAAACAATCAAGAGCTACCGCTCTGTCGCTCTGCAATTCAATAAACCTTTGAATGAATGGTATGTGTGTTGTGAATTAATTTTAATAAAGTAAATGCCTACACTGTCTGTGGTGAAAACATTTTTTTCATGTGTGTAAATTTTTTTAAAAAATGTTTTATGGAGTCAGAGAAAGGTTTCATACATAGTGTAGGTGCCCCGCACCTCCGTAAGGTGAGCTTATAATCATCAACCTTCCTCCTCCTCCTCGGTAAACTTTTAATAATTATTTTTTGAAAATTTTCTATATGAACTTGTGTTGTCCCTAGCAACACATGAAGAACTCTTCCGTGGCAAAGCTATTTTTAAATGCGTGACCGCAAAGGTTACTCCCTTGTGCTCAATGAGAATGTCAATAAAAGGTAAAAAACAGACTTCCCGAATTTAGGTTGGTGTGTCCATCTTCTTGTACGTACAAGAAGATGGACACACCAACCTAAATTCGGGAAGTCTGTTTTCATACATAGTGTAGGTGCGGGGCACCTACACTATGTATGAAACCTTTCTCTGACTCCATAAAACATTTTTTAAAAAAATTTACACACATGAAAAAAATGTTTTCACCACAGACAGTGTAGGCATTTACTTTATTAAAATTAATTCACAACACACATACCATTCATTCAAAGGTTTATTGAATTGCAGAGCGACAGAGCGGTAGCTCTTGATTGTTTAAGTTGGTACGTAGTCAGACAAACTCTGGGGTTATGACATTCCTATCTGTTTGACCATCAAATTATTCCAACTAAGTCATTAGCCAACTAATAAATTACCTGGATAAGTTGGGGGGTGGTCCAGGGGTGTTAAAATGTGGAGCAAAGCTATCCAGATAACACCAACATTTAACATTATCCAGCTAAGTTATGCTGCCAACTTAAGGACTGCTTAGCCAGCTTACTGAATATGGACCTCAAAGTTACTTAATCAAGGAAAGTTGTGTCTAGAATAAATTCTATTTATTAAAGATTCTGAAAACAAAATTCCCAAATGGAGTAAAAATATCAGTCTGTAAGAGCAGCAGATTATAAGAAACAGGTCAGGCAGTATTATCAGATTGCATTAAATATAAAAAATATTTGAAACAGGAACAAAATCAGGACTCATTCACCTATTCCTTATGACCTGGAGTAGAATGGTGATACTTAAGAATGTCCAAATGTAGCAAGAAATTCCATAAAGATCTTTTTGAAATATCATCTAGGGTGTAGTAAGTGGCCTGAACGATTAGCCTGGCTCCAAGGCATGTACGGGATGTAGCTAGGGACTACAGTAGCCAGCATATGACTTTGCTTGCTCAGCTTGAGCACAAATCAGGCCACAGGTGAAACTGCACAGTGCATTTTAGTGCCAGATAAATTTGATTTTCATTATTAAATTAAGCTTATATCTGATCCTGCCCTGCGCTTTATCTCAGATCTTACTCCATTGTAAAGGTTTCTGCTGCTGTTTTTCATCAAGACAGCTGGGTATAGCGTACTTATAATATAAAGTTCTCTTTCTTTCTTCCACTAATCAATGTAATATACCGTCACCGAAACATGTCTACATTAGCATGTGTAACACACCCACAATGACAACTCATAGCATGGGGCAACACTAGAATATATAGTCAGTACACAAGTAACTACATATACACATCATTCACTACTTTCTTTACATTACAACTTACGATGGATGTGGTAGCCAAGTTTCCTGAGTCCTGCCATAATGCCCATATATTAAAGCAGAGCCTATAATATGCATACATGTGTAGTCTGGATCCTCAAAATGGAGTGCTGCTGGATAGGTAACTGTGGGAGTGATGGACTGTGTAGTGTTGTGTAGTTGTGAAGGACATATAAAGTGAGTCATGCACATCTATTGTGCCCTTGTTGGGTGTTTGTAAGTATTCCCCCTTGTAAGTGATTATGGACTTTTCCTCCCAGAACTTGTCGAAACTCATTTTAAATCCAATTACACTAACAGCTTTCATAAAAAATTCCATAGTTTAATTGTGCGCTGAGTGAAAAATACTTTCTCCAATTTGTTTTAAATGTGCCAACTATTAGCTTTGTGTAGAGTCCCCTAGTCCTAGTACTAGGATAAACAGCCTAAACAGGTTAGGGCAAAAAAGGCTAAACGGATTAAGAGGAGATGACTGAGATGGGATATGATAGAGGTTTATACAATCACGAGTGGTATGGATCAGGTTAACAAGTAACAGTTATGTACTCTTTCAACTAATAATAGGACTGGGGCGGAATTTGTTGCTTGAAAATGTATTCAAGGCAAGTAATATAGCTGAATTTAAAAATGGTTTTGATAATTTTCTGGAAGAGACTCATTAACAATTATTAGATAGGCAGATGTTGCATCTCGTATTTCTGCAGAGAAATTCCAAGTGATTTGCTACTGTTGAAGACAGGATCCTGGATTCAATGAACCATTGATCTGACTCAGTATGGAACTTCTTATATTCTTAAATCCATGCATACAATGGAGTGAAACCAGGACTGGATTAGCCTGATGAGCAGAGGTAACCTTTACTACCAGAAAGGTATCACTGGACTTTGGTGTCATTTAACACCGCTGGACAATCATTTGTCACCAGCAAGATAGTGCTTTTAGGAAGCTTACACAGACATTACAGATGGAGTGCTATAGACACTGCCAACAAATGCAGGGACTGACTACTTATTGAGGAAAGCAAGGGAGACGGTAAATAGATAGTAAAACATGAACCAGAATAATTTTTTAAAACGTGCATCATTTAGGGGTTGATTATTATTTACTGCTTTGGTTTCCAGGAGGTAAACATTAGGGATGTGAATCGTTTTCCATATCGTCTTAACGATAGAAATCGTGTGGCAGGGCAAGAAAATCGTCTTAGGCACGATTTTTTAGTTAAAAAATCGTTAAAAATCGTTTTTTTTCCGATTAGTGCGCACTAACTAATCGAGTTAGTGCGCACTAACTGGGAGTTAGTGCGCACTAACTGAAAATGATACAATTTGACACTTTTCAGGTCAGTTAAGGTCAGTTTAGGAATGAATATGTATTCCTATTGGCTGCCCTCTTATTTATTCATGTTACCAAGTTTCCTACTGACAGTATATGGGGGATGGGAAATGGAAACAGTTGGTAGCTTGACAAAACAAGTAATGTGATCAGTCAATGTGACTAGAACTTGTGCCCTAACCCTGATACCAGGGGTATTGTGATCTTCCTGCACACAGTGCCCTATCCCTATTAATACCAGGAGTGTTGTGATCTTCCTGCACACAGTGCCCTATCCCTAATACCAGGGGTGTTGTGATCTTCCTGCACACAGTGCCCTATTCCTGATACTGGGGGTGTTGTGATCTTCCTGCACACAGTGCCCTATTCCTGATACCGGGGGTGTTGTGATCTTCTTGCACACATCCCGATATCAGGGATAGGGCACTGCATGCAGGAAGATCACAACACTCCTGGTATTAATAGGGATAGGGCACTGCATGCAGGAAGATCACAACACTCCTGGTATTAATAGGGATAGGGCACTGCATGCAGGAAGATCACAACACCCCTGGTATCAGGGATAGGGCACTGTGTGCAGGAAGATCACAATACCCAGGAGGAGTGAGGGTCAGGCAGCTCCCCCCTGTCTGTGAAGCCAGCCTCTCACTAGTAATGCAGGGAGGGAGCTGTCTCAGACTTCACCATCCTCCCCCCCCCCCTCACCCACACACCATTCACTAGCTGGGACATGGGGGAAGTCAGGAGTGAGGGTCAGGCAGCTCCCCCCTGTCTGTGAAGCCAGCCTCTCACTAGTAATGCAGGGAGGGAGCTGTCTCAGACTTCACCATCCTCCCCCTCCCCCCCTCACCCACACACCATTCACTAGCTGGGACATGGGGGAAGTCAGGAGTGAGGGTCAGGCAGCTCCCCCCTGTCTGTGAAGCTAGCCTCTCACTAGTAATGCAGGGAGGGAGCTGTCTCAGACTTCACCATCCACCCCCCCCCCTCACCCACACACCATTCACTAGCTGGGACATGGGGGAAGTCAGGAGTGAGGGTCAGGCAGCTCCCCCCTGTCTGTGAAGCCAGCCTCTCACTAGTAATGCAGGGAGGGAGCTGTCTCAGACTTCACCATCCTCCCCCCCCCCCTCACCCACACACCATTCACTAGCTGGGACATGGGGGAAGTCAGGAGTGAGGGTCAGGCAGCTCCCCCCTGTCTGTGAAGCCAGCCTCTCACTAGTAATGCAGGGAGGGAGCTGTCTCAGACTCACCATCCTCCCACCCCCCCCCCCTCACCCACACACCATTCACTAGCTGGGACATGGGGGAAGTCAGGAGTGAGGGTCAGGCAGCTCCCCCCTGTCTGTGAAGCCAGCCTCTCACTAGTAATGCAGGGAGGAAGCTGTCTCAGACTTCACCATCCTCCCCCCCCCCCTCACCCACACACCATTCACTAGCTGGGACATGGGGGAAGTCAGGAGTGAGGGTCAGGCAGCTCCCCCCTGTCTAGCGAAGCCAGCCTCTCACTAGTAATGCAGGGAGGGAGCTGTCTCAGACTTCACCATCCTCCCCCCCCCCCCCCACCCACACACCATTCACTAGCTGGGACATGGGGGAAGTCAGGAGTGAGGGTCAGGCAGCTCCCCCCTGTCTGTGAAGCCAGCCTCTCACTAGTAATGCAGGGAGGGAGCTGTCTCAGACTTCACCATCCTCCCCCACCCCCCCCTCCCCCACACACCATTCACTAGCTGGGACATGGGGGAAGTCAGGAGTGAGGGTCAGGCAGCTCCCCCCTGTCTGTGAAGCCAGCCTCTCACTAGTAATGCAGGGAGGGAGCTGTCTCAGACTTCACCATCCTCCCCCCCCCTCACCCACACACCATTCACTAGCTGGGACATGGGGGAAGTCAGGAGTGAGGGTCAGGCAGCTCCCCCCTGTCTGTGAAGCCAGCCTCTCACTAGTAATGCAGGGAGGGAGCTGTCTCAGACTTCACCATCCACCCCCCCCCCCCCTCACCCACACACCATTCACTAGCTGGGACATGGGGGAAGTCAGGAGTGAGGGTCAGGCAGCTCCCCCCTGTCTGTGAAGCCAGCCTCTCACTAGTAATGCAGGGAGGGAGCTGTCTCAGACTTCACCATCCACCCCCCCCCCCCTCACCCACACACCATTCACTAGCTGGGACATGGGGGAAGTCAGGAGTGAGGGTCAGGCAGCTCCCCCCTGTCTGTGAAGCCAGCCTCTCACTAGTAATGCAGGGAGGGAGCTGTCTCAGACTTCACCATCCTCCCCCCCCCCTCACCCACACACCATTCACTAGCTGGGACATGGGGGAAGTCAGGAGTGAGGGTCAGGCAGCTCCCCCCTGTCTGTGAAGCCAGCCTCTCACTAGTAATGCAGGGAGGGAGCTGTCTCAGACTTCACCATCCTCCCCCCCCCCCTCACCCACACACCATTCACTAGCTGGGACATGGGGGAAGTCAGGAGTGAGGGTCAGGCAGCTCCCCCCTGTCTGTGAAGCCAGCCTCTCACTAGTAATGCAGGGAGGGAGCTGTCTCAGACTTCACCATCCTCCCCCCCCCCCCTCACCCACACACCATTCACTAGCTGGGACATGGGGGAAGTCAGGAGTGAGGGTCAGGCAGCTCCCCCCTGTCTGTGAAGCCAGCCTCTCACTAGTAATGCAGGGAGGGAGCTGTCTCAGACTGGTATCAGGGTTAGGGCACTGTGTGCAGGAAGATCACAACACTCCTGGTATTAATAGGGATAGGGCACTGTAAGAGATGACTGTAGTAGATTGAATAAAGATCTGATGTTTCTGCTCTCCTCACACCAAACAAAAACAACACACAAGCAGAGAAGCCCTTCTTACAAAGCTGAGCTAGTGAGTTAAGTAGGAGGAAAAGTAAACATACTGGTGCCAGTGTGGCTACTTAAAAAATACACTTACCAACAATCAATTACATATATTTGAACTGTGTACAGTTCCAGCCAGGACCACCTTTCTAAAATGCACAGTGATTGGCAAATTCAACATGCACTAGCATTTCAGGTGCCTGCTAACAAAAATAATAAACAAACAAGTTCTAGGCACGTGAGTGCTGATCATTACATTACTTTTTTTGTCAAGCTTCCAACTGTTTCTATTTCACATCCCCCCAACCATATTGGTAACATCAATAGATAAGAGCACAGCCAGCCAATAGGAATACATACATACATATTCATTCCTAAGTGACCTTTACTGACCTGGGAAGTGTGAACACTTTGTTTCATTTTCTGTTGGTGTTCGTTAGTTTCCAGTTCCATTTCCCATCCCCCCAACCATCACCTCAGTGGTAACCTTGGTAACATCAATAGATAAGAGGGCAGCCAGCCAATAGGAACACATATTCATTCCTAACTGACCTTCAGTGACCTGGAAAGTGTTTATTTGTATCATTTTCAGTTAGTGCGCACTAAATCGAGTTAGTGCGCACTAACGGGGAGTTAGTGCGCACTAACACGATTTAACGATTTTTAACGATAAATCGTTAGAATTTCTATTGTATCGTGTTCTACAACGATTTAAGACGATATAAACATTATCGGACGATAATTTTAATCGTTGAAAAACGATTCACATCCCTAGTAAACATCAGTTGAAAGCTAAGTTTTCTGAGCAAGAGGATATTTAGGTTTTGCTATAAAATTGGATATTCAGCTGCTAATCAGTGTATTTTCAAAGTCTCGAAAACTTATTTGCAAAGACCTGAATAAAGATAGTAGGCAGAACCTTTCTGTAGTTTTCATTACTAGGCTGCTTTCTACTTCTAATCCTTCCTCTGTCATAGATAAAACAACTGTGAGTGAAGGATGCAGAATTAAGATTGAATAGATGGGAATATTTCTTTTATTTGGACCCTTGCTGGTCTTGCATGCCCGCAGCTTGCTAAGACATTGGTAGTTTCTTATCTGACTGTAATATACATTTTTTTCAGGTGTGAAAATGCTGGAGCTATTCCTATTGATTCCTATGGAACTGGGATGAATAATTGTTTCAAATAATATGCAAATGAGATGTTATGAAGATAGAATTGTGGGCAAGCATTTTTTGGGCTTCTTGCTTTTAGATCACACTGACTAAGCATGCTCAATCTAGTTTCCGTACCTTTTTCTACAGTGGACAGATCTCACCCGAGCAAGTTTCCATGTCTAATAAAGGACTATGGGCCTCATTTTCTAAAGTATCGCAGGCCTGCGATACTTAAGGAAATGAGGGGCGGGGGGCCGAAATGGGGGGGGTGGGCCCTGCGCTAGCCGGCAGCGATCGCACCATCGTGGTGCGATCGCTGCCGGTTTCGCACCCAATAGCGCCACCATACGAGGTGTAGCTGTTGGGAGTGAAATAGGACACGAAAAGGGCCTTACCTCTTCGTCGTCTGCGGCGGCTTCGGGGAGTCAACCCCGGTGACGCCCTGACTCCTCCTCTTCCCGCTCCCATTTTTGTATCGCACGCGAAAAGGGACATTTCGCGTGCGAAACGTCCCTTACTGTGTGCGATACATTTAGAAAATAAGGCCCTATAAGCCTTATGCATAGTAGAATGAATCAGCTAATGCAGTCTATGACACAAAACAAGGTGGGCCGAAAGTATTTAATTTAACGACCACTTTTTTCCTTGTATGTCCTTATTTGGCTTCCTGCACAGCCTCTGTTCCAGCTATGAATAGCAAATATTTTTATCTGTCAGTTTCCTTTCTGGCCTCAAAATGGGTAAACTGACCCCTTAGAGAATATACTGTATGTCATAAGCCCAGTTTCCTAATATATGCTTATCCTTGAATATAGAGATCACAAAGCTTTCAAACACTATTGAATTGCATTTCTTATCAAATGAATAGCAGTACTGGAAGCATTAACCTCTTAGATTTTGAATCTATTTATTTGTCCCCAACACATACATTTTGATTTTGAAATTAAGTTCAAGTCACTTTAAAATAATATGTAAGTCCCAGCCTATAAACTCTACATGGTCTTGTATAAATCTGAAAAAAAAAATTAGGTTACTATGAGCAAAAACCCAATATTGATTTTTCTCTGATGCAGTAAAGCATCCATTCTATTTGGCTGCTGTCAAAGCCACTCTAACAGCTGGAGTCAAATTGCACTATTTACAGCACGAGTCCTTGTCAAGTGGACCATAAGTATTCTAACAATACACTATTCAAATGGCACTTTGCCACACAAATCGCTAACTTGATGAATACCCCATGTCAATGACTGAGGCCAAAATAAAAGTTAGATTTTTATGAGAGGTTTTACATTCGCACATTAAGTAAGCTTGCTTTGAAGATCTATTAAGCTGTATAGTTCATGGATTCTGACATTGAAAATAATTAAAATCTGTTTAAATACGTCAAGGGAACTTGACAACATTAATATGAATCTTTGTGTCAACTGCATTTGTCACACGAGGCAGGAACAGTGGCCCTTCTGTTACTGGCACTCCCACTGGCACGTGCACTAAAATAAAGGAATTAAAATGGCCACAGTACCATGAAATCAAAGCATTCTTCTTTTGTATTTCTGATTTACACGATAACAAATGTCTCAGTACGAGGCAGCCTTTGAAGTTAGCCTGCGATACGCTGAGTTGTTTTCACAGCATTATGGAAATCCAGATGCGTCACCTTGCAAGCATTCCAGATCTTGCTGTATCCAAAAGCAGGGCTGTGCCTAATGAAATGGATTGTGGTATACACAAAAGTGTGGTTTGCTCACTCCAAATCACATTGCATGCACTGTTTTATCATGACCCTCATTATAAGAGCTTGGTTGTATGCTTAGCATTTCTCCACCAGGCACCTCATTGATAAGAAAAAGAGAATTACAAAGATGAGAAAATGAGTTCAGACACCATTTGAAAATAAAATATCAATACATATTGACAAAATATATACTATTCAGATCTAGCATTTATAAAGCACAAAATCTGTCCAGTTGTACACACCTATCTGGGGCTCTCCTCTTGCAAGAACTTGGCTGAAATTTGATAGGAAAGTTTCTTAATGAAGTTTCAATACTCCTGTAGCTTCGTAGCTCCCAGGGGTCCTGAGAAAGGCCTCACAAGAGTTCTTTCCATGGGGACGGGAGCCAGAATTCCTTGTGGTGGACACCTGGCATTTCAAGCTCCGCATGCAAATTAAGACACCATACCACTGTACATTTCCAAAGACTTCTTTACACCAAGAATAACTCAACAGCAATCATCTTGCAATAGAGATACACAGAGACATGGTACCATGCATGCTTCAGCACTGAGCACATGGCCTTCCAACAAAAACCCTTGCACTGTTTGCAGAAGATAATTCTGATCAGTATAACTAATTTCCTAATTAATTAACCACTTTGAACGATGCCATCAAGAAACTGAGGAATACAAGAACAAATAAATAAATATATTGTCAACCAAAAATCTGCAATATATGCATGTTTCATCTGACAATTTAACTTTCTTTAAGCTTTTAAATTTATTTTGTTATTAGTAATTTACTAGCACATTGATTTCCATAGTTCAGCAAAGTAAGTTTGCTAGGCTTTATCTTGTTTTTCATTTAGGGGAATATAAACCTCGCAGAGTCATTCTTGGGAGGTAATATATGAGCGGTTCAGATTTTGGGGCACTGGCCTGTTGTACACCATCTGCCCTGCAAGATGCTCGCTCAGTAGCACAATGCTCTAATAAAACTTTTCAGTAAATGTCAGCTAAAAGATCTTTAGACACTGGAGTGAGGTCGGTCAAAGGTCAAAGACACATACAATGAATTCACCAGGCAAGAAGCTAACCCCTCGCTCCCCCCCCCCCCCCCGACACACACACACCACTCAAGCACAAGTGTAGTGTAGATTAAAAGTCCGGTGATGCAATAATCTATTTTGTAAAATCAGAATGAACATCTTGGTAGAAAAACAAAACCTAACAAAAGAGATTCATGTCTAAAAGAAATCCTTCATGAAAAGTAGCGGTAAGGTTTTGCACAAGGTGGAATAAGACCAGTGAAACACAGCCGATTTGTCATTCAGTGCCTTTTTGCCAACTTTTGTTTCATCATGTATGATCCTCTGCTCTCATAAAATAATTTTAGAAGGGGCAATCCAGCGTCCCTGTGATCCCCCAAATACATGGCAGCAAGGGATTTTTTTTTTTTTTGCAAAATTTCTAGCTGTTAAGAAAAAAAATAACTTTCTATTCACTCTGTTTGTGAGCTTTGATTCAGTGAAAGGAAATGCTGCAAAGTTGCAAATTCTAGTTTGTGATTTGCAGGTGCCTACAGGAAGCTCCATGGCTTGACAAGGAGCTGCCTGTGGATTGCCTGAAAATGACCAAATTTTGGCACCATATACCAGAGAGAACAGCATTAAAAAAAATGAAATAAAATAAATAAATTGCTGCAATGTGAGAAGAAGAAGAAGAGAGGGAAGATACAGAATTGCAAAGTGGGAATACTGGAGAGACTGAAAGCAAAGCTGGCACATCATGGGGACACAAACAGAGTGAGAATGAAGGAGTCCAGGAAGCACAAGTGTAAATGTAGGAAAAGAGAGGGGACACAATGGAAGAACTCAGATTTGAACCAGAAATGTGGAAATTTGTAATCCTTTTCCAGGGGTGTAGCCAGAACTGAATCTGAGGGGAGGGAGTGGTAAGGTGGTCCCAAGATTAAAATGGGTGGGTACTGTGGCCAGCCCTCTGATCCCATTCCTTACCCAATCCTATGTGGGCCATCATGGCAATGATTATAAAACCCTTAATTTTTTGGGAAACACTCTATTTCCCTCCTCTTCACTCTCTCCCTGGTCTGTCTCTGCTGTTTGTCATGCTCCTTCTATAGGTAAGGCAACTGCTTTATAGAAGTGGTAATCACTGTAGCTTCTGAAGGGCAGGCTTCCACCCAGCCCAGGCATTCCTGAATTTTGATGGGGCTGAGACTATGTGTGTGTGTGTGTGTGTGTGTGTGTGTATGTGTGGCCATGGGAGGGAGGTTAATAATTACCTGCCAAAAGTGAACAAACACTTTGATGGCCTTAAACTTTTACATGTCTAGCCCAAGGGATGTAGTTATTCACATTTAAGTTAGCTTCCTTAAAGGTGCAACAGATCATGGACTGGTAATGCCTGCAGGCCCTCTAACTGCTGCTCTGTTGCTAGAGTTGGGGACCTGAGCCAAAAATGAAGGAACAAAAACCCCAAAGATGCGTCTGTACTGGCCTCCTGCACTGGGAGCTGTCATTCCAGTGATTACTAATGAAGCATATACAGCAGCCCTCATTGTACTTAAATTAGAATATCTGCTATTCGCCATTGCTTCTGTTGGTCTACTAAAGTCAAAATCTCATTGGAAGGACTATTCTTCTGTTGCGATTCCACTCGTGGGAGGCCCCATGAGCAGCCTTACTCACCTTCTGTCTCTACCTGTGCTGCAGGTTCTTTTTTCCTGTGCATCCATGCCTCCGTGAGCTATGCAGCTGGAGAGACGCTGCCAGTCTGCCATGCAGCTGTGAGCCATCACTCTACTATCTTCTTTGCAGCCTGTGTACCTCCAACTCTGCTGGGCCGCTTTGCTCCTGCATGGCCTGGAAACGTTGCCTCTGCCTTTCTGTGCGGTCTTGACACCACCTGTTCCATGTGGTGGAGATACTGCCATCACCACCGGACCACCACCAGCTTCCTCTCCTGTTGGTGTTCTCCTAGGCACTCATGCGCGCCTCTGCTTAAGATTTAAAGGGACCACGGTGGGAAGAGGCCAATGGCAATGGCCCCTCCTGATGACGTCCTTCCTGCAGTCCTATAAAAGGGCTCTTCAGTCAGTTCTTCAGGGCCTTCGCAAATGTCTGCTAGTGCTTTCAAGGTCCTCATGTTTCTGATCTCCTGGTTCCTGTGTTCTCTTCATCTTGATCCTGAATCCAAGTCTTTACCTTGCTCCTGAATCCAAGTCCTTGCCTTGTTACTGGTTCCAAGCCTTCGTCTTGTCTAGATTCTTTAGAGTCTTCATTGCTGGTTCAAGTCTTTGGAAGTTCTTCCTTGGTTTTAAAGTCTGAGTCTGAATCTGAGTTCCAAGTTCCTGAGTTCTATCCCTGGTCTTCGGAGTTCTTGTTCCAAGTCTTTGAATCCATTGTCTACGCCTCTATTGGTGTGGTCTGCAGCCAGCCCTGGAGTTATGTAGGGCAAGCAGCAGCACTGGACTCTCTCAGAGCCTTCATCATGTTTCCAAGTCCTAAGCCTCCATCTTATTTCAAGTCCTGAGCCTTCATAATGTGCGAGTTTTCAGTGTCTTGCCTACATTTCCAGAGTCATCTTCAGAGTCCTCAGCCTCCATCTGTCCTCATGCTCAAACCACTTCCAAGCAGCAGTCCAAAAGGTCTTTTGAGTAGCTGGAGGGCTACCCCAAGAGACCAGCATAGGTTGCTGGTTCTCATTTCCTGGAGTGTGTTGGACTTTCAAGTGTTCCTGTTCCAAGACAAGAGTGTTCTTATGCCAACTCAGGAGAATTTCCTGTTTCAGCCAGCCCATGCCTGGATGCACTTGCTTGGGATTGTGTCCGTTGAGTCACGACACAGGGGCTCACACTCTTGGATGCCCATCCATGCTCACACATCTTCCTGAAAGACGTGTTGTGAAAACAACTGTTCTCCTCAACCTATTCTGAATTTCTGATTCAAACCTTTTGGATTCTGTGTTTACTACCCTGGACTATCTGTATCATGACTGATCCTGCTTTCCAACCATCTTTTTTGTTCATGATCCATCTGGACTGATTGTTTGGGGCCTAATTTACTGAACTTTTGTTCCCCATAGACACAGGAAGGGAAAACAAAGTAAATCAGGCCATTAGTGGTTAATCTCCTAACCTGGCCCTCATATGTTGTCAGGTTTTTTCATTTTGAGTCAGTTTCTGTAGAATGCATTAAAGTGCAGAACTTGGCCTGCATATTGTAGCGTGCTGTTGTTAAGACTCAGTACCTTGACTGCCTTCACCTCAACTATAAACAAAATTATACACCAAGTGCACAGAGAGAAAGAAAAGACGCCAAAGAGTGAATAAAGATGGTGTGCTAAGGTAGACACAGAACTAGACTTAAAGAGCACAGAGCATATGCACAGTAGTACCCAAGGGTCAGAGGGGTCACAATAAAGAAGTGGGCATCAGCAAAAGATGCATCATTAATAAGGAATGCAGGGATATACAGAGCGGTGGAAAAGAAACAGTCATTCCAATAAGTTGACTGGATATGTTCTATGTACTGACAGGCCCAATTGAAAGTAATTGTTTATGAGATTATCAAGGCTAATTACAAACAGTGTTTCTAAAAGTACTATGGCTAATTTAGAGTCAATGTCAGAGGAAGTAATAGAGCTAGAAGTAAGACAGTGTAACTCTTGGTTTAAGATACTCTGATGGTTAAGGGTTCTTTAATGGATAGCTGATCAGATGGCATCAGGCCCTGCATTGGGCCTGGGTCCGGTGTCAGGACCCTGCCTTGGTACCAGGGAGGATACTGGCCCTGGCATTTTTTCAGGTGGGAGGGGTGAGTGGTGGAGGCAGGAGGCATCAGGAAGCTCTGTTTCTATTTTGTTTTGTTTTTTTTTAATTATTTAAATGTTTATTTCATTTTCTTTAAGAGCTATGAAATAAACATTAAACAAAATGAAATTTGTGGGAAAAACCACCCCCAAAATTGAAATGAAAACAAAACAACATTTTTTTTTCTTCCCACCACTAATGCATGTCAGTGAATGACCCGGTTAGGAGAGTCTGGGTCTCAGAGTAACAGATTCATTGAAGAAATGGTGTGCTGTTGAAAACAACGGTCATTGTAAAACTAGAAAGTCAATGATTGCCAGTGTTTCTAGGAAAGCTAACACTTACCAAAGTCGCACCCTTACCAAACATTTTCCCTGTCTCCATCTGCTGGGAGATCTTTGCATTTTTAGATCCTCCTCAGGTGCTGGCCATCCTCCTTGTTTTGGCATTGGTCAAGCTCCCTTTTATAAACTGGTTTGAGCACATGCAAATTCTCTGTTTGGCTGTTGTATTGATTTTGGGAGGTTTGGAGCTGTTTGCTGGTGACCCCCAGCATGCCCCACATCCTACAAAGTTTGGGATAACAGGGAGAAATCCTATTTTTGTGCCCTCATGGATCAAGAGGGGTTTTTCCTGTTGGAGAGAAGCAAAGAGGAGGGATTTTTTTTGTCTTACAGAAAACTGGGCCTGTTATTTTTGTGACCTGTCCAGCTTGGAAGGGAAGCTCCCCTTTCTGGAAGGAGCAGGATTGAGACTGCATGTCTGTCTACCCGTCCTGTGGGTTTGCAGTACTCAAAGATTTATTGGGCCAAAGAGAACTGATTGCGGTTTATCCATATTTTTTTGAGGGGAGAAATTAATTTGGCCGTCACCTTCCTAGCCCATCTTGAGAAGCAGTATTCATCTTTTTCCCCTATCACTGAGAAAAAAACACAGATTCCATTTTGGAGATCAACAAAGAGACGGTAATACTGGAAGTTATTTTATGTTTTTTTTAATGATGATGATTTCTGCCATTCTTATTTGGATTTTATTCTTTAAGTTGCAGTAAATATTTTTTGTTTGAATACCGCTCCCAGTTTATTGCCTGATTTCTGAACCCTCCTTTTTGAGAACCTGATGGAAGAAAGCTTTCTACATGAGTACCATTGGAAGTGTGGTAGTGAGAGACTGTGAAAGTTCCCATCCCCAAGAGCTTAGGGCCCCTGATGCTAGTCCTTCTCCCTGCCAGCTGGACCTTGGCTTCCTGGGTGCTACTGCAAAGAATTCATGAAAAGAGTGAGAGATCTGGGAGTGAGTGCGGCCTTGGGACTCTGTGACCCCTGTATTAGGGACCTGTAACCCAAGAGGGAGTTAACTATATATATGGAACTGCTAAAGCCAGAGCAAAGGTTGCATCTTCATTACATATTGCTGTATTCTTAACATGTTACTTGAATGTTCTTGTCATAATGCATATCACTAGTATGTTCTTAGTGTGACACTTCCATGTTCTTACCATGATATTAGTATGCCATTTGTATGTTGCTTTTATTTCCTTAGCATATTGCTAAGATATTTTTATTGTGTTGCCAATGTGTTACTAAACTAATATGGACACATCATAATTTCTAATAAAATAGATGGTATTTCGGATTATAATATTCACAATATAATTCACTGCAGATGAGTGATTATATTTTTGCAGGACGTTTTAGCATATGTAGACCAAACTTAAAAATATATATGAAACTTAGATATGCACTTAAGATTTTTTTATTTTACCTGATCTGTGAGATTTGCAGTTGCCCATTTTTAATCTGGTTTCCCTCCACGTTACTGGCCTTATTAAATCAGCATGTCTGTGAATGTCACCCCCCTCCAATAACTTTTGAAGCATAGATAGTAGAGCACCTTCATGACCTCCTGCTTGAAATCCCTGTGTCTTTCTCTCTCCCACAGTGAAACAGACCCAGTTAAGCTCAGTTGAAGTCTCAGGGAGCTCAGAGCATGCAATGAGCATTTTCAAAACTGCCCTGCTATTGGTTGATATAATGTCATTGGTTAATAGTCATAGCAATATGCAAATATCTGTACCAGAGAGGAAAATTGGTCATCATGCAATATTCACACATTTTCTTGTTTAACTTTAAGCCCTACTGAACAACCTTTGTGGATCCCAGTGCCAGCTCCTGTAATCTCACTAGATCTGCTGTAGGTTATGGGAGTCAACTGTGATGTACCTACTTATCCACAGCTTTTAAGTGGGCAGTGCCACATCATCAGAAACACAGTATGTTACATTGCTAGCCTTTCAGCTTTCTCAACAAAGGACAACGTCAAACACTAAAAACTGAAAAATGTAACTGCTATACACTGATCAGCTTTAGCAATTACTTGACATGGGTACTGAGTGATCCCATGACCCTAACTACAGCTGCATTAAAGGGTTATTCTCATTCTATATCAGCATTTTGGGAGAGGAGGAGGGAGTACATTTGGCACAAAAGTGAACATTGAAATACAAACTGTATAGTGGGAACATGTGTAGCAGCTTCTAAATATTCTCTGCACAAAGGTGGTGCTTGACATACTGCATTTTAAAACATCATTTTCCAAAAGGCACATCAGGCAATTGGATACAAACTCAGGCTCTTTAAATTTATTTAGGAATAAGGACTTGTTTACCTTGTCAGAAGCCTTTTCTGGATGTGAAAGACTGTATGACAGTGTACCAAGTTTGTAGGAACTTGACGCCTTGTAATTTGGGCTTTTAATTTTTTGTACATCTTGAGAGAAAGAAAGAACAGAATCCGCCATTAAGGCATGGGAATCTTCATAAGATGTTAGAATAGCTTTTGCCATTTCTCCTGTTTCATGTCGTTCCAAAGTACCTGTGAAGAAAGAACATTCAAGAGTACTTTCTTACTTTTAAGTTATAATTTTATTCCGTATACAAAGTACAGAGATTATTAGCCATCTAAGCTTCATAAGATAAATGCAGCATTATTTTATATACTCCTTTTTCTCAAGCCTATTCATTTTTAATGTGAAACAAAAAATGTTCCGTATTTATTTCACATTTTTAGACTTCCTCTCGCAGAAGGCTACAAAGCAGCTCACAACAAAACATAATCACAGCACAATATAAACAGACAAAACAGACAAAAATGAGATTGATCAAGGTTTGCTGCAAAGAGCCAAGTTTTACATTTTTTTTCCAGAAAGCTGAAAATTATCTATAGAAAAACAAGAGAGCGTTAAGGAATTCCAGAGTTGCAGGTGTACATAGAAATGGGTAAAATATTCCCTTTAACTGGGCACCTGTTCAATAATGATTTTCTTCCCTTCTTTTCATTCATATGGAGGTCAGGAATTAGTCTCTGATAGGGATGTGAATCGTTTTTTGACGATTTAAAATATCGTCCGATATATTTTAAATCATCAAAAATCGTTAGGGCCACGATACAATACCAATTCCCCCGATTTATCGTTAAAAAATCGTAAATCGGGGGAAGGGGGAGGGCAGGAAAACCGGCACACTAAAACCCCCTAAAACCCACCCCCGACCCTTTAAATTAAATCCCCCACCCTCCCGAACCCCCCCAAATGCTTTAAATTACCTGGGGATCCAGCGGTGGTCCAGAACGGCGGCGGTCCGGAACGGCCCCCTCAATTGAATCCTGTTGTCTTCAGCCGGCGCCATTCTCCAAAATGGCCGCCGCAAGATGGCGGCGGCCATAGATGAAAACGATTCGACGCAGGAGGTCGTTCCGGACCCCCGCTGGACTTTTGGCAAGTCTTGTGGGGGTCAGGAGGCCCCCCCAAGCTGGCCAAAAGTTCCTGGGAGTCCAGCGGGGTTCCGGGAGCGATTTCTTGCCGCAAATCGTTTTCCGTACGGAAAATGGCGCCGGCAGGAGATCGACTGCAGGAGGTCGTTCAGCGGGGGTTCCGGACCGCCGCTGAACAACCTCCTGCAGTCGATCTCCTGCCGGCACCATTTTCCGTACGGAAAACGATTCGTGGCAAGAAATCGCTCCCGGAACCCCGCTGGACTCCCAGGAACTTTTGGCCAGCTTGGGGGGGCCTCCTGACCCCCACAAGACTTGCCAAAAGTCCAGCGGGGGTCCGGAATGACCTGCGTCGAATCGTTTTCGTCTATCGCCGCCGCCATTTTGCGGCAGCCATTTTGGAAAATGGCGCCGGCTGAAGACAACAGGATTCAATTGAGGAGGCCGTTCCGGATCGCTGCCGTTCTGGACCACCGCTGGATCCCCAGGTAATTTAAAGCATTTGGGGGGGGGGGGGTTCGGGAGGGTGGGGGATTTAATTTAAAGGGTCGGGGGTGGGTTTTAGGGGGTTTTAGTGTGCCGGCTCACGATTTTAACGATTTTCACGATAGTTTACACACCCAAATGGCAACAATACGATTCCCTCCCCCTCCCAGCCGAAATCGATCGTTAAGACGATCGAGGACACGATTCACATCTCTAGTCTCTGAGGACTTTCAGGACTATATTGAAACAATATTATGTAAACTCATAGAATTACATTGTGAATAGTATATATTTTAAAGATTTCTTTCAAATTGTCTTGGTAACTTGCCAATACAATAAAATACATCCATTATTATGATATATAATTAGACTGCGATTCTGCAAAATATGCAGGAGTAAATTTCCCTGGAACAAATGATGATCCCTGCAGAAGGTGGAATATCTTTGGCAATCTCTTGATAGGTGGTTATTCAGCAGCTCAGGAATTTTGTTGGATAGAGGTCGTAGTGAAAGCGAAACACAGAGCGAATCAGGCCCACATGATGTATGCTCCTCGCTACATACGGGGGTGGAACAGCTCCCCTATGAGGAAAGGCTGAAGAGGTTAGGGCTGTTCAGCTTGGAGAAGAGACAGCTGAGGGGGGATATGATAGAGGTCTTTAATATCATGAGAGGTCTTGAACGAGTAGATGTGACTCGGTTATTTACACTTTCGAATAATAGAAGGACTAGGTTGCATTCCATGAAGTTAGCAAGTAGCACATTTAAGACTAATCGGAGAACATTTTTATTCACTCAACGCACAGTTAAGCTCTGGAATTTGTTGCCAGAGGATGTGGTTAGTGCAGTTAGTGTAGCTGGGTTCAAAAAAGGACTGGATAAGTTCTTGGAGGAGAAGTCCATTAACGGCTATTAATCAAATTTACTTAGGGAATAGCCACTGCTATTAATTGCATCAGTGGCATGGGATCTTTTTAGTGTTTGGGTAATTGCCAGGTTCTTGTGGCCTGATTTGGCCTCTGTTGGAAACAGGATGCTGGGCTTGATGGACCCTTGGTCTGACCCAGCATGGCAAATTCTTATGTTCTTATGTTCTTACATTTCATTCAATTCCATACATTCTGATGTGCAGAGGTCTGGTGAACATGTTGGCCCTGACAAAAACTGAGTTCTTTGCAGGCTATGGTACTTTTTCATGGGCTAGCACCAGAATGATCTTAAAGTGGGAGGGACTCATGAGGAGGAGAGAGGAGACTCCAGCCGCCCAGCTGCTTGTTAACATCCCGTCGGGGATACCCTGTGCAGGACTGACTCGCCGTGAACCAGCTGGAGCTGGTAAGCTCATCTAGGTGGGCGGAACCAGGTGACATCATCAGTGGCCGACTGCCATTTAAAATCGAAGGCAGTGCGATTGAGAAGTGGGGGACTCACGAAGAGGAGAGAGTAGAGTCCAGCCGCCCAGCTGCTTGTTAACATCCCATCGGGGATACCCTGTGCAGGACTGACTCGCCGTGAACCAGCTGGAGCTGGTGAGCTCATCTAGGTAGGCAGAGCCGGGTGACATCATCAGCGGCCGACTGCCATTTAAGATCGAAGGCAGTGCGACTGAGAAGTGGGGGACTCATGAGGAGGAGAGAGGAGAGTCCAGCCGCCCAGCTGCTTGTTAACATCCCATCGGGGATACCCTGTGCAGGACTGACTCGCCGCGAACCAGCTGGAGCTGGTGAGCTCATCTAGGTAGGCAGAGCCGGGTGACATCATCAGCGGCCGACTGCCATTTAAGATCGAAGGCAGTGCGACTGAGAAGTGGGGGACTCATGAGGAGGAGAGAGGAGAGTCCAGCCGCCCAGCTGCTTGTTAACATCCCGTCGGGCATACCCTGTGCAGGACTGACTCGCCACGAACCAGCTGGAGCTGGTGAGTTCATCTAGGTGGGCGGAGCCGGGTGACATCATCAGCGGCCGACTGCCATTTAAAATCTAAGGCAGTGCAGCATGCAGCTGCCGCCGGCGTGCTGTCTAAGCCGCACATGCCGAAGGGGCGTGCGGCTTTGTCAGGTATTATTTAATTTATTTGTTAAAAAATTAATGTTCTTTCCTATATTTAAACAGCTGGGATAATTGAATTGCTAACATTTGCTATCTCTTTCAACCTATATGATGGGAAGGAAGAGAAAGGCAAAGATTTGTACGTCATCTCCAATTTCAATTTGGGGCCCGATGGACAATCATGTCTCACAACAGATTGGAATGTCAAGTGAGGACATGAGGGAGCAATTCTTTCTGTATCCCTCAGTCCTGGTGAGGGACCAACATTACCCCCTCAACCTCCTGTAAATCCATTGTTTGATAATATTAATTCACAGATTCTAAAGTCTCCTCCTGGGATGCAATTGGTGAATTCCAAAACCACTAGCCAAGAAGGTTTGTTAACATCTATACAAGAATCTGTGAAGGATAAAGATGAAATGCTTATGGGAGAAAACAGGCTATTTCAACAGCCTGTAGAAATTCCCAAGAGTGTGTCTATGGTAGATTTATGGAGGATGATATCTAAGCTAGACTCGAATGTTTCGCAAATAAATGCCTCCTTAACTTCAATTGTAAATTCGAATATAATAAAAATTGATGAGCAGGATAAAAGGATTGTTGATTTGGAGAAAACATCAGGAATATTGTCTGGGAAAGTTCAATTATTACAAGATACAGAGGGTATCCATATTAGGGATAGCTTGGCTATCCATAAAGAACTGGAAACCATTGAAAACATGTTAAGAAAGATAAATCTATGTATTATAAATTTCCCAAAGACTAGGTTACTATCTCCATTTGAAATGTTTAAAAAATACTTAAAATATGTATTATTATATACGGAAGATAGTATACCTCAGTTATCTAAGATCTTTTATTTGGATAAAACTAGAAAGGGGAACAAGGATAATATACAAAATGTAGATCAGACTGATATTGAAACCCTGGGAGTGTCTACCTTCCTAGAGGAGACAGTGGATGTTATACATAATAGGTCAACACTCTTTGTAACTTTTGTCCAGAAATTGGATAAAGATACAATCTTTGCTGCTTTTTTTAAGAACAAGGATATAGCATTTTGTGGACAGAGGATCTTGATATTTCCTGATGTCTCTAGCTCTACGCACGTAAGACGGAGACACTTTCTTTCCCTGAAAGGTAAATTAGTTGCACTGGGTGCAAGTTTCTTTTTTAAATATCCTTGTCATTGTATGATTAACTATCAAGGGAAAAAGTTTAGTTTTTCGGATCCCCTCCAATTAGAAACCTTTTTGTCAGATAGAAATCAGGGTAATGGTAATGAAAATGGTCCATAAAGAATAATTACTCTTCTAACTCCATGTAAAAATATGGTAGCATAATGGTTTTCTAATATGCTGTGTAATTATTATGAGTTTTGTTCCCCCCTTATTATGGTTGATTATGTAATAATTATATGTGTTATGATATAATCTTTGTGAAATTATAATCACATGATCAATATATTGTTACCTTTACCTATGTTTAAAATCATGGAAAATTAATAAAGTATAAATTTAAAAAAAAAAGAATGATCTTAAAGAAGGGTTGCCAACAGTCCAAGTCGACTAAACAGGCTGATCTGGTCCTGCTTTTGCCCCATGGCATGCATGGAATTATAGTTCCAACTGTCGAAGAGAAATCAATGGGACAATCAGAACTACAGCTCCATTCATGCAGTAGGGCAAAACCAGGTCTGGATCTACCTGTACAGGCGAACTGGTGTGAATTGGCAACTCTACCAATAGATGATGTTCTGCATGAGTTTCCAAGATCTCATAGGTCCTTTCATAGGAAAAAGCTGATAAGCAACATGCTCTTACCTCCTCTTTAGGTAATTAGAACTTAACTTAGCTTTTTCCCTCCAATAGACAGAGAATGGGAGAAAAAAGGCCCTAATGTAGACAATACTTGGATATAATGCAATGATATTTGTTATTAAAATAAAATCCTCACTGTACACACTTAAAACTATTTCCTAAAGAAAAAAAATTGTATGGCCCTTATTTTTCAAAAGAGCTCCATTGTATAGAAAGGATATTTTGGAGGCTGTGAGATACTGTATTAGACCAACAAAGATTGGGGCGGATTTTAAATGCCCTGCACGCGTAAATCCGGCCGGATTTACGCGCACAGGACCTTCACGCGCCGGCGCGCCTATTTTGCATAGGCCGCCGGCGCGCGCAAGTCCCAGGGCTTTGTAAAAGGGGCGGGGAGGGGGCGTGTCGGGGGCGTTCCCTAAACGACATGGCGTTTCAGGGCGGGCCCCGGCGTTTCGGGGCGGGCCCGTGGGCGTGGCGCAGGCCCAGGGGCGTGGTCGAGGCCTCTGGACCAGCCCTCGGGTCGGGTGACAGCGCGCCAGCAGCCCGCTGGCACGCGCAGATTTACACCTGCTTTTAGCAGGTGTAAATCTGCCAACAAAGGTAAGGGGGGTTAGATAGGGCTGGGGGGGCTGGGTTAGGTAGGGGAAGGGAGGGGAAGGTGGGGGGAGGGCGAAGGAAAGTTCCCTCCGAGGCCGCTCCGAAATCGGAGCGGCCTCGGAGGGAACAGGCAGTGCGCGCTGGGCTCGGCACGCGCAGGTTGCACAAATGTGCACCCCCTTGCGCGCGCCGACCCCGGATTTTATAAGATACGCGCGGCCACGCGCGTATCTTATAAAATCCAGCGTACTTTTGTTCGTGCCTAGTGCGCGAACAAAAGTACGCGATCGTGCAAATTTTTAAAATGTACCCCATTGTTTTTAGGTTGTGATACCTTTTAAAAAAGCAACAAAAGATGTCATAGTCCAGGAGCTTTCAAGACTAGTCAGGCCACTTTTTCAGAAAGCTCATGTATGAGAACAGCTTTTGTTGGTCTTTTATCACACCAGTTTTTACTCCAGAACTCTCTATTATCAGCCCACCAAAAAAATCTATACCCACAGATATTTTGCATAAACTTTCAGAACGCTAGTGGATCCTTTTTCACCAGAACCCTATAAAAGTTGCATGTTGCTTGTAATAAAATGTGAAAACACGCATAATGCTGTTGTTTTACTTACAATGACTCAGTTATAAATCACAGTGCATGACCTGTATGCTCTTTTTGAATTTGTAATAAGAAAATTGGGAAAAATGTAAATTTGTAGTCAGATGTGACTCAATTAAAAAAACCCAACTCAGATCTCTTATCATTTTTCTCTGCACAGGAGATCTGATAATCTTAAGAGAGTAAATTCTACAATAAAGGGGTGTTGTAGCACTGAATTAAATTAAAATTAAAATAAACACAAACTATGAGCCTGAAATACTAAACAGTTTTAGTCATTTTGTATTTCTGAGAAAAATGCTTAGTACATAAAATACACTAATAGTCTCCTAATACTGTCACTCGAAACATAAATAGTACAAGCTGTACATATAGTAACCATGAATGATCCTATAGCAAAATAGTGTATCTTTGTCCACTTAAATTTTTTTTACCTTATATTGGTTGTGTATCCAGCCCCTCCTCTCCTCTCCCTCCAGTTCCTACTCCTTCTCTCCTCAACAGGAATTCCTATCTATTCCTTTAATAGACCCTATCTTACCAAGCATGACAAAAGCCAAGACCTCCAGCCACATGGTTTCTGACCTGACTATTAATGTTGAAGGGCAAACTGCAGCCTCTCATGTACAAAAGGTCTAAATCAAGAGTATTTTTTTTAACATTAAGAACTCCCCTTGGATGAGAAATAGGTCTTGCAGCCCTCAATTAATGCTTGATGATATGACATCCTCCTTTCAGATACGATAAGAGCCATCAAATATACATCTGAAACAAACAAACCTCAAGATTTTATTTGGCTGCATATTTGTTGATATTTGTATAAATGATATCTTGGTTTCTCACAGAACCCCAAAAACAATTACAAAATACTGCAAGTACATTAGTTGTATTTTTAGAGTAGGTGTTAAATATGCTAAGCACAGAGACAGTACATTTATGGAATATAATAGCATAAATATTCTTTAGAGCTCGAACTTAAAATAGGTCATTTCATGGCAGTAATTGGTTTATTCACAGTATAATTTGCTAATGCCAGATTGGTGCTATGATCAGATCGTGATGCTTTGGAGAGTTGCTGAAAAGTTCTATAACAGACATTAGTATGGGGGAGAGGGTTAAAATATTATTGATGAATCGACAATTATAAAGTCAAATGATTTTAAAAGAAGGATGATTTAAGAAAATAATCTGAATCTTCTCTTCCATTGTGGTAATTTCTCTGATCACTACAATGGAATCATCTACCGTATTTAGAAACCATACAGATGTCAGTGTTATAATGAGGTTTATTTTTTTTTTTGTGGGTGCTTCTTTCATTAGGCAATGAAATTATGTTGCACAGTTTCATTATTTCAAGCCTTGAAATCAGTGGTCAATATTCACATGAATGACAGCCAAATCAAATAGTATCTCTTACAGAACCTGGTGCATCTGAGAAGTATCATTTGACATTTATTATCAATTAGAGTATAGAAGTTCATTGTCTTACTCACATGTACTCTATAGAGATCAACCTAGTACCTGCTTTCTAATAAATCCATTTCACAGTTACTGAATCTTTGGTCAGGGATTTGATCCTAGAGTTAGCATACTCAACTAACTAAATATATCATAAAATTCAACCTGACGTAGATTAAATATAACTTTTGCTTTTACATACATTCTATTAGAGTATATTTCACATTGCTGAAAAGGGAACTTTTAATATCACACATAGGCAGTGCATCTGCAAAAGAAGATTACTAGGTGCATTAATAAATCCACAACAGAGCTCTGAATCAGGCTAAAGCTTTAGGCTATACAGAATGCATTTAAAAAGGCAGTGACCACTGTGACCTTGACCCTAGCTATAACATAGCCTCCAGCATATAAAAAGCAACTGCAGGATTTATCAGATGGGCCATACTAGCTCACTCAAATCTAATTCTGACCAATGACCTGGAGAAAGACAGAGAGAGAAAGAGTAAGAAACAGGGAGAGGAACATTGATGGGAGCTGTATATCACAGAAAATTTGCAAGAACAAAAGGGGGTCACAGTCACAGTGATAAAAAATGATGGCCACCTTCTGCAGATACTTAAAACATAGATACAGAATTAATCACCAGGTTTAAGTTGTCACGCTTTGGGAAGTTTCATTAAAATATATAAATTAGAATGCTACCTTGTATAGGAAAAGAAATATAGATATCTTATGAGAATTAACAATTCTAGGTACACTTGAAAATTAGAAGAAAAAAATTGTGAAATAAATGTAAAAAGTTTTAAAAAATTATAATCAGTCTAGGCAAGAGACCATTACTGTAAATAAAATTCATATACATAATTATTATATTAAAAAGATATGTTTAGATTAAGGTAACAATCAGTAAAAATGCAAAATAATGATATGAAAAATATAAAAATACAAAACAAAAATTGTAAACTAAGTGGTCATAAGAGTTTAACTACCAATGTGACATTCTAGGGTTTATCAATGTCTGGCTTCCTTTCCTAATCACTTAAACTGAAGGAAATAATTCCCATTTTTGCAAAATAATAAAATCACATTTAGGTGCTGGGCAAAAGCAGTTCGGAAAGGCTCCAGGTCAGTTCCTTTACACTGTTGTGAAAGAGTGTATGCCTTGTGGTCAAGGATTTCATTTCCGGCAACTTCTCTGAGGAAATAAATCGCATAGACAAAGAATCCTGCGAGCACAAACTTGTGCAAAAAAACCCAAAACACCGAGGGATGCTTGTTTGATCCTTAAATTTAGCACTTTCAGATAGGAGACCTGCGGTGCAACATCCTTTCCCACTACTAGGTGCATTTCCCTTTCCTTCTTCTTTCTGTACAGTTTTTCTACTTATCATGCCCCTACTTTCCCCTGAAACAAACTTGGCCTTTGGTCTCGGCGTAATCAGCCATCGCTGAGCACAGTAACAGAACTTTCAAAAACACAAATCACGCTTACTTATACTGCTATTTTTGGTGCTCCTTGCACATACAGGACAGAGCAGGACAACTGTGTATAAACACAAAAAGGAGCAGGGCCTTCTGCTAATGTTTACAAAGGACCATGTAAGAATCAGTCTGAAAATATATTTCTGCCATATGCTCCCACAAGCAAGAACAAAAAAAGAGGCATATAATCCTTATCCACTGACCTTTTTAAAGATAAGATACCAACTGCTCAGGAAACAAAGTAGTATGGATAGAAAATTAATAATCTCTTTGTCAAATCTACAATTAAGTGGTACACATGTTTAATTGCAGACAGTGCTTATTTTTACAATTAGGATTAAATTCAAAGTATTGATTTTCAGATCTGTGCCAAAGCACACAAAGGCATATGCTGTTGATGAGATACATATAGCCATAGCCAAAGAGATACCCTACTTTGTTGGATACATTCTACTACATAGGTATAAACCAAGGAGAGCAAGCTGAATCGTTCTCAAGAAGCTAGAGAGCAGCCGAAGATCTGGGAGGGTTCAGGAAGAGCATTCATATTCTATCACCAACGTGCAGAAAGAATACACGTACTTTTTACGTGCAATAGTTTATTTTAATGTAGGTTTACTGCAACATGTATGTAGGTAAAACCTTCAGTCTTTGACATGTAGACAATAGACTGCAGTATTCGATTATAAACTTCACTTATATTCATTCATCCAAGCCTTTCATGTGTAATTTGTGAGCCCTTCATGTTATCAGCAGCAAAACTTCAGTGAGTGAAAAACAAAGTAATTTTCTTAATGTTCTGTCTCATTTGATCACTCAGACTATTTCACTCTGGATATTAACACTTGCCTTAAAGGCGGCTGATGCCAATGTATATTTTTAGTATATGACATGGATGCACTCTGTGTTTTCACTTGCAAAGATAAGGACAATCAAGCTGAGTTTCAGAATGTGAGTTATGGTTGCACGAAAGCATAATATATTATCTCATGTTATGACATCAGTCTGGAAGAAAATCCATTTAAAAAATACACGAGTACAGAACAAGGTATTTCAATAAACTTTTTGGCATTCCTTTTTCACTAATTTGTAGGTATGTGCACAAAAAAAAAAATGTTGTTTAGTAGTTTGTGTCATTCCATTTGGGTGTTTTTTGTTTCCGGGGGGGGGGGGGGGGGGGGGGGGGTTGTTTTTTGTTTTTTTAAGATTTGAGTTTTTTCATTTTAGATTCAGAAAATAGTGCAATAACTCTAGCAGCAGTGATTGTAGTGTTGTCCCATCTACATCCCTCCCACTCCCCTTGCTCCTACCACCCCCATCACTTCTAATTAACCCATAACCATACAGGCATACATTCTTAATACAATGGAATATCAACAAACATGGATAAAATGGGCCATGACATCATCAGCTCACGACCGCTGCTCCCCCTCCCCCTGCTGGCCAGGAAAGGAAGATACCGGATGCTTCTTGGTCATGGTCCTTTAAAGGGAGCCACGAAGTTATCCTCCCGCGACCACTCCTCCTACCCTTCCCCCCCCCCCCCCCCCCCCCGGCCATGCCACTGTCGCACCGGGTGGCAGAAGGAAGGGAAACCGCACCATGGGTCGGACTCAGTTGGGCCGCCAAGCATGCAACACAGTTATTTGTGGGCTCCATGCACGGGGCTTTGGCCCACTCAAGCTATTTGAAAACAGTGCATACTATTTGCAAATAACATTCACAATTTTCTGAAGCCAAAAAGAAGACTCCAGAGGTCTCTAGAGAACCCTCTGTCCCACCCACTCCTTCATTGCCCCTGGAGGCAGCCATTTCCCCCCAAAAAGTAATATTTTGTAAAATAACCTCCCTAGTCACAGACCCCCACCCCCACCCCAGGCCTGCCCTTTGTTAATAAATACTCTCCCCTCTGAGAGTCAGTGTTCCTACAGCCCACCCCAGGATGAAATAAAAGCATGTCCTAATGCCTGCTCTGAATCCCCCTAGGGGAGCGAGAGGAGGGGAGGCAGCAGGGAGGTGGAGGGGTAGCATGGACAACTGTGCCCTCTGGGTAGGAAGATCCTTTGAAGTTGGAATATTTCTTCAGAATTCCTTATTACCTATGAGTACATCTAGTATACTTAGATGTCTACTCTCTTTCTTCCACAGGTCATCAACAGAAAGAGAAGCACCAGCTAATCCCACAACTTCTATAGTCCTGGTAGAAGAAGTCCAGGAGAAATCACCAGCCAGCTTGTAGAAGCTCTCTGGGGCACAACTTGGGGGAGAACCTAGACGTTTAACTCTCCAGACCTGAAGGAGGAACAGCAGGAGGAAAGCACTGAGCTCTGCCTGTCCTTCAACTGGCTTACGATATCCCCATCTGACCCAATCCATGTGCTACCTACACCAGGCACCAGTGCAGCCCCCTTTATACATGTTTACTATGTCAGATACATTTTCTGAAGTCCCTTGTCTGTGAGTCATGACTAGATTGTAAGATTCACAGAGTAGGGCTTATCTTATTCTTATTTGTGCAGAACTATATATGTCTAGAAGAACTCTAAAATTATAAGAATTAATGATAGTAAACATTTTTTAGACAGAGTATATAAATCAACATTGTTGCTAAAATGTTGATTAGAATGCCTAATCATATCGATGATAATCAACTCAAGTACAAACAAAATTATAAATCACTTTGACTTTTTCATCCATCTTGTCTGTATTTTACTGATGTTGCACTGAGGGGAACTTTAAGAGCTTTTACTGTACTTCCTCAGAGAACTGGTTTCTACTTATTCCTTCTACCTCCTCCCATACAATAAGATATAGCTATTTATATATGTCTTAGGGACTCTGGTTTTCATTCAGGCTTTTATTACATGATCTGAGGTGTTGGAACCATGATCATGAGTGCTATCATACTATGAAATAAAGCTTTTTTTAAATGATTTTCTTGGGGAGATAATCTGATTTGAAGGAACCAGAAATCAATAACTTTCTACAATCAAACATTTCCAGTTCTACTGAAAGAAAGCTGGAAATGTCATAAACAGATGGAGGTGTTACAAGACGTGCAAAAAAAGGCCCATGCCCTGAATCTGTGCAACAATGCCCCCAGTGTCATTCATTGCTCACTGCTGGTGCCACTGTCAGAACAGCTAATGCCTTCTGGCATTGTGAGGCTCTCAGTGAGTTTCAGCTGGCTGGAGAGGGTACTCCCGCGCTGGTATTTATTTACAGGTATTTAGAAAATTCAGACACCATGCAGATCAGATCCACTGAAATCCATATGTTGTTGGAAGTTCTTGGCTGTTCCTGGGACTGGTGCAAAGGTAGTAGGCACTGTAGCTAAACCTTCAGCCTTACACCCTTCCCTCTTCTACCCCCTATTATCGTTCAATCACATAGGCTACCACCCCCGAGATTTTGATAATTAAACTCAACAATCATGATGACCCCCATTACCACCTCTCCCACAACAAGCTTGTAAAACTGAACATACAGAAGACAATTTTAGATATCTGGCTAAATGCCAATCATTCTTGAATCCCTTTTTAAAAATCTGTGTTACATTGGCCACCCTTCAATATTCAGGTACAACAGACAATTTAAATGATAGGTTACAAATTACTAGAAATAGATCTGTAATTTAATTTTTGAGTTCTTTCAGAACTCTGGGGAGTCCAGGTGATTTGTTACTCTTTAGTTTGTCAATCTGCCTTTTTATATATTCCAGGTTCAGCATGATTTGTTTCAGTTCTACCGAATCACCATTAAATGCTGTTTCTAGCATGGGAATCGCCTCAAAATCCTCTTCAGTAAAGAATTCATTTTGTCTTTCCACTATGGCCTTGTCTTCCCTAACTGTCCTTTTTACCCTGGATCATCTAATTGACTCTCTCACTGGTTTTTCTTTATTTAGATATATTTTTAAAAGTTCTTGTTATGAGTTTTTGCCTTTTCAGCCAATTTCTTTTCAAATTCTCTTTTTGCCTGCATTATCAATATTTTACATCTAACTTGTCAATGCTTATGCTTTTTCCTGTTTTCTTCAGATGAATCCTTTTTCCAACTTTTGAAAGTTCATTTTGCTAAAATAGCCTCTTTCACTTCTCTTTGTAACCATGGCTCAGGGTGTTGATGTCACTCTTCTTGCTGCCTTGCTCTGCATTTTTGCTTTGCCCATCTCACAGTGCCTTAGGTTATGATGCCTCTGTTTGGGCTCCAGGATTTGAAGTGTTCTTGCCACTCTTGGTTCTGCTTTGCTCTTCACAGTTACCTTGAGTTATTGATGCCTCTATTTGGTCTACTTTGTCCTGTCATGGTGGCTTGGGCTATTCATGCCGTTATTGGTGCCATTTAGCTGCACTCTTTGAGTATTCTTCTTTCTACTGATGATGTCTGCCTGAAAGTTCCACCAAACTTGAAACAGAAAACCCCAGTTTTTGAGTTCAAGATAGGATGCCTTGTTTTGTCCATTGATTTTAATGGGAAATAATAAACAAAAGACACAAATGAAAACATGTTTTTTGTTTGAATCGAGCAAATCATGGAAGCAAATCAACTGAAATTATAAGAACTTAAGAACATAAGAAATTGCTATGCTGGGTCAGACCAAGGGTCCATCAAGCCCAGCATCTTGTTTCCAACAGAGGCCAAACCAGGCCACAAGAACCTGGGCAATTACCCACCCAATTAACCATCAGTAGCATGGGTAATTGTATCAGTAACAATTACCCATGCCACTGATGCAATTAATAGCAGTGGCTATTCCCTAAATAAACTTGATTAATAGCTGTTAATGGTCTTCTCCTCCAAGAACCCATCTAAACCTTTTTTGAACCCAGCTACACTAACTGCACTAACCACATCCTCTGGCAACAAATTCCAGTGCTTTATTGTGCGTTGAACATTTTGGGCCAGGTTTTTAAACTTATGCGCAGGCGTAGATTTGTTCGCGCAACCCGGCATGAACAAATCTACGCCCGATTTTATAACATGCGTGCGCAGCCACGCACATGTTATAAAATCTGGGGTTGGCGCGCACAAGGGGGTGCACACTTGTGCACCTTGCGCCCGCCGAGCCCAAGGAGAGCCCCGATGGCTTTCCCCGTTCCCTCCAAGGCCGCTCCGAAATTGCAGTGGCCTTGGAGGGAACTTTTTTTGCGATTCCCCCCCACCTTCCCCTCCCTTCCCCTATCTAGCCCACCCCTAGCCCTAACTAAATCCCCCCATTACCTTTTGTTTCCGAAGTTATGCCTGCCCGAGGCAGGCGTAACTTGCGCTCACCGGCTCGTCATCCCCGACACAGGCTGCTGTGCCGGAGGACTCAGGACCGCCCCCGGACCGCCCCTGAACCTCTGCCACTCCCCTGGACTGCCCCTGACCCCCGGATCCGCCCCCAGACCGCCGCCATGCCCCCGGACCCACCCGCTTCCTGCCCCTTTATCGAAGCTCCGGAACATGTGCGGGGGGTCCCTCAGGGTTCCTCCCTTTCCCCTACCCTCTTCAACATTTACCTCTTACCTCTATGTCATCTACTTACTAAACTAAACCTAACTCACTATCTCTACGCGGATGACATCCAGATACTCATCCCAATCTCAGAATCCTTACAAAAAACCTTGGCTCACTGGAACAATTGTTTGCAACAGATCAATCATCTTCTCTCCAGCCTTTGCCTCATTCTTAACAACAACAAAACTGAGATCCTAATCATCAATCAAGACATCAACATCAAACTTCTAAACCCAGCTGACCTACTCAACTCATCCACTCCCATATTAAATCACTCACCACATGTTCGAGATCTAGGTATCATGCTAGACAATCAGCTCAATTTTAAAAAATTCATAAGCACAACCACCAAAGACTGTTTTTATAAGTTACAAGTCTTAAAAAAATTGAAGCCTCTTCTTTATTTCAACGATTTTCGGATGGTCCTACAAGCCATTATTCTATCAAAAGTCGACTATTGCAATTCGCTTCTCTTTGGCCTTCCATATTCATCCATCAAACCCCTCCAAATGCTACAGAACTCTGCAGCCAGAATCCTTACCAATACGAATAAAAGAGATCACATCACCCCCATTCTCAAGCTCCTCCACTGGCTGCCTATAAAGCAAAGGATCCTATATAAAGTACTCACCGTAATTCATAAATCCATTCACAATATCTCTCCTCTTCAATTATGTAACCAACTACGCCCTCACTCCTCCTCTAGACCCATCAGAGGAGCATATAAAGGCACACTCTATGTACCTTCAACAAAATCCTCGCATCATAAACGTGCCATATCTACAGCAGGCCCCATTCAATGGAATGCGCTCCCACCAGACATTCGGCTTGAGTTCTGCCACTCTTCATTCAAAAAAAAACTTAAAACCTGGCTCTTTAACCAAGTTTTTCCAGGACCATGATCATCATTTTTTCCCCTCCAACCAGCAAGAACATATCTTCTTCACAAACCCCCATTTTCCATACCACTACCTACTTCGGTATCTAATCTCTTGCTGCAGGACACTTGAGACTTTCTCACTTATACGTTATAATTTTTATGCTCAATAAGACCTGTCAACTTAATTGTTTAAGTCTTTTTTTTTTTTTTTCTCCTTTATCTTTTGGTCATCAATGTTACAACGTTATTGTTAAATTTTGAACTTATCTACACTGTTCCAAGTTTCATAACCTTGTTCTATGTAATGCCTTTTGGCAATTTTCATGTTCTGTTTCAATGTAAACCGATGTGATCTTTATTTCATATAGGAACACCGGTATATAAAAATCTAAAAATAAATAAATAAATAAATAAAATCCCGGGGCTTGTACGCACCGCCGAGCCTATGCAAGATAGGCTCGGCACATGCAGGGGCAGCTTGGAGCAGCTTTTCAGGGGTTACACACGTATCATATGCGTGTAACTGTTTGGAAATCTACCTCTTTGTCTATGCATATCCCTATCTGCTATTGTCTCTTTTTCTTTTGATAAACATCAATCAGGGCCACTGTCCATGGTCAGATTTGGCTGAAATTTGTTAGACCAGATAGATTCATATTGGCTAATTTTAAAAGGAATGCGTGTGCACCCATAAATGCATGTATCGGCGTGCAAGCAGTGTTACACTGCAATTTTATATTGTGCAGGCAAGTTCATGCGTATCATTTAAAATCCCCCTGCCACAGCTATATGTGCATGTAATCTTAAGAGGTGGCTTGAGTAAATGTCCTTGGCATATTTCGCTAGAGCTTTAGTGGTTTTTACGCATGTAAGCAGGCAGCTTTTAAAACATGCTCGCTCAAGGAAAAACTAGTTTATCCAATTAATCCACCAGTTTGTCCAGTTGATAATGAGGTCTTCAAGACTCCTCTGGTTCTTCATGTTATAAGCCCCCACTTGACCCCAAACCTTCATGCTGTGCTGAAAGCCCTAAAACTCAAGATCTCTAGACTTGTTCCTCTTCAGGACCTGCAGCAAAGTTAAGCGGATAACATAGGGACTTGCACCATGGTCAGCTTTTTTAAAATTCGGAGTTACTCTCCTAAGTCTTAGAAACACCCTTGCCCCGCCCCTTTTCCACCTCCTTATGCACTCATACTTTGCAGATTCTTAAAATCTGC
Organism: Rhinatrema bivittatum; assembly: GCF_901001135.1. Classification (NCBI taxonomy): domain Eukaryota; kingdom Metazoa; phylum Chordata; class Amphibia; order Gymnophiona; family Rhinatrematidae; genus Rhinatrema; species Rhinatrema bivittatum. The sequence continues at coordinate 51,556,013 of NC_042627.1, read as the reverse complement.
GTTGCTTGCATGTGGCCCGTATACTTGTGTATGTGGCCGTTTTTGCGTGAGCAACGCTTTTAAATTCTACCTCTTAGGGCTTTGTTTACAAAGCATTTTTCCCATAGACACAGAATGGGAAAAAAATCTTACATAAATAGATCCCTCAGTAAGTGTCTCTCCTGTCAAATTTCATCCATATCTATCCATGGAGCGCGGCCTTCATACATGCATACAAACAGACAGACACCATAATGCTCATAGGCACTTTTTAATACTTAAAGAAATGCACCTAAAAACTGGTATTTCCCTTGGTACAAACATCTGTGAAAACCAACACTAGCATTACACAAAACCTTGGTAATGCAGATTGTTATGGGGTATTAATGGAAATTCTCTATAATATTTTGTGCATGTAGCCATGGCATATTGTAACATTTCCCAGCTTATGGCAATGCAAGTATGACAATGGTTGAGATGATCTGTTTGTACAAGTCAGCACTTAGAGTCCTGCTTCACCGAGGCTTTGATACAGAAGTGTACAGTGCACAACATATTTCACTGACTGCAATTCAACACCATTAAAACATCTAGGACAAAACTAGTAGCCTGTCAAAAGTACAAACAACTACACTTTCTTCCACTATGAATCAACAGCAACCACACTGAATCACCTGTGTTACCACAGTTTAGACAGACATACTCAGCTTTAGTTTTCCTGACTACACATTTGTGAGTTTTGCAATTAATTATCTTCCATTATTACTGATCATCAATTAACTGAAAAGGCTGCTGAGTCTGTGAGTGTGCTGAAGAAGGCAGAATTTAATGATATAATTTGAAGCTGGTAAGGTTGTAAATTTCTCTCTTGTTAATAATTAAAGTAGATAAATTATGTGTTTATTTATCACTTCCAGAAATATCCTACTGTATTCTCTGCACTGCAGTATTAGCTAATCAGTTACTTGGCAGGATCTGAGTTAAGCTATTGTGTTGCATTATGATTGTAATACCCTCTTACAGTCAGAAAGACTTGATCGGAAATAACCTTTTCCCATTCTGTGCCTACAAAAAAAGATATTTGTGTGTTTATGAAGCACCCTTCACAAGGTGTACAGAATGTACACAGACATCTCAAACAATGAATACACAGGACCATGAGAAAGATTTGGTCCGAGGAGTTTAAAAGAAGGCCAATATCAAGAAATGGGATTTTAGAGCAGGAGCAGAAAGTGGATAGAGGAGAGGACTCTTGAATGAATAGGGGGAGAGGCATGCTAAATGTATGGGAGGGAAAAAGAGCTGTAGGCATACAAAAACAAGTCACCCACTTCACTTATAAAATAACATAGAATTCAAGCCATGAAGTATGAGCTGTAAATAACTAATGTGGATTATACATGCGCTTGCTACAACCAAAACTAGCTATAAGTGGCAATTACAAATTGTCAAAAAATTTAATGTAGACAGGCCTTCATACATACCAGGTGACCGTCATAGAACAATTTAGTAGAACCTTGTTTATCGGTGGTCACTTATGTTCTGCATCAGTTCTTCCCAACTGTTTTTGTTTCTCGGCATACCTAGCACAGGGTTCACTTTCTTGTGGCACACCAACCACTTTCTCTTCTCTTTCCTTGCCCCCATCCCTTTGCACCATCACCTTCTCCCCTCCCTCTTTCCCCATCCATCATAATAACCCCTCTCCCCTGCTATCATCATATTCTTCCCTTCCCCCACCCCCCACCCGCTGGCATCATCGTCATTATCTTCTCTCTCCCATCATCTCTTCCCCTCCCCTCATATTATCATCACCATCCCTCTCCTTCTACCCCACCATCAACATGACCTTCTCTCTCCCTCCATCCATCCTCACCCTCTAGAATTTCATTCCCCTTCTCTCTCTACCTTCTCATCCCTGGCAACACCATCATCATCATCACAATCTTCCCTTTCCTTCTACCTTTCCCATTCCCTGGCATCATCATCACATTCCCTCTCTCCCTCCACCTCTTCTTCTCACCCCAGCATCTTCTTTACTATCTTCACTTTCCCTCTACCCTCTCTCTCACTCCCTGGAATCATCACCTTCCCTCTCCCTCCCTATCTTCTGCACCTCCCCCACTATTATCATCATGCTTTTCCCTCTACTCCTCTCCCCCACTCCCTGCTATCATCTTCCCTTTCCCTCCATCTCTCTCCCCCACCCCCAGGCATTATCATCACTTTCCACCACCTCTTCCCCCTACCCACCTACATCATCATGACCTTCCCTATCCCTTCACTCCCCAGCATCCTAACCTTCCATCTCTCTGCATCTGGTATCATCAACTTCCCTCTGCCTCCACCCCCTGGCATCATCACCATCCCTCTCCCTCCACTCTGTCCTTCACCCCTGGCATCATCATTATCTTCCCTCTTTCTCCCCCCCCCCCCCCCCCCCCATGCCAATCACCTTCTCTTTCCCTCCACCCCCTGGAATCACCTGCCTTCTCTCTCACTTCCTGGCATCAACATCACCATCATCATCATCTTCCCTCTGTCTCACCCCCTGGCATCATCACCTTCCCTCTTTCTCCACTCCTCTTCCCCACAAATATCATCATAATATTCCATCTCTCCCACTTCTTGTCATCACCTTCTGTTCCCTTTCCTTCCATCCCCTGGCATCACCTTCTCTCAACCTCACTCCTTAGTATCATCGTCTTCCCTAACCCACTACCTCACCTCTTTGAAGCATCATCGTTCCTCTCGCCCATCTTCTGGCATTCCCTTCTCTCTACCCCACACCTGGTGGCACATTCTGCTGTCCCTTTCAACTCCCTTTGCCAATCCTTGAACAGCAGAAGTCTGAGAGTAGGCTTACCTATGGGCCAATACAGAAAACTTCACGGGAGAGCGGGCAAGCGCCTGCTCTCCTGAGCGCACGATCCAGTAAATAAATTTATGGAAATGAGGGCCCACAGTAAAAGGAGGCGCTAGGGACACTAGCGCGTCCCTAGCACCTCCTTTTTGACAGAAGCGGTGGCTGTCAGCGGGTTTGACAGCTGACGCTCAATTTTACCGGCGTCGGTTCTCAAACCCGCTGACAGCCACGAGTTTGGAAAACGGACACCGGCTAAATTGAGCGTCCATCTTCCAACCCGTGGGCCGTGGGTAGATTTTACATTTTTTTATTTTTTTTTTACTTTTGGTGCCCCCGACTTAATATTGCTATGATATTAATTGGAGGGTGTACAGAAAGGCAGTTTTTTCTGCTTTTCTGTACACTTTCTCGGTGCCGGAGGATTTACACGTGTAATGGGCCTATTTTAAAACCACCTTATGTTCTATAGATCAAAATCTATTAAGGGACCAAGTTTTAAAGATTATGTGTATCAAGAAATGCAAACGAGCTTTTTTTGATAATGGGACAAAAATGTGGAACAAAATAAATAGGGGTTTGTAGGGAATCAGCTGAGGCAGTGGCTGGCAAACCATGCTGACTCAGCGATTTCAATACATCTTCACTTCCTTATCTCTGACCTTTGCACTGAGTGCAGCAAGACTAGCATATCTTAAAGCTTTAGCTTATTATTAACCCCCACTGCCTAAGGAGAGGATATCTGGCTGCCACATAATCAGCTGCAGGCAGAAGACAGACACATATATGGTATAGGCTTCAGCAGCCAATGAAATGATCTGTACGCACCTCCTGAGCCAATGGTCTAATGACATGTCTGTATGCTATGGCTAAGAGAGCCAATGATGTGATGGCACATCTGTATGCTATGGATGTATGTACAATAAAAGGGGGACCCACAGGAGTGTTCAGCCCTTTTTGCCATTAATCCTGCCTAATGTGTCTTCATTGCGGCAACATCTGGTGACCCCGATGTGATGGCCCCTGCTCACTTGGCTGGAACAGCCTAGATGCGCACCGCAGCAGCAGACCCACTCCCGCAATCGTAAGTATATTTCAGCAAGTTTGCTTCCAACATTCGTGAATATGGGAGGTGAATTGTCAGCTCAGCAGACGTGTCATGCAAAAAAGCTGCAAAAAATAATAAAGAATCATTATTTCATCACCAGGGGAGAAATAGCACAAGTCAGAATAGGGGACTTAGAAAAATTGATAGGTGAAATAGCCTGCCAGTGTCCATGGTATCCAGAGGCTGGTACATCCAGGACTGGATTAAGATAGGCAACAGTCTCCATGCGCCTCCACATGCTCCCATACGGCAATTGTTACTCTGGCAAAAATGCACAGAAGTGATAGAATATCTGGGGACATCACTGTCCTCTACCACGGCTCCCGTGGCTTCCTCTGCGTCCACCTCAGAGGAAAAACCCCAGGAAACTAAAGACACTGAAATCAAAGAAGCTAGCCTCCCTCCACCTTACCCACAAGCCCCTTCCCCACCAACCACCAGCTCCCTGTACCCCCAGCTGCCATTGCCTGCTACAGTCGTTGATTCTGCATCACCGATTTGTCCAGGTAAATTACCATCTCAAACTGCTGCTCCCTGTAACGATTTATGTGCTGCGGTCAGCATGGGGTTTCATCTAGAACAGGTGAATGGAAATCTCACAGGGGAGGAATTATTCGAAAGTATTCAAGCATTTCCCATCATGGAGGTGCCTAATGCCCAGGGTGAGATTCAGTATCAGTGGTCAGCACTACCTTATACTATTTTAAGGGAACTTCAAAAGAGCATCACAGAAACAGGCATTCATTCCACCTATACTCGTGGGATGTTAACGGAAATTGCGAATAGCTATAAATTCATTTCCCAGGATTGGAAAGATCTGTCCCGTATGATCCTTACCCCTGCTCAGTATGTGGTCTGGGATTCAGCATATCAAAGGGAAGCCCTCATGGCTGGTACTGCCTTGGGAGGAGCATATTTCCCTGACCAACTTTACGGGGTGGGACAATTTGCAACGCTGGAAGAGCAAGCAATGGGGACGCCTGCCACTGCCTTTCCAGCGATCACTCGCTGTGTGACCAAGGCCTTTAAGAAGTTTCCTGTTTCTGGTAAAGCCGCAGTCCTGATATCACATTGGCGTTACAAACAAAAACAGTACCAACATGAGAGAAATGATCTAATGAGACAGTACAATGACCTGTTGCAAACCAGAATAAACCAAGTGACTGAGCAGACAAAGCAAACCTGGAAGGAATGTTTATCATGGGCCTTGCTATTCTGTTGCAGGAAGCCTGCATATTTAGAGCACATTTCCCCACAGGCAGTGTTCCCCCACCCATCAGAGAAAGATCCAGTGTATGCAGAGCCTTACATTGTAACTATAGTGAAACTGGGACAGGACACTGTGTAAACTCAATGTGAAATGGTCCCCTTTGACAAAGTTAAATAGGACCAGATTTAGGATGATCCCTTACTCTGAGATTTATTTTTGTAGCTATTGCTTGCATTGCCAGTGCACATAATTTGCATTTTTACTGCAGTACTCATTTTAGGACAAAGTAAGTTAAGATTGAATCTGTTTACAAGAGATCAGCAAATCCTTGCCAGTCTTATTGTCTCTGGTTGATGTTATCTAGTTATGTTATCACTTGCTGGTACATTTCTTGTATAAGGATTTTAGTTTAACTAAGTTAATGTTATACAGTGCCACTTTCCAGTTCCTCTAGACTTGAAGGATTGATTCATTGAATGGAGTTCTCTCCTCTGTTTATTTTCTCTTGAGAAATGCTGTTCTGCATTCCTACACTAGCCCTTCCTCTCACTCTGTCTTTCTGTTGTTAACTCTTGGTTGCCACTCATGGGGGGGGGGGGGGGGGGGGGGGGAGGGAGAACTTATGAAAAGAAAAACCTGGACTTAGTACTGCAGTTTCTCTCCCTAATTTATGTATCTGTTATATCTATGATACATTTCTTTATCACAATATATACTTCATAACTTTCCTTCCTGAATTATCTGCCCCAACTGTGCGTTGCAGCTTTCAAAGGGGGGCACGAGACAGATCAGATCTCCTGCTGATCCAAACCTCTTTTCCCTCAACCTTCAATACTGAACTATTTTAATACTTTCAAACTTCTTTAATACTGAACTGAGGTTACTGACAAAGACATTTAATAGTAGTAACAGTTGCTTTAGCGTGTAGCAGACAGAGCTGAGTGAACAGCGTGTTTAAATTCCTATTCTAATAATTAATTGATATTGTATTCTGATATTCCACATTGAATTTAAGCTCAGAGTATTATTGATTGAATTTATTGTTCCTGGTTGCAATCTATAAAGTGATGATGGTGCATCCACCAGGAGGCACTATGCTATCCTATCATATGCACTATATTGCTATTTTAATAATTCTGTTGTATACTAGTTTTTATTTTTCAGGTCTACAGTCCTCCTGTCTTAAAGAAACTTCAGTTTTATTTTCTTTTTCTAATTTTTATACAGAATTCTGAACTTTTATTTTTCAAACATTTTTCTAACACCTTTTGGTTTTTGATCTTTGATCTAATTTTGTTTTTGATACTTTTTGATATGAATTTTGAGTTCAAATTATGTGTTATCTGTTGTCTGTCTTGATGTCAAGAAGACTATGAATGAATATTTGCAGGATGGATGAATATGTGTCAGTCTTGTGTAACATATGTTTAATGTAATGTCTGAAATACTTGTTGTTTGTGGTTCAGCCTACTGCAAATGACTTTTCCTTTAAATGATTAATTTGCATTTATGCTAATTTACTGAATGAAAATTAATCACTGTATAAAAAACATTCTCGATAATGGGATTACCCTCTGTTCTGAAAACTGATAATGGCTCTGCTTACAGCAGCCATTCCTTTGCTGAATTTTGTCAACAATGGAACATTAAACACGTATTTGGCATTCCCTACAACTCCACAGGACAAGCCATTGTGGAGTGAGCCAACCACACCCTAAAGAATGCCCTTGACAAACACAAATAAAAAGCAGGGATTGCCCCTGGAATTCCCCCTAAGCAGGACTGGCTGAACAAAGTATTGTTTACTTTAAATCATCTAAATATATCAAATTCAAATCAGACCACAGCCGTGGATAATCATTATGGGACAAGGGTTAGTCACCCACAGCCATCCGTTTTGTATAGAATGTTACCTAACCCTGTCTAGCATGGTCCCTTTGTTAACATGGGGATGGGGATATGCTGCAGTGCTTGCTTCCACATGTCCACTTTGGGTTCCTATCCGCTCTGTAAAGCCTTGGAAAGATGGCATGGCATCAAGGTCTACAGAACCCGAACCCAAACTTCACCCTGAGCCTCCACAACCCTCAGAAGGACAGAGACCGAGCTCCCCACAACAAGCAGCACCAGGTGACCTGGGACAAATCAAAGCATTATCCAGCCAATCTACACAGCTTTTGGAACAGCAAGGACTTGAAAAAACTCCAGAGAACTTTTTGCTTGCTGCATTTTCTTGCTTGAATGCCAATTCATTGACAATTGTGATGTGCATCTTCTTATCTTGCATTCTCTCTCCTGCCGTGGCGATTTCTGAACAAGGACTATGGAGGAACAACATGTACATCACCAATACGCAGAAATTATAGCACCTGTTGAATTGAACAGACTGTTGGATCTGCATGCACATGCCGACCCACACCCGCGGAGGACTACTGATGCACGCCGTACCATTTAATCTTTCAGGATGGACTACTTACCCTTGGCAGGGAGGTTATCTTGTTAACTCTCCAGTTGGTAATACCATACTACCCATCGGTAGCCGTATTCAAGAGACTGCTGCACTGTGTTGAGAATATGATCCAGGGGATGGTAAGGGGCTTCAGGTGGGGAAATATCCATATTGTAGCCGAACAATTGTATTACAAGAAATCATGAACAGATCATACTATGATGTAAAAGCATACCCAACAAATATCACGGAATACTTGCATACCTTTACCCACTATATGTGCAATTGGCTGATCTCAGGATGTTCAGTGGGAGAACCAAAAAGGTGTGAAAAGAGAGAACGATTCTCAGACAGGCAATTTAACCTTTGTAATTATGCAGCCCAAATGATACAACAAGTTAAACAGACCCGTGACTGGTCCACTAACCAGATAGGGAACGTTTGGATGTTATGCGGGCGTAGAGCATATAAGCACATTCCCCCCAGGTGGAGAGGCAGATGCACTCTAGGCTACATCCTCCCCTCATACTACACAGTCAAAGATTTACCTAAAGCAAGACTCCGTAACAAAAGGGAGGCGATCAAGAGTCCTATAGATAAGTATCCAGAAACTCAGATATCTAGGAGCCTGTTTCCCCCAATGGGAACAGCTATGAATTACAGAGACTTGCACATCCTAGCTAACTGGACGACTGCTCTATTTAATCAGACAGTCTATGCATTAAAACTACTCACAACAGAAGTTTCTCAGATTAGAGAGGTAGTACTACAAAACTGCTAAGCTATAGACACCATCTTGGCTGCTAAAGGCGGTGTTTGTGCATTAATTGGATCTCATTGCTGTGTATACATATCAGATTATAAAGCAAATCTCACACATACCATAGAGCAGATGGAGACCATGGTTGCTGATGCACCACTCTCAGACAAAACACCAATTTATCCCTGGGACTGGCTATGGTCCTGGCTTCCTGATATTTCTGGTCTCAAAAAGGTGATTCCTATTATAATAATTGTAATTGTCTTACTTATTTGCCTGTGCTGCTGCATTCAGTGCATACCCAATCTCATATCCATACTGAAACCTCGCTTTCAGCCTGGATACAAAGATATTTTGTATGCTGCTTAAATTAAAACAGAAAGGAGGAGATGTAGCGAATCAGCTGAGGCAGTGGCTAGCAAACCATGCTGACTCAGCGATTTCAATACATCTTCACTTCCTTATCTCTGACCTTTGCACTGAGTGCAGCAAGACTAGCACATCTTAAAGCTTTAGCTTATAATTAAACCCCACTGCCTAAGGAGAGGATACCTGGCTGCCACGTAATCAGCTGCAAGCAGAAGACAGACACATATATGGTATAGGCTTCAGCAGCCAATGAAATGATCTGTACACACCTCCTGAGCCAATGGTCTAATGACACGTCTGTATGCTATGGCTAAGAGAGCCAATGATGTGATGGCACATCTGTATGCTATGGATGTATGTACAATAAAAGGGGGGACCCACGGGAGTGTTCAGCTCTTTTTGCCATGAATCCTGCCTGATGTGTCTTCATTGCCGCAACAGGGGTAGATTTTAAAAGGTTGCGCACGGGCATACATGTGCACGTACTACCCGGCGTGCGCACATGTACACCCAATTTAATAACTTGCAGGCGTGCGCAAGTTATAAAATCAGAGATCAGCACGTGCATAAAGCCCCGGGGCTTGCAAAAAAGGAGAGGGAGAGGGGGGCGAGGCCAGTCCGGGGGCACAGCGGGGCCAGAAGCTCCAGGCACAGTGGCCATTTGCTGTTGTGCTTGGGATCGCGCGCCAGCAGACAGCCAACACGCGCAACTTACTTCAGCCCCAGGGCTGAAGTAAGTTTTGAAATAGAAAAAAGAAAAAAAAAAGGTAGGGGGGAAAGGGCGGGGAAGTAGGGGAAGGGAAGGGAAGGTGGGGTGAGGGGTAGGGAAGTTCCCTCTGAGGCAGCTACAATTTTGGAGCGGCCTGGGAGGGAACGGGGGAAGGTAGCGTGGATCGGCGCATGCAAGGTGCACAATTGTGCAGCCCCTTGTGCGTGCTGCTCTCCGATTTTATAACTTGCGTACGCCTGCAAGTTATAAAATTGGGTGTACATGTGCGTGTGCCGGGTAGTGCACGCACATTATGCCCGTGCGCAACCTTTTAAAATCTACCAATATTTATTTTGTTCCACATTTTTGTCCCATTATCAAAAAAGCTCTAGTTTGCATTTCTGGATACACATAATCTTTAAAACTTGGTTCCCTTAATAGATTTTGATCTATAGAACATAAGGTGTGAAGATTACGATAAGTCTGCATCAAATTTGATAATGGATACTCCTCTACATGCAATGCTTTGAACAAGACTACTAATATTTTAAACTGTATTCTTTCAGCCACTGGCAACCAAGGTAAATACTGTAGAACTGGGGTTCTATGTTCATGATACAAGGTTCCTGTAAGTACCCTAGATGTCCCATTCAAAACAAACTGCAGTACCCTTAATAATTTCTGAGTTAACCCTACGTACAAAGCATTGCAATAATCTGTTTTTACTGCTTACCAAAGACTAGACCATAGTCCTAAAATCCAATACAGACCAAAAAAGGTTTAACTGCTGAACCAAACATAACCTAGCAAACGCTGCTTTAGCCACCTTTTGTATCTGTGATTTCTTTGTTAATCTAGAATCTAGGATTATCCCTAAATTGCAGACTTCTTGCACAATAGGAATAGTCTCTGCCGAAATATATTTCTTGTCTATCATCTTTCCCACTGTGTTGACATACTCTTAAAACCACAGCCTTTTTCACATTGAATACTAATTTCTGGCTGCCTAGCCATTGTTGCACTTCTTCTGAACAATTTTTAAATTTCTTTTCCGATAATATATCATCTGGACCATATTATATATATATGTATTTACTTAAACCATTATTTATTTATTTATTTATTTGCAGATTTTTATATACCGGGGTACGTAAGTAACATCACCTCGGTTTACATTAAAACAATAATTCAGCATTGCGCTTTACAATATAACATAGAAACTGAACGAATACAAAACCATGTATAACTTTGTATTAAAAGAATATTAGTGAGGAATTATCACAATCGAGAAGTAAAAATGCATCATTACCTGTTTCAATTTCCCAGACATAAACAGAGTCATCGTCACACCCTACAATTAGAACATCTTCAACAGGGTGCCATTTTATCATCTTTACAGGAAAAAGATGCTTCCTGGCATGCAAGAGACATAATCGCTGCTGGAGATGCAGAAGAGCGACAGAATGATCACTGCATACACAGCAAATGCTTTGGTGAAGCTTTGACTACAAAAGAACACACACACACACACACAAAATAAACTCAGGTTAATGTCAGGTTCCATTGAAAATGCTGTTTTGACATCCATTCTGTAGCCCAAAGCTATTTGAAAAGATCAACATGACTTCTCTCCAAAGGAAACTTACACATTTCTGGTACAGAATAGGTAGGAATATTTACATTAACTGATGTAACAAATGCAATATAGCCAGGCAAGTACAGTTAGCTTCAAACAACAGTCATATAGAAGGGGATTAATTAGCACAAGTTTGAAACTTGTGACCAGTAATACCAATTATCACATCTTCTAAACTAACTATATCAGTGTATCTTTCATAAAGCTTCATAATTCAATTACCTTTATAAATATTTTAAAATCTTTGAAAAATTACCTTAACCTCTCATTAATTATGCATAGCTATGTAAAATGCATGAATGAAAAGTAAACAAGGGGGTCATTTATCAAAATGCGTTAAGGTGTTTTTGCAAGCAAAAAGCCCCGTTAATGTATGTGATAGCACCATATTGTATGGTGCGATGCAAATTTGAAAAAGAGGAGTTAAGGGTGGGCTTGCCAGTCTGCAAAGTGCTATTGTACAGACTTAATTCCAGTGGTGGCCAGGTATGGTGCATTTTATGATATCTCCTGAAAGGCCTGTTTTGATATGAGAGAGAGAGAGAGAGAGAGAGTAGCCATAATGTCCTCTCCCTAGATAGGTATTTGTATCCCTATGTGAGGCCCACCTAGTAACTCGAGGTGAGGTTTAGGTATTAGTGTAGGGGGTTAGGGGCCACTTTGACATTCAACGTGAGGAGTACGAACAGAACAGTGGTCTCTTGTGAAGATTTGATGACCTTTGGAGCAAGTAAAATCACTCCAAGATGATATTTGTGCAATATTCTTTCCACCTAGCTTGATGTTATCCAGGTAGTGTTCATCAAGCTAGGTTGAGAGAACCTTGCACAAATATCATCTTGGAGTGATTTTACTCACTCCAAAGGTCATCATATCTTCACAAGAGACCACTGTTCTGTTCGTATGTCTCATGTTGAATGTCAAAGTGACCCTAACCCCCTACACTAATACCTAAACCTCACCTTGAGTTACTAGGTGGGCCTCCCATAGGGATACAAATACCTATCTAGGGAGAGGACATCATGGCTAGTCTCTCTCTCTCTCACTCTCTCTCTCTCTCTCATATTGTATGTAGGAAACACAACAGGTCTGAAAATATTTGCACTCTTTGCATAGGTAATTAGCACAAATTGCAATAAACTGTCTATTAGCAAAAACCACACCCCTTTTGCTATCGCATGCTATACTTATCGCATTTTGATAAATCCAGGCCCAAGTTTGAAGTTTTGATAATGACGTAACTGTTCACAGGTTTAGAACGTGTGCTTATTCAATACTTTTGTGTGCCTCTTACCATTTGTCCATGTATATTTATTCAGGTAAATAAAATTTTAAAAGGTTTATACTGCCAAAAGAAAAATATTATGGGGTTTTGTTTTTTTTTTTGCAGGCTACTCATTTTTATTCTGCAAGTCCCCAAAGTAAATATCTGGTGGATATGTGACTTTATTGCAATGTATTCCATATAAGAGGGATAACCTTTTTACTCACATAAAAACATAGAATAGTGATTCCTAAACTGCTTATTCCTGGGTTGTAGTGCTGGATTACGGACAGTCAGCCCCTTTAAATGTTCACTAGCTTGCAGACATTCAATAGTAGTACAATAGGCCAATGAAAATTGACAAAAAGTTTAGTTTTTTAAGCAACAGATGAGAAAATCTAAACTCAGGATGCTTCTTTCAGAGGTGAATATTTATACATATGTTCTCTAATTATATCAGCTCTTGAAAGAATATCCTTTACGCATTTAAAAGAATGTGTAACAATAGGGTTATTTTTATTATCCAGAAAGCTCACTATAAACTATAAGTCAGAGAACCTCATATAAGCAAGCTGAAGGGTTCATTTTTTATAGAATGACTTATCATTGGATACCAACTGATTTGCAGTGTCATAAATGCTGGTGATGCTTTACAAGAATGTGTATCATTGCTATGTTTGATTGATCCAACAACTAAAAATGTTCAATTTTTCTTCAAAATCACAAGTGTCTCTAATAAACGGGTAGGTGCACACCTGAGCACCAGTGATCATCAAACAATATGGTTTGATATTGCAAATAGGATATTGAGGGGTAACACAAAGACCCGAATTTTGAATTTCAAAAATACGACTGACGAAATGGGGATGTACCTGGAAGTAGAACTAGAAGACTCTGAGAAAATGAGAGTGGTGAAATATCAGTGAGCCAAAATAAAAAGAGCAATTACAAAGGTAACTAATCTATATGCTAGAAAAGTAAACAAAAGTAAGAGAAATAAGAAACCGATCTGGTTCTCAAAGGAAGTGACTGATAAAATAAAGGCAAAATGAACAGCATTCAAAAAATATAAAGATACCAAAAAGAGGAACACAAGGAAGGATATCTAGTGAAACTGAGGGAGACGAAGAAAGAAATCAAGAAAGCAAAAAGTCAGGCAGAAGAAAGGATTGCCAAAGAAGTAAAGCGAGGTGACCAAAATGGTGAGGGGTCAGCTTCGGAAGACTTATGAGAAGAGGCTGATGGATCTGAATATGCATACCCTGGAAGAGAGGAGGTTCAGGGGAGATATGATATAGACCTTCAGACACCTGAAAAATTTTAATGATGCACAATCGTCAAACCTTTTCTGTTGGAAAGAACTCAATAGAACTAGGGTCATGAAATAAAATTCCAGGGAGGATGACTCAGAACCAATATCAGGAAATATTTCTTCAAGTGAATGCCTAGAATGCCCTTCTGGAGGAGGTGGTGAAGAGGAAAATAGTGAAGGAATTCAAAGGGGCATGGGATAAACACTGTGGATCCCTAAAGGCTAGAGAATTGATAAAGAAAAGAGTGCATGGGGGTAACCGGGGGTAACTTGGTGTGGCAGCTGCTACCCTTAACAAATAAGCCTTGATACTGTTAATGCAACTCCATCATTGATCTCTGCTTCAATGGCACTGGGAAAAGGGGAATTGGATTCTGACAGCAACTAATGAGGTCCCTGACTTTTACGGTTTGGGAAACAAATAAACATGGGGGTAACTTGCTTATGTGGCTTTTACTACCCTTAATCACTAAGCCTGATACTTTTGATGCAACTCCAATATTACCCTCTGCTTCTACGGTAAGGGTTAAGGGAAACTGGATTCAAACAGCATCCGAGGGCCCTGACTTTTACGGTCTGGGAAACTGATAAGCATGGGGGTAACCTGCGCAGTGCAGCAGATACTGGCATAAGCTTGCTGGGCAGCTCATTTGGACTTTTCTGCCATCATTTCTATGTTTCTATGAGTTTACCAGAGGAATTACATTATACTGCAGATCACAAATGGTAAATACTGAGGACAAGGGATGGTCTTATCCTCAGTTCAGTATACTTTTGATTAGGTAGACCCCAATCAAATATTCCTTTTTAGGCAGGCATTTAATTGACTGGACTATATATTATATATATATATTTTTTAGTCCCCCACTCAGTAGCTCCTGTTTATTGTTTCTCCCTTCCCCCAGTTTCTTAATCAGTTACACTGTAAAGCCTTTGTGGCTGCATTTTTTTGTTTAATGTAACCGATGTGATGTTATTAACGAATGTCGGTATATAAAAATGTTAAATAAAATAAATAAATAAATTATGCAGTTTCATTAGCAGACTATAGTCACTCTTTTTAACTGTACAATTTGTAAATAAACTTTTGTTTTTCAAGCAGGTGAGGGATTGACTGGATTTCATCTCATAATGGCAAATTATGGACAATGTTCTTGTTTATGTTGCTTGTGAATTTTAACAACTGGCATTTAAATAGGCAGTTGATTGAATATTAATTCATAGAGTTTTTTTATTGGTGTGGTGTGGAAGATGTCTTATGGCATAATTTTTTTTTATTATATACAAACTTGTGTTTTAATCATTTTATATTCTAACTCACTTGTTCTCAATCTTGTCCTGGTGGACTCCCAGCTGGTTAGGTTTTCAGGATCTCTGCAATGAATATGCATGAGATAAATTTCCATGCAATTGAGGCAGTGTATGCAAACCTATCTCATCCATATTCATTTTGGATATCCTGAAAACCCACCCAGCTGGGGGTCCCCCAGGACAGGTTTGGGAACCTCTGTTCTAACTTATGTATGTTTTAATCTATGTCATGGTATGCTTTAACAATTCTATCTTACATTTTATGTATTTTTTAAATTGTAAATTTCCTAGCAACCAGGTAATAGGTGATTAATAAATTCTGAATAAAGATAAAGATAAAGGTGGCTCAGGACACAGGTGCTGAACAATGAAATCTCCTGTCTGATTGGATCAGCAGGGTTTAGACATGCTAGTCAGGCAAAGCACTGGAATCAAGGGAAGATGACATCAGTACCTCAGTGACTGGTCACAAAACAATACTGAGGTTAACTTTCAGAAGGGGAAAGGAGATAAATGAAGTCTTTAAAAAATATTACTTAAACAAGGACAGTTTTTAGTACTCAACATCAAGGACTGCAGAAGAACAAATGAGCTGCATGGCCAGCATCAATTAAGAAGATAAGAAGTGCCATGGTGGTTTAGGCCAAGGGCTCATCCCGTCTCTGATAATGGCTAATCCAGGCCACTTAGAATTACCTGGCAGATCATAATGGAGATATCCATTCCGGGATCTCATTCAATTCTTTTCAGCTTGTCTCAATTTGCAGAATGTCACCAACCTGCCCATAACATAGGGCCTGATTTAATAAGCCCTGTCCACACACACACACATGATGTTACGGTCCCGGGCCGTGCCCCGGTCCCTCCAGCTACCTCAGGGACGGCCCAGGCCATTTGGGGGTTCCTCGGGCCTGCAGGCCCTCCAGCGTGTCTCTCCCTCCACGGGAGAGATGCCGACGGTCCTGCGCGGCTGGCCCTGCCCCCTGACGCGCGCGGGGAGGAGCTCCATTTAAAGGGGCCAGCGCGGGGAAAACCTCAGTCCTGCCATAGGTGACATCAGACGCCCTCAGGGTATAAGTACCCTGCATCCAGACTACTCCAGTGCCTTGCAATGAGGTTCATCAGGTTTCCTGACTGCTAGTTGCTGCCTATTGGTGATTGCTTCCTGTCTTCGACCCGGCTTGCCTCCTGACTCGTCTCCTGCCTCCGTCCCCTGGTTCTGGTATCTACTTCTGACCTTTGGCTTTCGACCTGGCTTCGTCCCATGACTTCGTCTCCAGCTTCAGTCCCTGGCTTGGCTTCACTTCTGACTTCTGGTTCTGACTCCGGCTCCGTTCTTGACTCCGTCTCCTGCTTCATCCCTGGCTTTGGTTTGGATCACTGACTCCCGGCCTCCGACCCGGCTTCGTTCCTGGACTCCGCCCTCGGCTTCCTCCGCACCTCAGGTACTCAGAGCGACCTGGCCCAGAAGATTCGCCTAAGTCCCAGCGGGTGGGCCCCTACAGGCTCCTCCTGGGGGGAGCTTCGGCTTCCAGGGTGAATCTCCTAAGTCTCAGCGGCCGGACTCCTACGGGCTCCTCCTGGGGGAGTACCGGCTTCCCGGGTGAAGACTCTCCAACCGCCCGGACCCAACCGTCGTCTGTCTCTTCAGCCACTGCCTAGGGTCCTTGGTCGCATAGGACTCCGAGGGGGCCCTCAGACTTCCAGCGACGAAACTTTCCCTGACTCTTTTCTGAGCCGCCTCCCGACTGGGACGCTTGCTGTAGTCATCCATAGCATACCATCCTCTGTCCCAACCGGCCCAAGGGTCCACAACTGTAACACATGATGCACAATAGGAAAAATGTTTCAGTAAATAAGGCCCTTATGGACAACTTTCTAACTATCCAGGTCTATGTTTATGAATAGGTCAGAGGAGGTAGTCAAAATGATCCTGGTTTACTTTGGTGTAGATTCAGTAGCTAAAGAAGGACTGAAGAGTGCCAAGAAGAAGGCGCCTATCAGAAAACAATCTTGGGCATAGCTGTTGAATCATGAAAGAAGGGAGCCTTCCACTATGCACAAGAAGAAATGAAACAGATGTTGTAAAAGTGACTGAATAGTAGCAGGATAGCTGTCAGAATGAATTCAACTGTTAGTGCAGCTCTGCAGAAAAGGTTGAAGGGTAGGTACTTGAGGCCAGATTAAGACTGCAATAGAGTGGGTATGCCTTAAGTAGCAGAGAGAATGAAAAGGGATTTAAGAAAGTTGGAGGAGTGGTCAAAGATTTGGCAGCTGGGATTCAATGCCAAGAAGTGCAGAGTCATATATTTGGGGTGCAGCAATCCAAAAGAGCTGTAAGCGATTGGGGGTGAAAAACTGATATGAATGGACCAAGAAAGGGATCTTGGGGTATAAGTGTCTGGAGATCTGAAGATGGCGAAGTAATGTGACAAGGCGATAGCTAAAGCCAGAAGAATGCTGGGCTACACAGAGAGAGAGGAACAACCAGTAAGAAAAAGGAGGTGATGATGCCCTTGCACAAGTCCTTGGTGAGGCCTCACTTGGAATACTGTGTTCAATTTTGGAGACCATATCTCAAGAGGGACAAAGAAAGGATGGAGGCAGTCCACAGAAGAGTGTCCAAAATGGTGTGCGGTCTGCATGAAAAGACCTACGAAGACAGGCTGAAGGATCTGAATATGTACACCCTGGAAGAGAGGAGGTGCAGGGTAGATATGATACAGATCTTCAGATAACTGAAAGGTTTTAGTGATGCACATTCAACAAACTTTTTCCACTGGAAAGAAATCAGTAGAACTAGAGGTCATGAAATGAAATTCCAGGGAGGACAACTCAGAACCAATGTCAGGAAATATTCCTTCACAGAGAAGGTGGTAGATGCCTGGAATGCCCTTCTGGAGGAGGTGGTGCAGACAAAATTTGTGAAAGAATTCAAAGGGGCATGGGATAAACACTGTGGATCCCTAAAGGATGGAGGATGAAAATGAAGAAAAGAGTGCATGAGGGCAACTTGCTGATGTGGCAGTTAGCACCCTTAACCAATAAGCCTGTTACTTTGATGCAACTCCAACACTGCTCTCTGCTTTAACAGCAAGCAAAGCAGGGACCTGGATTCAAACAGTAACCAACAAGGGCCCTGATTTTTATGGTCTGAGAAACTGATAAGGAAGGGGGTAGCCTACATGGCACGCCAGATACTACCATAAACTTGCTGGGCACTCAGACTGGATGGACCACTTGGTCCTTTTCTGCCATCATTTCTATGTTCTATAAGACATGCTGAGGCCCTTAGCTATGTTAAGTTTAAGAGGTCCCATATCATTACCAAAAATTGTAAAACATGAAATTTAGTATTTTCTAAAATATTTTGTAGCTCCTAAATTGTAGTTTAGGTAGTTTGTGTCTAAATCCGTCACTGTGAGGACCTGTGAAAGTGACAGTCTGGTGCAAGAATTATTGCTATATGGGAAAAGAAGGGAGAGAAAGAAAACCAGGGTTTAGAAGTTTGCTGTAGAGAAACAAACAAAAAAAAAAACCCCTGAGATTCAGCAATGGGCTGGAACCATGCGAGCGCTGCCTGAGCAGCATGAATCTTAACAAATGGATTACATGAATGAAGTCATTTGTACTCTGCATGAACTTTGCTCTGATTATAAATAATAGATGATGGGCTCTGAGATATCTAACATGTTTATGAACTGTGTAATGTTAACAGAGGTTAATCATTAAAATACGCTGCTATTGATTTGATTTGTAATTGGATGATAATATTTTCCAACCTTTCAATTTGGATACCCTCAGGAGTCTCTTCCTTATTGGATGCCTGATAGATTGGTGAAACTAAAGGCCAAGGAGTCTACTGAAGCCTCTCTGAAGGCAGCTTTAGAGGGCTGGAAATTTCAGATGAGCCACCTCGGCTTTCACAGAGGACTGTGGTACCCCAGGGTATGTCAGATTTTTCTTCCATTTGATATTATGAATCTTTTTAAAGTCCCATCTTAGAAGTTCTTTTTGTGCTCTAGCAACTTGCACTAATAAGCCTATGCACTAATAAAACTTCTGTGGGCAAAGTAGTGCTCTACCCACAGAAAACACACTTGTGCAGATGAGGCATGCGTAAAATTATGCACATATACACGGTGTTCACAGTGGAGAGGCATTTCAGGGGATGGAGTCAGGGCAGGGTTGAGATTTATGAGCACACTTTTTTGATTTTAAAACCCTTAGCACAAAATAGCAGGAATAACGGTTTTGCCTGGACCTTTTTCTGAAGTGGACTCTTGTGCGTAGGTCCACATTGAAAACTGGTGTAAATTATGTGCACAATGTTACATTTGCCTCTTAAAGATCCTTAAAGGGTAACTTTCGGACAACTCCGCATAGTCGAATATATGCAAATAATATGGCTGTGCAGAGATCTATAATAGTATTTTATAAGTCACAACATACAGGCGCTTGTATGCTGAACACATGCAAACACATTGAAAGCAATTATTTCAAGGCATCGAACACATGTACTTTTCTTACCACTTTTAAAAATATCTGTGCATATACTTTGTGTGTTAAAATAAAGCAGGAAATCTAGATTTCTGAAGGTGTGGGAGCCATATTTGAACAGTATTTCCCACAGGGCTAGGAGTCTTACCATGAATTCTTTATAAAATATTTTTGTTGGCTAAAGCATGTCTGTTTGTCTGCTGATGTTTCAGTGGGAGGGCTAGGAGGGGTACTGGGGGAGGCCTAGAGTACATCCATGTGTTTCCTTTGGGACTAGGCATATCAGAACCAGACGTCAGTCCCTCAGTGGTGATATGTATATTCAAGTCTTTATGGATGTAGGGGAAGGGAAATATGGGGGGAAAATATTAGCATTTGTATTCTATTTCATGTTATTGGTTGATTTTTCATCCATAAAATAAAGCAGGACTTGTTTGTGTGAAACCCGATTTACATGCGCAAGTCAGCATATTGAAATTAGCACTTTTACGATCTCTCCACCAGTTCATCCAGTCCTCTGCCAGATCATCCTGGTTCTTCTACCTGAACTCCTCCCCATTTCACCCAGACCTCCATCCCAGCACACTGTAGGGGTGTGCATCCGTTTTCGACGTATTGGCGATCCGCAACGTAATTTGTCCTATCTGTTAAATACGTGGGGAGGCGAAACGCATCGCGACTCCCCACGTATTTAACTTATTATCTGTTTAATTCGGTGTGCCCAGCGGCGCGCGCTTTTCTTCGCCCCCATTAGCTACTAGCTACCTATGATTTTCACAAAATGGCAGCGCCCATGCCCTACATTCCGGTATCCATGCTGACCTGTCTGACCCTTTCCTGTGAGTCACAGTGACTCACAGGAAAGGGTCGGACAAGTTGGCATGGATACCGGAATGCAGCGTATCCGCGCTGACATTTTGTGACATGCACTGAATGCAGCCAATCGCGCTGTCATTCAGTGCTCTCTGTCGATTTTACTGATGAGCCAGCACTATATAAACATCAGCACAAGGAGCCACGCACTTATTTCCAGCGATGCTGTGGAGAGGTGGGCTGGGTGTAAGAGAAGGCTGCACTGAGAGATAGGCTAGTTAAGCTAGTTAAGGAAAGAAAAAGCTAATTATTCTTTGTTTTGCTGCAGTGCTAGGGCCAGGCAGTTAGTCCTGTTTCTTTCAAGCTGTTTATTTTGGTGATCTCTGACTGAGAAGAGAAGCTGTGCTAGGTCAGCTAGCACTGACCACCATTTAGGGTGTTGGGCTGGCTTGGAGAGATATATTATTTTCAATTTCATCCATTTTTCTGGAGTGACAAAAATTCCAGCTTTTTTAAACTGATTTTTTAAAATTCAAATTACTTAGTCTCTCTGTGCACTGGGCTTCACTGGGCAGTTTAACAGACTGAACCTAACTATTGGGTGTGTCTGTGCAGTCAAGTGCCCAGGGAGTCTGCCTCTTTCGTGCTTACAAGCAAGCAGCTTCTGTGTGCACGCCACACACAATAGTGCACAGTCAGGCACTGTGACAGTGGGCAGTGGGTAGTTTTAACAGACTGAACCTAACTATTAGGTGGGTCTGTGCAGTCAAGTGCCCAGGGAGTCTGCCTCTTTTGTGCTTACAAACAAGCAGCTTCTCTGTGTACATGCCACACACAATAGTGCACAGTCAGGCACTGTGACAGTGGGCAGTGGGTAGTTTTAACAGACTGAACCTAACTATTAGGTGGGTCTGTGCAGTCAAGTGCCCAGGGAGTCTGCCTCTTTTGTGCTTACAAACAAGCAGCTTCTCTGTGTACATGCCACACACAATAGTGCACAGTCAGGCACTGTGACAGTGGGCAGTGGGTAGTTTTAACAGACTGAACCTAACTATTAGGTGGGTCTGTGCAGTCAAGTGCCCAGGGAGTCTGCCTCTTTTGTGCTTACAAACAAGCAGCTTCTCTGTGTACACGCCACACACATTAGTGCACAGCCAGGCACCGTGACAGTGGGCAGTGTTACTACTCAGTGACATTAAATCCATAATGTCAGGGATAATGCACGACAAGTCTCTCAGCATCCAAGGGACACAGGGGACCTTCAGGGACAGAAAGGAAATGGACTGATTCAAATGAAACTCTGCGACCACCTTATGCAAGAAGGATGGGACTGTACACAGATGTATTGCCCCTGGAAAGAACATATAGCCACCAGTGTCCTTCCATCCCTAAAAGATCCAGGCAAGGTTTCCAACTGCGCCACTGCTCTAGGAGCATGGGATAAGGTCAAGGACTGTGCCTGAATAAAGGATTCTCACCCCTAGGAAATCCTATCCATGAAAAGTAAAAGCATCCAGACCGGGATGCACCTGAGGTGTACTCACTGACTAACCATCCCTTGCTGAAGAACTAGTTAGGGAGTTGCAAAACTAAACACCGGAGAAGAGCAGACAGCAGTTGGGGAGTATCGAGGCCCCTTTCTGCATGGATCGGGAATCAAAGTCAAAAGGCCTATTCCCCCAACAATGCACAAAACCATCTGGATCCCTTGGTGAGCAACCACTGTCATTTAGCCTCCTGTACAGGCTGTGCCACGAGCTGGACCTCCATGGAAGCATTCGGAAGACGGGCAGGAAGCTGGTCAGGATGGGGGGTCTGACCCACAGCTCCTCCCTTAGGCAACGCACACTCCTAACGCAGGGCTCACGAGAAGTGCCGAGGCATGTTCCACGCAGCCGACCGAGGTTTGTGCACCTGCTTCCAGCTGGAGGAGGAAGGCATGGCAGGACAGTCTCAGGTTGGAGAACCACCCGGTACCCAACTGCGCCAGGTGTGGGCTGCGGCATCCCAGCACTGAGAGCACTAGAATCGCCGCTGCCTCTCCCCGGTGCCTTTGCTCCCTGGCCCTCCTGCTTCACAGGATAAGACTTTCAGAGTCTTCCCTACCTTTTTCCGCACCCCTCCCAGACCTCCCTGCACCCGCCCTAGCTCCTCGAGGTGGCCCAGCCGCCTTACCCATTGGCCTCCAGCTCCTCTCCGGTCAGAAATGCCAGAGGGCAGGAGGGCAGGAGAACAAAGGGATCAGGGTAACATGCAGTATTCCTTATAACATTTTAAATGGGGAAAAATTAAAATAATTATTAACCTGCCTGTTGGTTCTGTGGCTTAAGGAAGCCCAGAAGAAGTGACCCGACAATGTGCTGGGGCTAGGAATGCCTGAGACAGTGCCCTGAGTTTTGGGTTGTTTTTTTAAGCCCATGCAGAGGAGCAGCATGACACCTGCAGTCAGCAGCACCAGGCTGCGCTATAATAAAAGTGGCTAACAGCCACAATGCTGAGGGAGAGACACGATGTTTTCAAAAGGAAGAGGGAGCCTCCTGCTGCTGGCGGCCGTATTTAAAACCGAAAGCGACACATAGCCATGAGGCAAGAAAGGCATTTAAAGGCAGCCGTGGGAACCTAAGGAGTTCCCGACGGCCTGAAGAAAGGCAGAGCTTCAATTTAAATAAAAGCAGCAGATTGACCATGAAGAGACACAGGAAGTGCTGTGGCCAAGAGGAAAAGGCACTCCCTCAGCAGAATCATGCCACGCCGGGACCAAGGAAGAAGAGGCCGGACCCCTTGGTTGACTTCATTGCGTCACCCCATCGGTCAATCACGTGGCCTGGTGTTAGATGTCATTGATGATGTCATTGTACCCAATGGGGGGAGCAATGTCAAAAGTCGCATGCCCCGACTCGACGGGCAGGAGCACCGCACATGGCGCCAGCCGGACGCAGCTGTTGCTGGAGAGGAGGGGGAAGAAGGGATCGCCCCCTCCGCCATTTGGTAAGCCTGGCCTCAGCATGGCGGTGGCAGCGCCCCCACGGATGTAGCAGGAGCCCGGTTACTCATGGCGCCTGCACATCCATGCTGGGCCGCTTTCCATACACATTTTCTCATGTGAAGAGAAAAAAAAGCAACAAGCCACTCTGCTCTCCTGGATCTTTAGAGAGAACAGCCACTGCAGCCCTCTCTCCAGCTCCCTGGTTGACAACATCCCAGTGACTTATGAAGTAACTTTGAAATGTTCAAAACATTACGCATGCAAAAATGAGCATGTACGCGCGTAAGTAGTCTCTGCTTGAGTATTCCATATTTTATAAAATAGAAATTCGCGCATAAGAACATAAGAAATTGCCATGCTGGGTCAGACCAAGGGTTCATCAAGCCCAGCATCCTGTTTCCAACAGAGGCCAAACCAGGCCACAAGAACCTGGCAATTACCCAAACACTAAGAAGATCCCATGCTACTGATACAATTAATAGCAGTGGCTATTCCCTAAGTAAACTTGATTAATAGCGTCAATGGACTTCTCCTCCAAGAACTTATCCAAACCTTTTTTGAACCCAGCTACACTAACTGCACTAACCACATTCTCTGGCAACAAATTCCAGAGCTTTATTGTGCATTGAGTGAAAAAGAATTTTCTCCGATTAGTCTTAAATGTGCTACTTGCTAACTTCATGAAATGCCCCTTAGTCCTTCTATTATTCGAAAGTGTAAATAACCGAGTCACATCTACTCGTTCAAGACCTCTCATGATCTTAAAGACCTCTATCATATCCCCCCTCAGCCGTCTCTTCTCCAAGCTGAACAGCCCTAACCTCTTCAGCCTTTCCTCATAGGGGAGCTGTTCCATCCCCTTTATCATTTTGGTTGCCCTTCTCTGTACCTTCTCCATTGCAACTATATCTTATTTGAGATGCGGCGACCAGAATTGTGCACAGTATTCAAGGTGTGGTCTCACCATGGAGCAATATAGAGGCATTATGACATTTTCCGTTTTATTAACCATTCCCTTCCTAATAATTCCTAACATTCTGTTTACTTTTTTGACTGCTGCAGCACACTGAGCCGACAATTTTAAAGTATTATCCACTATGATGCCTAGATCTTTTTCCTGGGTGGTAGCTCCTAATATGAAACCTAACATCCTGTAACTACAGCAAGGGTTATTTTTCCCTATATGCAACACCTTTTACTTGTCCATATTAAATTTCATCTGCCATTTTAATGCCCAATCTTCCAGTCTTGCAAGGTCCTCCTGTAATGTATCACAGTCCGTTTGTTATTTAACTACTCTGAATAATTTTGTATCATCCGCAAATTTGATAACCTCACTCATCGTATTCCTTTCCAGATCATTTATATATATATATTGAAAAGCACCAGTCCAAGTACAGATCCCTGAGGCACTCCACTGTTTACCCTTTTCCACTGAGAAAATTGACCATTTAATCCTACTCTCTGTTTCCTGTCTTTTAACCAGTTTGTAATCCACAAAAGGATATCGCCTCCTATCCCATGACTTTTTAGTTTTCGTAGAAGTCTCTCATGAGGGACTTTGTCATATGCCTTCTGAAAATCCAAATACACTACACCTACCGGTTCACCTTTATCCACATGTTTATTAACCCCTTCAAAAAACTGAAGCAGATTTGTTAGGCAAGACTTCCCTTGGGTAAATCCATGTTGACTGTGTTCCATTAAATCATGTCTTTCTATATGCTCTACGATTTTGATCTTGAGAATAGTTTCCACTATTTTTCCCGGCACTGAAGTCAGGCTCACTGGTCTATAGTTACCTGGATCGCCCCTGGAGCCTTTTTTAAATATTTGGGTTACATTGGCCACCCTCCAATCTTCAGGTACAATGGATGATTTTAATGATAGGTTACAAATTTTAACTAATAGATCAGAAATTTCATTTTTTAGTTCCTTCAGAACCCTAGGATGCATACCATCCGGTCCAGGTATTTTGCTACTCTTTAGTTTGTCAATCTGGCCTACTATATCTTCCAGGTTTACAGTGATTTCGTTCAGTTCATCTGACTCATACTCCTGAAAACTATCTCCGGAACTGGTATCTCCCCAACATCTTCATTAGTAAACACGGAAGCAAAGAATTCATTTAGTCTTTCTGCAACGGCCTTATCTTCCCTAAGAGCCCCTTTAACCCCTTGGTCATCTAATGGTCCAGTCAACTCCCTCACCGGTTTCTTGCTTTGGATATATTTTAAAAAGTTTTTATTATGAGTTTTTGCTCTATGGCCAACTTCATTTCAAATTCTTTCTTCGCCTGTCTTATCAATGTTTTACACTTAACTTGACAATGCTTATGTTTTATCCTATTTTCTTCAGATGGATCCTTCTTCCAATTTTTGAAGGATTTTTTTTGGATAAAATAGCCTCTTTCACCTCACCTTTTAACCATGACGGTAATCGTTTTTCCTTCCTTCCACCTTTCTTAATGTGTGGAATACATATGGACTGCACCTCTAGGATTGTATTTTTAAACAATGTCCAAGCCTGTTGAACACTTTTAACCTTTGCAGCTGCACCTTTCAGTTTATTTCTACTTTCCTCATTTTATCAAAGTTTCCCTTTAGAAAGTTTAGTGTTAGAGCTGCAGATTTACTTATTGTCCCCCTTCCAGTTATTAGTTTAAATTTGATCATGTTATGATCACTGTTGCCAAGTGGCCCCACCACTGTTACCTCTCTCACCAAATCCTGCGTTCCACTAAGAATTCAATCTAAAATAGCTCCCTCTCTTGTTGGTTCCTGAAACAATTGCTCCATGAAGCAATCATTTATTACATCCAGGAACTTTATGTCTCTAGCAAGTTCTGATGTTACATTTACCCAGTCAATATTGGGGTAATTGAAATCTCCCATTATTATTGCACTGCCAAATTGGTTTGCTTCCCTGATTTCTCTTAGCATTTCATCATCTGTCTGACCATTTTGTCCAGGTGGACAGTAGTATACTCCTATCACTTTACTCTTACCCAACACACATGGGATTTCTACCCATATAGATTCTACTGAGCATTTAGTCTATTGTATGATCTTTATCCTGTTGGACTCTATACCCTCCCGGACATAAAGTGCCACACCCCCGCCAAGTTGATCCTCCCTATCATTGTGACATAATTTGTACCCTGATATAGCACTGTCCCATTGGTTATCCTCCTTCCACCAAGTCTCTGTGATACCAATTATATCAATCTCATCATTTGCTGCTATACACTCTAACTCTCCCATCTTACTTCTTAGACTTCTGGCATTGGCATACAGGCATTTCAAAGTGTGTTTTTTGTTTGTTTTAGCAACCTGCTTTTCAGTTGTTTGGAATAATTCGGAAATCATTAGTTTTGGTGATTTTTTTTACATATAGGCATATGGACTATGTTTGCTTTTAATGGAACCTCTCTGTTGGGATGCCTTAACTCTCCTGTTTCATTAGTATCCTTCAAGGATACATTTCTCCGAACCATGAACTGCTGAGTGACTGTT
Organism: Rhinatrema bivittatum; assembly: GCF_901001135.1. NCBI lineage: Eukaryota > Metazoa > Chordata > Amphibia > Gymnophiona > Rhinatrematidae > Rhinatrema > Rhinatrema bivittatum. The sequence goes on along the minus strand of NC_042627.1, from coordinate 51,529,229 downwards.
GGCTTTCCCCCTTGTTCTAGTTTAAAAGCTGCTCTATCTGCTTTTTGAAAGTTAGTGCCAGGAGCTTGGTTCCACTCTGGTTAAGGTGGAGCCCATCCTTTCGGAAAAGTCTCCCCTTTCCCCAAATGTTTCCCCAGTTCCTTACAAAGCTGAATCCCTCTTCCCTGCACCATCGTCTCATCCACACATTGAAACTCTGGAGTTCTGCCTGCCTCTGGGGACCTGCACGTGGAATAGGAAGCATTTCAGAGAATGCCACTCTAGATGTTCTGGATTTTAGCTTCCTACCTAAAATCCTAAATTTGGCTTCCAGAACCTCTCTCCCACATTTTCCTATGTCGTTAGTGCCCACATGTACCATGACAGCCGGCTCCTCCCCAGTACTATCTATAATCCTATCTAGGTGATGCATGAGGTCTGCCACCTTCTCACCAGGCAGGCAAGTTAACAGGTGGTCCTCACGTCCACCAGCCACCCTGCTATCTACATTTCTAATAATCGAATCACCAGCTATGATGGCCGGCCTAATCCTTCCCTCCTGGGCAGTAGCCATGGGAGACTTGTCCTCAGAGTGAGAGGACAATACATCACCTGGAGAGCAGGTCCTTGCTACAGGACCTGTAGGGTGATGTTCTCCTACTGGGAGACCTTTCTGATCCAAGGCAGCACTGGGGCTGCCAGACTGGATTTGGGACTTGGCTACTATGTCCCTGAATGTCTCATCAATGTACCTCTCTGTCTCCCTCAGCTCCTCACTTTCTTGCGCACATCTATGCATGTAAAAAAAGGTGCAGTCTGGGGCATTCCGGGGCGAGGCCAACATTAACACAAGCTACAATTTTAAACACGAACATTTGCAGACTTGCTTGCATATTTTTACACTTACTAATTATCTGGCATGACATTAAACATCTTTATTGTATAGTACTGACCTGGTGGGAGTTTTGGGGGAACTGGGGTGGGGATTCAGGCTGAAGAAGCAGGAAGGTCTCAATGACCTGGAAAAGGTCTGGGTGAACTGCTAGTCTAACTGGTAAAACTGGCTTTTAAAACTGGCCAACTTTTGTGCATAAATCCCAATATAGACAAGTCCTGCTTTGTTTTTCCATGTAAACGATATGCATGTATATTTTAAAACAAGACAGGAAAAGCATGCACATTCAATGCATTGATATACCGTATTTTTCGCTCCATAAGACGCACTTTTTTCCCCCAAAAGTGGGGGGAATATGTATGTGCGTCTTATGGAGCGAATATAAAAAAAAAACCACAAAAATCTAACAACCCCCCACCCTCCTGACTCCCCAAGACCTGCCGACTTAGTTTACCGCAACCCCACACCCTCCTGACCCTCCCAAGACCTGCCGACTTAGTTTACCGCACCCCCCCTCTCCTGACCCCCCCAAGACCTGCCGACTTAATTTACCGCAACCCCCCACCCTCCTGACCCCCCCGACCTGCCGACTTAATTTACCGCAACCCTCCTGACCCCCCCCAAGACCTGCCGACTTAATTTACCGCAAACCCCCCCCCCCCCAAGACCTGCCAAACGTCCCTGGTGGTCCAGCGGGGGTCCGAGAACGATCTCCTGGGTGTGGGGCCGTCGGCTGCCAGTAATCAAAATGGCGCCGACAGCCCTTTGCCCTCACTATGTCACTGGGACCGACCGCTGCTATTGGTTGGTCTCAGTGACATAGTGAGGGCAATGGGCCGTCGGCGCCATTTTGATTACTGGCAGCCGATGGCCCACGCCCAGGAGATCGTTCCCGGACCGCTCCTGGACCCCCAGGGACGTTTGGCAGGTCTTGGGGGGGGTCAGGAGGGTGGGGGGTTGCGGTAAATTAAGTCGGCAGGTCTTGGGGGGGGGGTCAGGAGGGTGGGGGTTGCGGTAAATTAAGTCGGCAGGTCTTGGGGGGGGTTGTGGTAAATTAAGTCAGCAGGTCTTGGGGGGGTCAGGAGGGGGGGGGGTTGGGGTAAATTAAGTCGGCAGGTCTTGGGGGGATCAGGAGGGTGGGGGTTGTTAATTTAAAGGGTTGGGATGGGGTTCCCAGAGAAAGAAAAGTTTTCTGATCTGGGGAGTGGACCGAAATGGCCCTCCCCAGACCCGAAAACAAAATGGGGAGAAAAAAAAAAAAGCTATGCACTCCCCTAATTTGCTCCATAAGACGCCCAGACGCAGAGCCGGTTTAGCACAAATTTTTTATTTTTTTTTTTTATTTTCCCCCTCTGAATCCTAGGTGCGTCTTATGGTCAGGTGCGTCTTATGGAGCGAAAAATACGGTATGTAATATGGTTTCAATGCACTGCATGTATTCGTGCATAAGCCTACATATGTGTGTATGTTGCAGGGTAAAGATACGTGTATTTTATTATGTATTTATTTATTTATTTATTTGTGGCTTTTATATACTGAACTTCGTAAAGAAACATCAGATCGGTTTACAATAGATCTTCAAAAATCAGCAACAAGAGCTTTACATAGCACTTATAAGAGAACAATGAATAAAACTACAAAAATTAGAAACGAGGCTTAATATAGAAACTTAGCTAGTAGTTATTGGTAAATATAGATAACATTGGGAGAAATGTTTGGGTGCGGAAGCAGGAGGGAAAGATTGGGGGGAGGAGGAGGGGGGAAGGGGGAAAGAGGAATTGCACAGATGGCAAGGATCTATTTACAAAATATACATTTGTGTGGTTATATAAATCAAGACATAATAGTTAAGTTTACAAGATAAATGTGATTGTGAGAGATAGACATCGTATGCGAGACCAAGTATTTAGAACTGAAGGATCTGTCGGGGGTGGGGACATGGGAAGGTGGTGCATTGAGGGAGGAGGGAGGGGACTAAGGGAGGGGAATTACAAGGGGCTGTAGGTGGGCTGAGAGGAGGGAAAGGAGGATGAACGGTTGTATGGGAAGGGAGAAAATAAAGTCAGCAACAAGGATAGTGTGTATGGGATACATCCATAAGAACATAAGAAATTGCCATGCTGGTCAGACCAAGGGTCCATCAAGCCAAGCATCCTGTTTCCATCAGAGGCCAAACAGGATGCTTGGCTTGATGGACCAGCTTATCAAATACTATGATAAAACTACACATGGCTATATAGGTGCATATATGCTATTGTATTCCATTGTTTGAAAGTTATCCTCCTATTATCTTAGCAAAGAACAAAGAGGGTAATATTTAGCCGCTATCTGGCTGAGCTAGTTAGCTGGATAATCTTATCCATCTAATTTAGCTGGGATATTCAGCGGCACAGCTGTGCTGCTGGATATACCTGGCTATCTAAAAGTTAGCCGGCTAATTTTATCTGGCTAACTTTAGTGCAGGCCTCCAGCGTGACCAGAGTTTGTCGGATAAGTTATCCATCTCACTGAACTTTCCAGTTATGCCTCTGTCCCACCCTCCACTTAGCCGGCTAATTATTTGACCAGATAAGTAGCTATCCAGCTAAGCTGCAGCCGCTGATCCTGGGCAGATATTCTCCCACCGCCACATAGAAGGATAAATCAAAACTTATTCAGTAGCGCTGAATATCTATCCCAAAATTATTAGCTCAAAAATATCCGACTAACATACGACTGTTGTACAGATTTTCTAGACTTGCCCCCAGCAGATCTACTTGACGTAAGACTACTGATTTAAGGCACATCTGGATAAAAACTGACATTTTTAAATGAATGTAAAAAGATAAAATGGATGTTATTTGCCATATTACTCACTTTGTTGTCTTCGGGTGGCACTAGTAATTTCACAATTGGACCAGACTGGAACATAAAGGTTTGTAAAATTTCTCCAGTAAACACATCCCAGAGGATCACAGAAGAATCCTGGCAACCCGATACAAGCCAGTTTGGATCAAATTGGTCGGATTTAGTGTGTGGGTAAAGTAAACAAGTGACACATCTATTATGGCCCTCAAAAACTCTGTGCGGCAGTGAACCTGAAATTTTTAAAAAGTAACGGCGTCAGTGACCAGTAGAACTCATTTTTAACGTAAAGTCAGATTCTGGCATTTGAATTTATTAAGCAACTGCACAAGAAAATGGCGCTGGCATGCCCTGAGACCGGTGCCGTTTCAGTCACCTTGGCGCCGGTCTCATGGTAGATGACACCATGGCTGAGGGGCAGGAGGAGAGTAGGCATTCCTCCTGTCCCTTTTACTGCCCAAGACCCTCATGGATGGGGTGAGTGGGGGCTGGGGTGGCTCCCGGGCAGGATGGGGGGCTAGGAGGGGCCAGTACCTTTTTTACTGAGTGGGGTGGTTGGAGGCCACAGGAAGATCATGGGTCATGGACCACTTATTTTTTTGGAGGGAGGACCCAAGGACGGAACCAAGGAAGCCGTGGGGAGGTCTTGGACAAGGCCCCAGGAAGGCCCTGGGGAGACTCCAGACAAGCTCTGGGGAAGCCTCGGGCAGGCCACACGGGGATCCCCAAGGTAGGCCATGGGCTTGCGATGGATGTTATTTTTTTTCCCTAATTTTTTTTTTTTCAAAATGAAACAAAAAGAAAACCAAATCAATTTCCTTGGTTTTTGTTTTGTTCCATTTTGAAAATTCAATGAAATGAGCTAGAAAATAATGTTGACATTTCCTATTTTGTTTCAAACATATAGACATCCCTATTGATTTAATATATTTGGGTTTGATGAATCCCTGGATGTTGGTAATAGCTGTTACAATCTTTTCTATTTCCTCTAGGGGATGCAGATTTCCCACCATATAGTTTGTGAAATGTTCAGGTCTGATGTTTTCACTTTTTCCCTCCTGTTCCACTGATTTGAAGGTTTGTCTGTATGAATGAAGCTAGCATTTCTTTTGTTTCTCAAGTACTGGTTGTTCTGAAGATCCAGACATTCCTCCCCTTGGAAATGTATCTCAATCGACTAGAATTTTATTTCAGCTTCTGGGAAGAACCCAGAGGAGTTTATTCTAAAGGTCAATGGGAACACAAATCATGTTTCTTTTCTCATAGTTTCTTTTCTTGCATATCTTTGTTAAAGAAAATGCAGTTTTAATAATTGATAGTGTTGTTCACTGCTAGGTTTCAGTTGTGCCTCTGGGCTCTTAAAGAAAGATGATCTAAAATTTAGCCTTACGTGTTATGGCTGTTGCAAACAGCATATAGGGCCAATGCATGAAAGGTTAGTGTGCACATTAAGACTGTTTAATGGGAAAGTTGAATGGTGGGCTATAGAGTAAGGCCCTAGCAGTGCATGCTAAACCAGGGTCAGAGGATGTCAACATGAGGGAATGTCATATGCAAATTGGGATGTATCCAGCACGCAAGAAATAGTGTGATATGTTCTTCTCTATCTATCTATCATGGGTCCACTAAAGCCTGAAAATTAACATCTGCATTGGACCAAGTGTCAACATTTAGCATGCATGTTGCATCTCAAAATTCTCCATCCTAACCAGCTACTAATTTTGAGATGATTACACAGGAGATTTAATTTCTCCTCAAACAACCTCATCACCCATACACATACAAGTCTGAGCCTCTTTCCTCTTCTCCGCTGGCATAGGCACATATTTTCAAGAACAAGAGACCAGCATGGCCCAATCCCACTCCCACTCCCTCTTCTCCTCCCCCCCCCCCCCCCCCACACACATACAAAAACAAAAGACTTCATGGCCAGATTCATCCTTCAACCTCGATACAAGAACACATGGCCTCCCCCTCCAGCCCCAAGTGCCAGATGAAGTCATTAGCATGGCCAATTCCCGCCCCCCCCCCCCCCAACATTAAGAAAAAGTAAACAGAGTGGCCTCAAAATTCCACCCCAAGCCCCCAAACACAAGTCAAGGGACATGGGGGTCTAATCCCCCTTCTTTTCTCCCAAACGTTCTAACCCTTCTGATGAGACTCTCTTTAATTTGTGTCAGAGGGAGGGGAGTGGATGTGATTGAGTCTCTAAGTCCTTAACTAATATCGAGGAGAGTAGGATATGTGTACAAGGAGGTGATAAGGCCATGCTGGCCATAAGAACATAATATATGCTATACTGGGTCAGACCAAGGATCCATCAAGCCCAGTATCCTGTTTCCAACAGTGGCCAATCCAAGTCACAAGTACCTGGCAAGTATCCAAATATTAAATAGATCTCAAGCTATTACTTATTAATTAATAGCAGTTTATGGATTTTTCCTCTAGGAACAAATCCAAACCTTTTTTAAAAACCAGTTACACTAACTACCATAACCACATTCTCTGGCAATGAATTCCAGAGCTTAACTATAAGCTGAGTGAAAAAGAATTTTCTTCAATTTGTTTTAAATGAGCTATTTGCTAACTTCATGGAGTGTGTCCTAGTCCTTTTATTATCTGAGAGAGTAAATAACCAATTTACATTAACCTGTTCAAGTCCTTTCATGATTTTGTAGATCTCTATCATATCCCCCCTCAGGTATCTCGTCTCCAAACTAAACAGCCCTAACTTCTTTAGCCTTTCCTCATAATGGAGCCATTCCATGCCTCTTATTTTGGTCGCCCTTCTCTGCACTTTCTCCAGTGCAACTGTATCTTTTTTGAGATGTGGCAACCAGAATTGCACACAGTATTCAAGATGTGGTCTCACCATGGAGCAATACAGAGGCATTATGACATCCACTGTTTTATTTGTCATTCCCTTCCTAATAATTCCTAACATTCTGTTTGCTTTTTTGTCTGCCACATCACACTGAGCTGACGATTTCAATGTATTATCCACTATAACACCTAGCTCTCTTTCCTGGGTGGTAACTCCTAAGACAGAACCTAACATTGTGTAACTACAGCAAAGGTTATTTTCCCTATATGCATCACTTTCCACTTGTCCACGTTAAATTTCATGTGCCATTTGGAAGCCCAATCTTCCAGTCTCGCAAGGTCCTCCTGCAATTTATTACAATCTGCTTGATTGGCAGATTTGATCACCTCACTCATTGTACCCCTTTCCAGATCATTTATAAATATATTAAAAAGCACCGGTCCAAATACAGATTCCTGAGGCACTCCACTGTTTACCTTTTTCCACTATGAAAACCGACCATTCAAGGCATGCCACCCCTATTGTTCTTTCATGGGGATGAGGCGTTGCCTTCAGTGCTGGGGAGAATAAAATCCCCTGTGCCAACTAGCCTTTTCACTTTGGACTGGTTTGCATGGGGAATTTTGCAATCCAGGGCATTCAAGCTAAATTTTTAAGGTTGATGTGCCTACTAATAGTGTGTGTGTATTACAGAGTCAAATTTTGGCACAAATATTAAATGTTAGCCCAAGTATTAGTGATTAGGTCCCACAAAATTATTCTATCAGCAAAAATTATAACAATAAAATCACTTCTTATAATAGATTACACTAATTATATCAAATATTGACTATAAAGGGCTAACAAAAGATAAAGAATCTCAATTATTAAAACTGTAAAATATGGCAAAATACTTTAATGAGATCCATAAGCTTCAAGCTGTCTACTAAGGGAACTTTTGACTGTTAGACGTGCTTACTGACTTCAATAATCTGGTAACAGTGGTTCCCAACCATGACATGGAGGCACATCTACCCAATCTAATTTTCAGGATATCCATAATCAGGGACGATGCTTCCACTATGAAAGCTAGGCAGTTTCCTAAAGTTTGGGGATGCAAAACTTCCTCCAGCGCAAGGCCCAGATGAGTGCTGTGATCCAGCCATCAATGCCATCAGAAAAAGGGAGCTCTATGCTGGAGCCACTGCCACCAATAGGTAAATTAGGGATGGTGGTAGCATAACCGTAGGTTCACGCAAGGCGCCAAATACCTTTGCATCCGCCCTGTCCATAATGAATATATATGAGATAGATATCCATGGCTCCAATGCACATTCATTGGCTATTGTGAAACTCAGACTGATTAGGTGTGCCTCTACTACTAGTTTGGTGCAGGGATACAAAGCCTTGTACCTCTAACATAACATTTCAAAGAAGACTTAGGTTAGTAGTAACTGTCACTGAAACTCATTAAAATCTGAAATTTGTTCCATGCAAAATGAGTTGGTAGTCTCAGTTCACTTCCCAGTGGAGAGGTATCAACATACTTATAAACCATCATCACAATTGGTGAAAACTGGCACTCTTGTTATTCCCAGCACAATCAAGGATATAAGGAGCATAGGGGATGAAATACCTTTCACCCTTAGAGGAGGCCCCTAGAGATAAAGTTTGATGCATCTAAGCAAAGCCATATGAGAACGCTTATAATCACCACACCCATACTGATTTGTGAATAAACAAAGGGCTTTGTTTTCAGTGCACTTTCTATGGGATATAGGCTAGACTAGATAACTGAAAATGTCCCCTTAATAAAATGAACCATAAAATTTTTACTTAAAAAATCAAGTTTTATGTAGGAGCCAAATAAATCTGAAAATATAGGGGCGGATTTTAAGAGCCCTGCTCGCGTAAATCCGCCCAGATTTACGCGAGCAGGGCCCTGTGCGCCGGTGCGCCTATGTTCAATAGGCCTACCGGCGCGCGCAGAGCCCCGGGACTCACTTAAGTCCCGGGGTTTTCCGAGGGGGGCGTGTCAGGGGCGTGTCGGGGGTGGGCCCAATCCGCGCGGTGTTTTCGGGGCGGGACGTAGCGTTTCGGGGGCGGGTCCGGGGGCGTGGTTACGGCCCGGGGCGGTCTGGGGGCATGGCCGCACCCTCTGGACCCGCCCCCAGGTTGCGTCCCGGCGCGCTAGCGGCCCACTGGCGCGCGGGGATTTACGTCTCCCTCCGGGAGGCGTAAATCCCTCGACAAAGGTAAGGGGGGGGTTTAGACAGGGCCGGGGGGGTGGGTTAGGTAGGGGAAGGGAGGGGAAGGTGAGGGGAGGGCAAAAGAAAGTTCTCTCCGAGGCCGCTCCGATTTCGGAGCGGCCTCGGAGGGAACGGAGGTAGGCTGCACGGCTCGGCGCGCGCCGGCTATACGGAATCGGTAGCCTTGCGCGCGCCGATCCAGGATTTTAGCGGCTACGCGCGTATCTACTAAAATCCAGCGTACTTTTGTTGGCGCCTGATGCGCCAACAAAAGTACGCCAAATCGCGCTTTTTGAAAATCTATCCCATATTGTGTTGTATATTTCTAATGATTCAGAGTCCATGTTGGGCACTGTGGAGATTTTGGCTTCATTTTCACCGCTCAAGCTGCCTTAGTTTAATACGCTGTCTTCATATTTGGAATATACCAAAGTGGCAAAGCAGTCTCATTTTCTGACCAGAATTAGCACAGACTGCTAGGTCAATAATTTCCTGTGTCAAAACATTTTTTTCTAGGAAAAAGAATCTTGAAACACGGTTGGCAATACAGTTTAAAATATGAGTTTTACCATATTTATTTATTTATTTTAAAACTTTTCTATACCGTCGTTTAGTCGTGTACCATCACAACGGTTTACAGAGAGGCACATACATTCATGTTTGGGTAAAAATATTTAACAAAGTGCCAATAGCGTTTTGGTTACATGTTTTAATAATATAAGTTAAAGGAAAAGTGACATCGATCTTGTCCATTTATATGGTTACTAGAGTAACCATATAATTATTGTACTTTATACTGAATTTCTTTAATCTTAGTAGTTAAGCAGGAGAAAATAAGAAAATATGCAAATATGCATCTGGTGACTTTTGTGCTGTGTGTTGAAGTTCATTTGCCTGTTCATTTATATTTCTTATTCTCCATTCTCACTGAAAATGCATTTTTGAAAAGCCAAGTTTTTAAACTTTTTTTTAAGAGTTTTAGATCTCTCTGTAATCTTTTTCGAGTGCCATTGTGTTCCATAATATTGGACAGGCTAAGGATAGTGCTCGCTCTCTTACTTGGGTCAGTCTAGCTGTCTTGACCGAAGGGATGGTTAGAAGGGCTTTATTGGCTGATCTAAGATTTCTCTGGGGGACATGTAAGCGTAGTGTTGTGTTTAACCAGTCAGGTTTTTCTTCGTTGATTAGTTTGTGAATCATGCAGAGTGATTTATATTGTACTCTTTGTTCTATTGGTAGCCAGTGTAATTCGGCAAGTGTTTGAGTGATGTGATCTCTTTTGGTTTTACCAGTAAGTATTCTGGCAGCAGAGTTTTGTAAGATTTGTAGAGGTCTTATTGTTGAATACGGTAATCCCAGGAATAGTATGTTACAGTAATCTGTGCTAGCAAATATAAGTGCCTGTAGGACTATTCTAAAGTGTGCTTGGGTTAGTAAGGGTTTTAGTCTCCTGAGGACCATAAGTTTGGCGTAGCCTTCTTTAACTTTTAGCGATATGTGTTGCTTAAGGCTGAGTTCCATGTCAATTATTACTCCTAGGTTTTGAGCTTTTTCGGCTAACTCTACTTTCTGATCATTCTTAAGTTTGATGGGGTTTTGAATATTACTATAATGTTTTACCTTTTTACCATGCTTTCTTTCATTTTGTAACTCCAATGGGATCATGTCTGCTTTAACTTGTGAAGTGTAGTAAGAGGAAGACTCCAGTAGGGATCAATTCACCTAAGGTCACTAACAGTACATACGTTAAACCATTTTAGAGTGTATGACAAGTTGCAATGTATACATTAAGCCTAGCGTATATGTTAAGGCATCCACTAACGCATTAGTGTGCAGATGGTAAACAGCAGCAAAAGGGTATGCAAATGAATAATTAGCACACTGAAGTTAAGTCACTAACCCATGTGCTAATTCTTAAAATGTATCACCTACTGCAGGCCATGCATTAAGCACTGATTAAACAAGCTATGAAAACCACCTACTTGCTAGAGGCAGTTTGTTGGGGCAAGAGGGGTGGGAGTGGGGGAGGAAATGGAGGCATTTAGTTATTGCAGCAGGAAATGCTGCAGCAAGTATTTCGGAGAGGAGAGGAGAAAGAGAGAGAGAATAAGAAGAGGAGAGCAAGAAGGCAACTGCCCAGGACCATCCTGCTGGGCTTTCCCATCTGCAGGTACCACTTAAGTACCACTTTTGATTTTGATGCTGCTGCCAACGAAAAGGAAACCAGCTCCCAATTGCAAGCAAAGATTCTGATGCAGTTCTCAAGGTGTAAGAGCCTGCAGGATCCAGATATCTTTAAAAGGTGGGGCAATGAGGGCTCAGATGGCACCCATTGATATTCAGGTTGTTTTTTTCAAGGGGGCCAAGAAGGCCCTATTGATATTCAAAGGAGGGGGGGGGGGGGTATAAGGCCCAGATCCCTTTTGAGGGAGTTGAGGATATTAAGGGTATATATATATATATATATAGTTTCTATTTCAGGAGGGCATATGCTCTCTTTCAGCTGGGAGGGGAGATGAAGCCAGGAAGGCACAAGTTGACAAAGCCTACTACGATTGCTAAAGTTAACTACCACCTGAGATGTAGAAACCTTTCAGCATTACTAGGGCCATGTTAAGATTCATAAGTATTCAGAACAATAATGAGACCATTTGCATTTTTTAATATTCGGTTATTCGCATGTGCCTTTAAGGGAATCAGCAGTAATACTAATTTACATACACATATTATGTACGTGGGCGTTAGCTAATGCCTGCATTAATTATTCTAATACCATTTAGCACATAGACCCATAAGAATAGTTTCTATTCATTAAGTTACAATAAGCTTTAAGCAAGTTTCTGTTTAAAGGACTCTGCCGGTCCCCATAGAATAAATAGGGCAAAAGAGAAGGGCACTGATGAATAAATAATGTTCAAATTACCTATTTAATATCCTCTTTACATTTTGATTTAAATCAATTAAAACACTGTATTTTAAACTTGCACGGGAAAAGTTCAACAGAACTGTAACCTTACCTTTCAGTAAAGAACAGTCTTCTAGAAGTCTTGCTCTTATAGCGTGCAAAGCAATTGTTATAACTATCTTCCCATCTTCACAGCCACACACAAGTTTATCAAGGTTGGGTATGTATAGAGAGGAAGTAACAGCTGAATAAAGATGACCAATGATGCCTTGCAAAGTGGAATTATATCTATTAAAGCTGTCCTGGAGAGTCAAAGTTACAGCTATTGGAATCTCTGAAAAAATAGAACAACATTTTGTGGATGAAAATGTCTTTTGCAGGTTTCAAATATGAAGGTACCATAGAAGATAGGAAGTTAGCATTTTACACATTTTTCCCTCACCCATGTTATTGTATTTTTGAAGAGAATATATAAGTAGTGAAGAAACCCTGCCCCCCCCCCCCCCACACACACACACACTCCTCTCCCATATTCTGTTTTTGGCAGCCATTTTGAAACAGAGGCTTTCTGAACATGTAGTATTTACCATTCTTCTAGTTCAAATCTCTACAAAAATGCCAACAGTCATCATTATACACGTGAAGTGTCCACTTTCACAGAATGCACACAGTGGGACTCCGAAAAGATACACAAACAAACATGAAGAATAATACTGTATGGACATGTCCAATTGGAAGCTTCATGTCTCTCTTAAGAATATTTTCAAAGACCTTTTTTTTATCCATCTTGTGCCTGTTGCAAAACTTTCTCAAAAGGAGGGCCGAGATTATCTTTTATAAACACTGCTGTTCTCTGTTTTAAATGTATTGAAATATGATACCCAATCATCATGCTTATAACAGAACAGAATGTTTATCTTCATAGTAAATAAAATATTTAAATTAATCTAGTTCTTAGACCAAATGTAGGCAAATGCATATCATGGATATTCATTGTGTGTATCTTGAAAAAAAGAGATCTGGCTAAGGAACTGAGTTTGGAAACCATTAAGACAGAGAAGAGCTTCCCAAACCTTCTCTTGTGATAGCCATGTTTTCAGGATCTCTAGAATGAATATGCATGGGATAAATTTGGATATATTCTATCTTCAATGTACGGATATTTATCTCTTGCACATTTACTGTGGAAACCCAGCTGGCTATGAGGACACCAGGAGAGGTTTGGGAAGCCTTGGGATAGATTAATAGGAAGAGCTGCTCATTTGGATGAATAATGGAGACTCTGCTTTGTCAAAGGTACATTGAAATACCAAGATTTCTGGTTGGAAAATCAGGCATCAACCCTACAGCGTGCTGTCGGGATAGTTGACCCCATACTTCTAGTGCTCATTAAGGGAGAATTTTTCAAAAAGCCTACATAGTGGCAAAATACACAGGTATTTTTACAGCATGTTCTTACAGCATGTTCTTGCAGCTCATTTTCAATGAGAAGCTACCCAAGTATTCTCTTTAAAGAAAATTAGCTACTGCACTAAGAGTCCCTGTGTGCTTTGTACCTACAATTTGAGCAGCAAGCCAAGGAGTGGAAATTCCATATATATATATATATATATATATATATCTCAACCTAATAAATGAAGGTTGACCGACGTGCCGCAAATGCGCAGTAGAGAGCAGCTCTACCGCGCATGTGCGGGCGAGCACGTCGGTCTCAGCCAGCATCAGAAAAAAAAACAACATGGCGGCGTCGAGTGGGAGCGGCGGCGGCGGCATCGGGTGGCAGCGGCAGAAAAAAAAAACCAACATGGCGGCGTCGGGTGGCAGCGGCGGCGGCAGCGGGCGGCGGCGGCGGCAGCAGGTAGCGAGGGAGGGAGGAGAGAGAGAGAGGGAGGGAGGAGAGAGAGAGAGGGAGGGACGGACTGAGTGGGAGGGAGGGAGGGAGGGAGTGACTGAGTGAGAGGGAGGGACTGAGTGGGAGGGAGGGATTGAGTGAGGGGGAGGGACTGAGTGGGAGGGAGGGACTGAGGGAGGGACTGAGTGAGAGGGAGGGAGGGGGAGAGAGGGAGGGGGAGGGAGGGACTGAGTGAGAGGGAGGGAGGGACTGAGTGAGAGTGAGGGAGGGGGAGGGGGAGGGACTGAGTGAGAGGGAGTGAGGAGTGGGTGAGTGTGTGGGAGGGAGGTAGGGGGTGGGGAAGAGTGAGGGGAGAGGGAGAATGAGGGAGAGGTGAGAGACAGGGATGTGAGTAAGTGGAAGGGGGAGAGGGAGAATGAGGGAGAGGTGAGAGACAGGGATGTGAGTAAGTGGAAGGGTAAGATGTTGTGGAGCAGAGAAAAAGGGAGTAGAGGAGGGCTGAGGGGGAGGGGATGGGATTGAGAGAGGGTGGGGAGTGACTGAGGGAAGGGGAGAGAGGTGGGAGTGACTGAGGGGAGGGGAGGTGAGAGTGAGGGGAAGGAAGTAGTAGGAGACAGAGGGTGAGTAAGACTGAGTGGAGGGAAGGGGAGGAGTGAACGAGGGGAAGGGGGAGAGAGGGAGAAAAAGTGTAGAAGGGTGCTGTGTTAGAAAATGGACTGAAAAAAAAATGTAATGTAGCCCGTTTTAACGGGCTTAACGGCTTGTATATATATAAAATATACATATATATATATATATATATATATATATACATATAAAACAGCATATATATATGCTGTTTTACTTCCTAGAATGAAAGATCGTACCTCATCCATCCCTCCCCCAACCCAGGAATCCCATGTTCTAAACTGGCTAAAATGTGTGCACTATGGAACATCACATAGAAACATAGAAATGACAGCAGAAGAAGACCAAACGGCCTATCCAGTCTGCCCAGCAAGTTTTCACACTTTTTCTTTTCTCATACTTATCTGTTACTCTTGGCCCTTAGTAACCTTTTGGTTCTATTTCCCTTCCACCCCCGCCATTAGTATAGAGAGCAGTGTTGGAACTGCATCTAAGTGAAATATCTAGCTTAATTAGTTAGGGGTAGTAACCGCCGCAATAAGCAAGCTACACCCATGCTTATTTGTTTACCCAGACTATGTAATTCAGTCCTTGTTGGTTGTTGTCTGTATATAGATCCACTTTTCTTCATCCCCCCTGCTGTTGAAGCAGAGAGCTATGCTGGATATGTATTGAAAATGAGGTATCAGTCTTTCTCCCCTGCCGTTAAAGCAGAGAGCTCTGCTGGATATGTATGAAGTATCAGTCTTTCTCCCCTGCCGTTGAAGCAGAGAGCTATGCTGGGTATGCATTGAAAGTGAAGTATCAGGCTTATTTGTTTGGGGTAGTAACCGCCATAACAAGCAAGCTACACCCCGCTTTATTTGTGAATGCAAATCCTTTTTTCCACATTTCCTCTTGCTGTTGAAGTTTACAGCAATGTTGGAGTCGCATTAACCATGTGTATGTTTATTGAATAAGGATATATTATCTCCAGGTAGTAGCCGTCATTCCCACGAGCCACCCACTCTTCGTTCACATCCTCTAGACTTTATGGATCCACAGTGTTTATCCCATGCCCCTTTGAAGTCCTTCACAGTTCTGGTCTTCACCAGTTCCTCCGGAAGGGCATTCCAGGCATCCACCACCCTCTCCGTAAAGAAATACTTCCTGACATTGGTTCTGAGTCTTCTTCCCTGGAGTTTTAAATCGTGACCCCTGGTTCTGCTGATTTTTTTTCCAACGGAAAAGGTTTGTCGTTATCTTTGGATCATTAAAACCTTTCAAGTATCTGAAAGTCTATATCATATCACCTCTGCTCCTCCTTACCTCCAGGGTGTACATATTTAGATTCTTCAATCTCGCCTCATAAGTCATTCGATGAAGACCCTCCACCTTTCTGGTCGCTCTTCTCTGGACAGCCTCCATCCTGTCCGTGTCCCTTCGGAGATACGGTCTCCAGAACTGAGCACAGTACTCCAGGTGAGGCCTCACCAAGGACCTGTACAAGGGGATAATCACTTCTCTTTTCTTACTCGATATTCCTCTCTCTATGCAGCCCAGCATTCTTCTGGCTTTAGCTATTGCCTTGTCACATTTTATTTATTTATTTATAATTGTTTCGCCGACTTCAGATCGTTAGACACTATCACCCCAACGTCTCTCTCCTGCTCCATGCACATCAGCCCTTCGCCCTCTATCAAATACAGTTCTTTCGGATTTCCACACCCCATATGCATGACTCTGCACTTCTTGGCATTGAGTCTCAGCTGCCATATCTTTGACCACTCTTCCAGTTTCCTTAAATCCCGTCTTATTCTCTCCACTCCTTCTGGTGTGTCCACTCTGTTGCAGATCTTAGTGTCATCCGCAAACAGACAAGCCTTACCTTCTATTTCGTCCGTTATGTCGCTCACATAGATATTGAACAGGACCGGTCCCAACACCGTTCCTTGTGCACTCCACTTAACACCGCTCTCTCTTCAGAGTAAGTTCCATTTATCATCACACATTGTTCTCTGTCCATCATACCAGTCTAGCAGGGCAGAGGATGCAATTTTCAGAGGCCAATTTACCCAGGTAAAATCTCTATTCACCTGGGTAAATGGCTTTGAATATTGCTCTTTGCACAGACTCAAATATGCTCAGTGCATGGCAGAAAATGGATGTTACCTTTTTGTAACTACATAGTGTAAGTAAGCTAAAGCCCCTGTGCACTCATACTGCTGAAGAGAATCCTTACAGCCATGTCCTATCCCTATTGCTATGCTGGGAAGAGTTTAGAGGGGAATCCCTTTAAGAAAGTCCATTGCACAGCTAAGACACAATTCTATTTGTTACAGTAAAGCTCTTGCTTGTTTTGAGGAAAATCATTCCAGGTATGACAGCTATCAGGTTCTAGACACTAGATCAATGTTTTTTTGTTTTGGTTTTTTTTTTTAGGACGGGAAGGGAGGATTCTTACTAGATAGGTTATGCCTAATAATCTTGAGGACAATTATATGCAAGCACATATTGGCAGAAAATCACCCACCGGCCCAGCCAGTCTACCCAGAGATAACTGGCAAGCTTGGTAGGCCAATGGATCTTTTTCTGCCACTATGTTATATTACTATCTGGGTCAAGGTAGATCATTCCAGGTATAGCAAATATTTCAGGTACTGGACACTAGGTGGATTATACCTACTAAACTTATGGATACCTATAATCCTAGATAGATAGATAGATAGATAGATATAGAGAGAGTGATGTAAGATCCAGAAGCTGTCATGGTCTCTCCTTTCAAACCTCTCAAATGAAATAGAGAGGTTTATAAAGTGGTTTTTTTTTTTTGTTTGGTTTTTTTTTAAGAATAAAATAGAATGACTTACTACAAATTGCAAAAATGAAATCAATTTTCTTACCTTTTGGGGAACCATCAAACTTAGACATGGGGACATCAGGGATATGCCACAAGCTAATTCTTCCAGATGCATCTCCAGAGAAAAGAATCTTATAAAAAGGTTCTTTTCTTTCATTCAGAAAGCCCATGACATATGAAAAACTCTGTATAGCAATAAAACAAAAGAATATGTCAAAAGTAGGGCTTCTATTCATAGGTGTTTATAAATTCTATAAGAAAGATTTTAAAAGGGCCGCACGTGTGCTCATAAACATGTGTATCTCGTCACGCACAAAAATATGGGCTATTTTATAACCTATGCATGTAGGTTATAAAATACTCTCATACACACCACTTTGCTACTTGTTAGGCACAGGAGTCCAACGTGGGGCCGGGGGGGAGGGGAGAGAGGGAGAGGGAGAGAGAGAGAGAGAGAAAGAGAGACTAAAATTCTTTAATGATGTGAATTTTACAATGGATACCTCTGAATGTGTCTGTAACACCACTCACCCTAACCCCGACCCACCTCCCAAAAACTCACCCTGAATCAAAGTGCCCCCGTACAATGGTCCATAAGTAGTGTATCAGACTGAGCCCTATAAAGCGTCTCTCTCTCTCTCACTCTCTTTCTCTCTCTCTCTCCCATGTTCTCCTGACTCCTGTGCCTAACAAGGAGCAGTGGATGAGGAAAATTAGAGGCTACATGTGTCAGTGCACATGTAGCCTCTGGATTGCCCCTGCCCCTTTTCCACCCACATTTTCTGGGCACCCGTACATCGATGTACGTGCGTCCTTCCTGGCTATTTAAAATTCGCTCAGGCCACTTATGCGCATACATTTATTTATTTATTTGGCCATTTTTGCGCATGCAAGGCTTTTAAAATGTACCTTTAAATGTGTTTATAAGGCTCTTTGAGAGTACAAAAAATAAGGAGGTAATTTTAAAAGTATTTACACATGTAAATGTAAATCAGCAATTTTAAAAATCCATTTACACACGTAAAGTGCACTTACAAATGAATATCCTATGACAATTCAATGGCAGATACTGTAGCAATTTTCAAAAGCCCACTTACACACGTAAAGTGCATTTACACATTTAAAACCCAATTTAGCATGTAAATACTTTCTACAATTAGGCCCTCAGCAGTGATGGGTTGAGAAAGCAACAAGGAAGGCTGTCTACCAACGCCGTGGAGGCAACAGAATGAGAATTAGAAGCCAAGATGTCAAATTTTGATCCTTTATTGGAAACTTGGAATCTTAAAACCGCCCGACTCAGGCCGAGTTTCGCCCTCTGTCTAAGGGCTGCATCAGGGGCTCTTTTGTATCATATAACATTCATGTAAATGCAGATGGAGTACAAAAAAATGCATCAATGGTCTCCTTGCAGATGTCGCTTTAAACATGTACCCATTGGGTCACAAAAATCATTTTCCACTAGATTTCACATGAGCTGCATGTGATAGATTGCTTCACTCACGAACAGGTATCTTCACGGGTCTGAACAGAAATGATTCATTTTTTTGTACTCCATCTGCATTTACATGAATGTTATATGATACAAAAGAGCCCCTGATGCAGCCCTTAGACAGAGGGCGAAACTTGGCCTGAGTCGGGCGGTTTTAAGATTCCAAGTTTCCAATAAAGGATCAAAATTTGACATCTTGGCTTCTAATTCTCATTCTGTTGCCTACAATTAGGCCCTTACAGGTAGATTTTAAAAGCCAGGAGATACACACGTGTTTTAGGCAGGCGTGCGCAGTGCGGATTTTAAAAGGTGCATGAGTACTTGTGTATCTCCTGGTATGCAGACAAATCAGGAAGTCAAAAAAGTGGCTGGGCTTGGGCATTCTGGATCTGTAACCTGAGGTATACTCATAAGTATTTATGTGCACAAATGCGTGCCAGGTTCCCCTACCACGTAACGTCTGCTATGGATATCGTGTCAGTTTTAAAATAAAAAAATCAGAGCTAGTCAGCAGGGTTTGAAGGGTCAGGGCTAATAGGGTATAAGGGATGCTACCTAGCTAGGGGGGTTAGGAAGTCGGGAGCCTTTACTTGGGCAAACTTGGAGCGAACATCCCTAAACAATACCGACCACAATTTTCAAAGATTTTTATGTAGGTAAATATGTCCACCCACATGAAAATGCCTTTGTATTAGAAAGAGGCATTCAGTTGGGAAGAAGAAAACATTTATGTGCACGTTTCAATTTTCGAAAGTATACACTTAAATGTATGCGTACACATTTGCACTTGTTCCCAAGCAGGACTAGATGTACATGCTTATGCCACACTGGGTTTCACATACACCCACTAATTTTTCACACACAAGTCCACTTTGAAAATTCGGGCTGAAGCCTGTATGAACTTTCTCTATGTGGACTTCAGCCCTTCATGGGCTATTATAAAATTTTCCTACCTAATTGCATTATGCTCTACTCTACGAATGCACAGTAAAAAGGTTTTCAGTTAAAAAAAAATATAATATATTACTGTAAGCCTCCCTCAGGCCAATGCAATACCATGTGCTGCAGCACGGTTTAACACGTGATTGGATGAGCATTTTAGATGTGCATCCATAACCCCAGATGCAATACGGGGATTAGCGCATCCAAAACGCGCGACCAGTCGAGCGCTTAGCTAATAGTGCTCATCACATGTAAATTCCATGTAGATGAGGCTATTAGCAAATCCCTGCGATTCAAAAAATGTATCGCGCGGCCAATGCGTCCATTACAAAGCAGCAAATTTTATGCCAGCCTGGGTTTGGTGTAAAGGCTATGCCACGCTCAAGGGCTCACTGGTAAAAGAAAAATTGAAGTTAAAATAAAAGTCTTGAAAAAAAAATTCAAGGCGTCCAATATAGACACACAAGACAAACCATCTAGGCCATGTATCTTTTGCTGGTATCTTGTGCTGATGGCGGGGAAAAATGGACGCTCGTATTGAGCATCCATTTTCTAAGCCCGCACTGACAGCCATCTCTTCTGCACGCCTGATGCCAAGGAGGCGCTAGGGATGCACAATTCTCCCTAGCACCTCCTTTTTAGTGCGACTCTTTATTTACATAATGCATCGGGCGCCCAGGAGAGATGGCTGGGCACGTGCTGGGAGAGCGGGTGCTCAGTCATGAGTGCCCGTTTTATGCAAGCTGATATTGCATCGGCCTGCTTAAGTATAAAAATATTCTATAGTGTAAACTTGGAGGGTCATTTATCAAATCGTGTTAGGGCCCTAACACAGGCAATAACGCCATAACGCATGAGATAAATACCGCAACGCAAAATGCATATGCAAATTTTAAATTTGTATTCAAGTGGGAGGACTTTGGGTGGAGTAAATGGAAATGAGGGTCAGTTAGCGTGGCGTCTGATAGAGTAACACACAGCAATGCAGGTTTTAACGCCGGAAATAACTACACCTTTTTTCACTGTGTTGTGCCTGCGTTAGTTATGCATTACTGGCCGAAAATGTTTTTATTGCAAATTGCAGTCCAGGAAGAGAGAAGGGAGAGAGGAGAGAAGGGGAAGGGAGAGGGGAGAGCGAGCCCCTGTGGAGGCACACATATAAGTTAACTTTTTATACCGCTGTAAAAGGGGGCATTATGAACTCATGGTTAGGTATTGGTGGTGGGGTAGGCTTTAGGGGGCAGTTTTACATGCACAGTCAGAGGTACAAACAGCACAGTAGACATCAGTGAAGATTATCTGAGGCAGGGACAAATGGTAAGACAAGGATTTTGGGGAGGGTTAAGATAGGGCTAGGGGCGGGAAGGTTAGGGGAAGGGGTAGGAAGGTTAGTATAGGGGGTAGTATAGGGGGTAGGGAAGTTCCCTCCTAGGCCACTCCTAAATTAGAGTAGACTGAGAGGGAACTGTGGAAGGCCACGGGTGTCAGCGCATGCAGGTTGCACAAATGTGCACCTCCTTGCACGCCGGTGCGCACATGTTATAAAAACGCGTGTCCGTGTGTGTGCCGGGTAGAGCCTGCAAATTTTTAAAATCTACCCTTTAGTTGGTGGGACTGGCAGCCAGTTTTTAGTGTACACTATTGAAAAATAGAATTCACTCAAAAAATAGACACAACAAATACTTTAGATATAAAATGAAACCAAACCAATTCATCAATGAAATAAAAACAAACAAAACAAAAAAAACCCCTGCATACCACAATAAATAGGTCCAGAGCATTCAGAGGTCCAGAGCACCAGATTTATGGGATGCACTCCACCTGACCTGCAAAGAATGACCGACTATTTGGACGTCCAGCACTAACTAAAAACATGGCTGTTTACCTAACAGACTGATGCACTTTAACACGTATTCTCCTGATTACCTGTGGTTAATCACATAAAAACTACAACACTCAATAACCTGGATACAAAGATACTCAAAACGTTGACCTACATAAAGACCTTGATTTATGTATATATTACATTGCATGCAATTTGCCAGCAACGTAACGCCCTATTTGCACTGAAATATAATGTCATTACTGTAAAACTCCTCTAACTTCTAGCTTAATCTACCTCAATGCAATGTACCTCAATATAATCTACTTCACGGTAATGTAACCCCCCTAACTTTTGACCCAACCTCCCACTCTGCAACTTGCCTTGAAACAGCCTTTGTAATGTAATCCCTCAGCTTTTGATCTAATAATCATACTGTAATCCGCTCTGCCGCGAAAGGTGGAACAGAAATACTAAATTTAATTAAAATTAAGTAATATCAGACAATCTGCAACTACTAGAAACTTGCTACTTAATGTTCCAGCTCAACAACACAAAAGACATCCCATTTCATTCCTCAGGATCCTCTTCACTGCTTTCCTTAGCCCATCTCCTTATTGCAACTTCTCTGAGGAATGTTTATGGTGCAGAGGCCAGCTCACAGTATGCAATGATTGCAATTACTTATCTTATAGTGCCTCTTATATGAAGATAAAAGTCATCATTTTAACATGAGGAGGTCTATCTATAGTTGCTCCATGATTTCTGTGCAGTTGATTGGTCAAAACAACATTTTACATATTCACTGTACAGAGAAATTAAACTATGATGCTCAGGATCTTTATGGATCTTGCAAGATGCCAACACATAATAGGAAAGCCATTAGTTTATGTGTCAACTAATTCTCTACAAATGGACTACACCCATAGCTTTCCACCTTCATGGTTTTTTTTGTGATATAATTTTGGGCATATAAATCTAATTTTAGCCTGACAATTCAGCAAGTATGTGAAAGCAACTCGATCGCCTCCTTTTATACAAGAAGGGCTATAGTTCCAAAACTGAACAAAGTAAAATTTTGAGCAATTACTTGAGTTGTACATGCAATTCAGTCATTTACTTGTTTATAATTTCCTAAATGCACTCTTTATAATTTAAAAGAGGTCTGCACATAATAACAAAGAACAGAACTATACATGAGGCCAAGATACGTGGCCAAGTGTAGGCACCTTTGTTTTGGATCCCTAGAAAAAAAACAAACTCTTGAATGTGGCACAAGAGGGATGAAACCTCCCTTAATGTCATTGCAAAAAATGGTACCTGTTAAGCATTTTAAGGTAAATTTTAAAACAACCACGCAAGTGTCTATGTGCGCGCGGTTCTGATGCACGCACATGGACGCGCCGATTTTATTACATGCGTGCACCAACGTGCTCATGTTTTAAAATCTACTACCTGCACACACATGCATGCCTGATTTTATATTTGCGCGCACATGTGCGCGCGGGTGCTGACTCACACACACAAAGGGGGAAGGGGATTTTGTAAAAATCGTGCGGAGAAGTGATAGAGGCTTTCCCTAGGTCTCTCCCAGTTCACTCCAATAAAGGAGCGGACTGGGAGGGAATTTCCTTAACCCCCTACCTACCCTGCCTCCCTTTTCCCTTCTCCACCCCGAACTCTAAAACCCCTCTATCTTACTTTTTTTTTTTTGCCTTTAAGCTTACCTGCTATCCCAAGCAGTAGTAAGTTGCGAGGGCCAGCCAGCTGCCGGGACATGCTTTCCCGGCTGCCTCTGCCCCCCAAAACCCGGCCCACCCCTTTTTATCTTCCACGCATACCAGGAGATACACACATGGCCACGCATGTCTCTCCTGATATTGGTGTGCTAGCATTTTTAAAATGTAACCCTTTTGTGCAAAGTTCTATAAACACTTTAAAAAATTATAATTACAGTTGCAACACAGGACCATTTTCCAGCTTCAAATGTTAAACCATTTTAAATATATCTTAGTTTAAAAAAATATAAATACAGAAAAGTAAAAAAATATATATATTAGATTTTGTGTATCATTACAACCAAAATGATTTCAAATATTTGGTGCTTAAATATTTATGACTTATTTTTGTTACCTAGATGAAAAATGCATCCACATACAAATCACTGTTTTGAATACTTCATTATTACTCTCATGTTACCTTATTTTTGGTCACATTGGTGAAGCAGAGTAACTGAGGAGTAACAGTTTCTTTAAGCATCCCTCCATCAGCAGGATAAATGCTTTTAGAAAGCCCACTGCATAAAAGAAAAGAAAATCAAACTTTGAATATTCATCTTAGTAAAACAAAACTGTAAAGTATTAGATTCTCCCAGTCAAAAGTTGTTGCGTTAATTACATATAGGGTTATGCATTTTTTTCACTCCAAATGGAAAAACATGACAAATCAGTCGTTTATTAGTTAGGTTTGGATCAGTCCTCAAAAATATCTGAATCCTTTTCTGCTCATTTGATTTAGTTCTATTAAAATTTATGGTGGAAGCAAACCAATATATTTTTTGGATTTGAAATCATACAGAACAGAGCCTTCTGGAGATGAGACAAGGAAGGAGCAGGAACAGTTATATTTCAGTATTTTTTCAACTAGCCTATCCCAGCTGACATGTGCAGATCATGATTTCATAATTGTTTTAGATGAAAATAAAACTAAGAGTAGTTTGAGCAGTGATATTCTGTTCAGTCCTTCTTATGTTAGATTTCAAAGAGAGAAGGCAGAGATTCTGAAGCTCCTTGCTTCAAATCTTAAAGTAAAAAAAATAATAACAAAAGCGTTTACAGGAGAAAGCAAAATGTGCTGTTAGAGTAACTCGCCGATGCTATGCCTAGCTGTGATTTGGGCAGCTACCATGCAGTGAGAAAGTTACAAATGTGTACCATCAGGGTAAATCTACCATTATTGCTAATATTGTTACACAGGAAAGATAAAGACAGAAAGATGGTCTGATTCTTGCAGCATGTACCCTGCAGTGACTTAGGGACAGTCTCCTGTTTCTCTGTAAAATAGTGTGCCAGTGAAAATTTTTTGTGTATGACGTTTTCACTAGACTTTTTCTTAGAGGTTCATATTCATATATTATCCAGCTAAGAAAATTAGCTGGATATTCAGCAGTGCAGTCATACCACTGAATATACCCATATAACTTAGAGATAGCCAGATACATTTATCCAGCTAACTTTTGACCTTATTCATAACAGATGTGAATTGGAACCAGAATCGGTTCTGGTATCGGATTCGTGGACCATCGGGAAATTATTTTTCCCGCGGTCCAATCATTGGGTTTTTTTTTTTATCGGCTGCGCCGAGCCGATAACCCAAAAATACAGCCAACCCTTTAACATTAGTTTGTTAGTATCCCCCAACCCTCCAGACCCCCCCAACCCCTCCCCAAAAAAATTTTAAGTACCTGGTGGTCCAGTGGGGGTCCCGGGAGCATTCTCCCACGCTTGGGCTGTTGGCTGCCAGTAAACAAAATGGTGCCGATGGCCCTTTGCCCTTAGCATGTGACAGGGTATCCGTGCCATCGGCCAGCCCCTGTCACATGGTAGGAGCAATGGACGGCCAGAGCCATCTTTAAAAATGGCGTGGGCCATCCAGTGCTCTTGGGCAAAGGGCAAAGGGCCATCGGCACCATTTTGATTAGTGGCAGCCGACGGCCCGAGTGCAGGAGAACGCTCCCGGGACCCCTACTGGACCACCAGGTACTTAAAAATGTTTTGGGGGGGGGTTTGGGGGGATACTAAAGAACTAATTTTAAAGGGTCAGGTTGTGTTTTTGGTTTACTTTTAAGTGCCCTTTCTTCCCGCCCCGCCCCCCCTAATGATAAGAAAACCCACAAAATTAATCATGGAGTTTCCTATCGATATCAGGGATCCCCCCCCCCCCCCAAATATCTGACGAGATTGAAAATATCGGACGATATTTTCAATCGTCAGATAAACGATTCACATCCCTAATAACAGGTCAAACTTACCCAGGTAACTTAACTGGATAAGTCTGAATATCGCTGGATAAGTAGCCATGCCCCTGAATGTCCACATCCTACCCACCATTTAGACAGATAACTATTTAGCTGGATAAATATTTATCCAGCTAAACAGCAGCTGTTCAATGTGGCCAAATATTCAAATGCTTCCACTTAATCTGATAAGTTCATAGGCGGTGACATCACAGCATCATGTGATCTCGCTCTCTCTCTCTTGTTCTCTCACATCTGTACCTTGTCTGTGTCTCGTCTCACTGCCACTCCATTCAAAAATGCCATCTTGACCTCCAACTCTGTCATTGAATCACCTGGTCTACCTATACTCCTGTTGGCCCTGGCTAAGTGGCACTGAATATTGGGCAGTTAGTGTAAATAGTCACTTAGCAAACATCATCAGTTCACTCACTTTCTCTGTTTGAGAGCAAAAGTGACTGACTGGTTTGATATCTGTGTGTGTCTATGCTAGGGTGTACCAAACATTGTAATACAAAGAGTCCCTACTCACTAGTGGTCTGTTTTAATAAATTCTATCATGTCATTGGCAACAATAGGCAAACATGGAAGTAAGAGAGTAAAAGGGACTCCTCCAGAAAGATCTGGGGCCAGCATATATAGCAGTGGCGATGATGAGAGGCAGAGTATGAGATCCAGAAGCCCTCTTACCCGGCTCAAAAGGGAATTTTTTAAGAGGGGAAAACTTGCTAGAGATGCATGGTTAACTATGGAGCTGGAACAGCAGTTATCTGCTTCTTTTTCCATTGTTGGCATTATGCAAGGGCATAAGAAGGCAGACTCAGTGGAGAGTGGCAGCAGAAGTCGGAGAAGATTAAGAGGACATTAGTTAAAGTCAGCATAGCTCTCCTTGTTTCAGATTCAGATGAATCATATGAAGGATTTAAAGAATTAGAGGAAAGGGATATTAAAATCTAGTAGCTGAGGGGGGTTTGGAGCATCTAGTTTTATTTCTATTTTATTTTGTGATAACTGTTTTATTGATTAAGATTGCATTTAGTTTTATTTCATTAAATGTTTTAAATTAATTATTTATTTATGTAAACCGTGATGATGGTATATTCTGAATGACGGTCTATAAAACTTATAAATAAATAAATAAATAAATAAAATAGTTATTAGATGAGTAGTAGCAGTCAAGTAGGCAGTCAAAGGCATGAGAGATGCCCTTGTCCTTTTATTTCCTGTTCCACCCTCGACCCCAGCCTAAGCAGCAGCACTAAAGGATCCTGAGAGGTTTTCCCATAAGATATCAGAGATGTGGATGCATTTTACAATTCTGGAGACTCAGCATTTTGCAGAATACATTGACCTTTGAAAGGCCATCAGTAGAGGGAAAGCATAGAATCATCTTTCAAACACTGGTAGGCTCCATCATTTGCTCAGTGTGCTGCAGCAGTCAAAAAAGCAAACAGAATGTTAGGAAATATTAGGAAGGGAATGGTTAATAAAACGGAAAATGTCATAATGCCTCTATATCTATGTTTTTTTATATTTACTATGTTCCATGAAAACCGCCATCCCGGCGATAGTTATCTCTGTTATCTGTGAACCGGAGTGATATGTATATTATACAGGAACTTCCGGTATATAAAAACCAAAAATAAATAAATAAATATATCGCTCCATGGTGAGACCACACCTACTGTGTACAATTCTGGTCGCCCCATCTAAAAAAAGATATAGTTGTGATGGAAAATGTACAGAGAAGGGCTACCAAAATAATAAAGGGGATGCAACAGCTCCCCTATGAGGAAAGGCTGAAGAGGTTAGGGCTCTTCAGCTTGGAGAAGAGACAGCTGAGGGGGGATATGAAAAAGGTCTTTAAGATAATGAGAGGTCTTGAATGAGTAGATGTGAATCGGTTATTTACACTTTCGAATAATAGAAGGACTAGGGGGCATTCCATGAAGTTAGCAAGTAGCACATTTAAGATTAATCGGAGAAAATTCTTTTTCACTCAATGGACAATAAAGCTCTGGAATTTGTTGCCAGAGGATGTGATTAGTGCAGTTAGTGTAGCTGGGTTCAAAAAAGGTTTGGATAAGTTCTTGGAGGAGAAGTCCATTAATGGCTATTAATCAAGTTTACTTAGGGAATAGCCACTGCTATTAATTGCATCAGTAGCATGGGATCATCTTAGTGTTTGGGTAATTGCCAGGTTCTTGTGGCCTGGTTTGGCCTCTGTTGGAAATAGGATGCTGGGCTTGATGGACCCATGGTCTGACCTAGCATGGCAATTTCTTATGTTCTTATGTTCTTAACCTGTTAGTATCAGAGGGAGCTGATGCTAGTTTGGGGACTCCATCCTCTACTCAAAGCAGCAGCAAAAGCATGAAAGACATCATCCTAATCCCTGTGGCCCCCACATATCAGGTTCTCCTGCTACAGATTATAGCTTCAGTAGTTGGCAACAGAGACCAGAATTCCCCCTAGCAAACAAGCCCCATACATAAATTGCAGTCAAGTGGTACCTTAGAAAGCTCATCAAGATCGTCAGCATAGACCTATTAGCATACTGGACACACAAGTCTGTGCTCTTGTATGACCTGGACAAGGTGGCTCAGCATTTCCTTTTCTACCCACCAATCAGAATGCCTTCTGTTCATGACTATAAATGTCCAAAACTGACTTTTGTACGGTATATCTTAACAGACAAATCAGGGAACCATACATACAAGAAACACCATAAGTGGAATCTCAATGTGAAGTTCCTTCAGTAAGGCTCTCCTTGAGTTTAACCACCATTAGTGATAAACTGTTCATGGCTGGCATCAAAGTTGGTGGAAAATTTGGTCTTCCTTAAGGTAACTCAGATATATTCAAATGCATGCCATTGATGAAGGAAGATTTTAGGTGAAATTTTAAAAAATGTAAAAGAACTCTTTAGGACTTAATGAGTTAGCAGCTGATAACATATGATGCTTTGCCCTACTTAATGAGTGGACAGGGTTGCACCTGTTTCTGATGCCAACAATTCAATATTTTTTTGTGCTGAATGTTTTTGAAACAATAAGAAGTTGAATAATTATAAGATTTTATTTGTCACTTGTTTCTGAGTTGTTTTTTTGAATGTGACAGAGGCTGGTCATCTGGGTTTTTGTTACTTCCTTAAAATAAAGCTCCCTCTGCTGGGTTTCCTTGAATTTCCATTTGAGTGGCTTGAGGACTAAGTGCACAGCTACAATGAAATAATGCTCATATTTGTTTACCTCATTACTTTGCTGTACTGTTGCCAGTTGTCACTTTTCCTGCAACTACTTGGCTTGCTCCTTATGCCTTGCTTCTCTTCTGGTTCAGTGCCTTGCTGTATTGTCAGGTAGAGATGTGTTATTGACCCACAGCGGGAAATTTGTTTTCCTGCAGTTCGGGCTGATTTTATTTCGTCTGCCCCCGAAACGATGCCCTAAACCTGCCCCAAGCCTTCAGATTAAAAAAAAAAACCCAAACCCACCCAGCCCTTCAAATTTAATTAATTGCAACCCCCCCCCCCCCCCCCCCCCGAAGACTTGCCCGACCCCCCCCCCCCCCAAGACTTATTGAAAGTCCCTGGTGGTCCAGCGGGGTCTTGGGAGCAATGTCCCCCTCTCAGGCCATCAGTTGCCACTAATCAAAATGGCGCCGATGGCCCTTTACCCTTACCATGTGACAGGGCTATCAGTGCCATTGTCCAGCCTCTTTCATATGGTAGTAGCAATGGATGGCCAGCACCATCTTAAAAAATGGCATGGCCATCCATTGCTTCTCCCATGTGACAGGGGTTGACCAATGGCACCGATAGCCCCTGTCACACGGTAAGGGCAAAGGGCCATCGGTGCCATTTTGATTAGTGACAGCCGATGGCCTGAGAGGGGGAGATCATGCCCGGGACCCCTCTGGACCTCCAGGGACATTCGGCAAGTCTCGGAGGGGGGGGGGGGGGGTGGGCAAGTCTTGGGGGGTTGGAAGGGTGGAGGTTGCAATTAATTAAATTTGAAGGGTTGGGGTGGGTTTGGGGTTGTTTTTTTTTTAATGTGCCCTTTCTCCCCTCCCCAAAAATGATAAGAAAACCACATGAAATTTTGTGGGTTTTCTTATCGTTTTGTCGCTCCCCGAACCGTGACGAAATAGAAAATATCGTCTCTATTTCCTATTTCGTTGCGAACGAATGCACATCCCTATTGTCAGGCCACCTTTGCTACCTGGACTGCTCCCCTCCTGCTCTTCCTCTCTCTTGGTTAAGGGCCTTGCTGTATCGCTGCCACACTTCTTGCTGCATCACTCTGCAGTTTGTCCCTGGGGAAGTTGATGCAACTCTTCTTGTTGCCTTGCCCCACACCCAGTGTCTTGGGGAGTTGACAGCACTGTTCTTGCAGTCATACCCTCTCCTCTGTCACTGTTGCTGCTCTATGCTCATATTTTGGGGTGTCAGGGTATTGATTTCACTGTGCTGCTTTCTCTCTCAGAGTGTCAGTCTGTTCATGTCACTGTTGGTGTTATTTTTCCCCACGCTTGGTGTGTTGCATTGCTGTCCCCTCTGCTAGTGATGCCCACCTGCAAGTTTCATGAAACTTGGAGAGAGTGCAAAATAAGATGCATTGCTTCTCCCAGTGACTTTAACATAAATGAATGAAACAATATTACAAAATTCAATGAATGAATTTGGGAACCAAAATGAACAAAATATATATTCCCTGTTATTTTAAGTTGTAAACCTCTTTGATTTTCATTACAATAGCAGTCTGTTGAGAAATTATTAAACCAAACAAAATACTAAAAATGGCAACTGCACTGAAATTACGAACCGAACTGAAAATATTTTCTGTGCACCTCCTAATTACAAGTGGTTTCTTATTTGAAATCCTAGGGCCAGCTGCTCAAGTTCTACATGGTTAATCTTATTCTTTCACCCCCTACTGTGTTAAACAAAGACTAAAAAGCTACCAAACAGGCTGCATCTTTTGGTGCCAAAATGGCTTTGTTCTGGGTTGTGATCATGTGTGACAGATAGGGCTCATCTTTAATAAACCTCCCAACAGTTCATCCTGTACCTGGATTTTTCAACCACTGAGTCTTATTTAATAAACAATTTTGTTTTTCCAGAGGCACAGAATGGGAAAAATTCAATTTTGAAAAAAGCCCACGGCTTCCATCTGAGCCCACCTGTTAAGCAGCTGGTAGATAGAACCATGGCCGCTCTCTGTCCACACGATGAGTCTATTTGGAGCTAGAAACTCTCCACCAGCAAAGGACTGACCACTACTGCTTGCTTCTGTGCACAACAAGGAGAAATCACAATAATCAAAGACCTAAAACCAGAAATGATAAGAAGAAAGGAAAAATCAGTAAATTAAGCCAACTGTACCCCCAAACATAACACTTGAACATTTTTACATTGTTATGTTTGCTATTTTGATTGTTGTTTTAATATTTATGATGCAAGCTTATTCACTCAAAGCCCTATTCAATTTTTTTCTACAAATACAGAGGATTTCAATGCCTAAAAAAATGGGGGAAAACCAAAAGTTATGAATTGGGCCCCAGGGTATTATTAAATTAAATTGTAAGGCCCTGTTGAAGAAGTCAGCTTACGGTTTCACAGAGCCCTGCCAATGTTAATCACAGGATGCCAGTTACACAGCAGCCTTCTGCTTTAAAAATGAAACCTGGAAGAAATCCAGAACTCAAAGGGACTTCTGTAGACAGTGGAAATTATCTGCAGGAGAGAACCCTTAAATAATGTTTCATAAAATTAAATCCAATACACAAAAAAGTCTGCATCAACATATGAACTAAACAAATACAATGGATGCACTTGTGCAGTTACTTTTAAATGACAGGGAAATCACAACATTCGTTGCTTCAGTTTGTGTCATTTCTCAAAATGACACAAAAAACCCAAAACAATTTTGTTTTGTTTTGTTTCTGTGATTTAAAGTGTGCTCAATAGTTTTACAGCATGCTAAAACACAGACATGAAATTAAAAACATAATTAGCAAACAAAGCAAAAAAAAAACCCCCAAAATAAAGTTGTTGTTTTGTTTTTTTTTTTACCATGCACACCCATAGCAGCAGGCCAAACTTTTTTCCAAGTCTATGTATCAGGGTGAGGGGAAGATTATCTGCGCAAATAAAAGCCCGATTCAGGCAATTAGATAAGCCACTGGAAATGTTTTTGAAAAAATGACAATAAAGCAGAATGACACAAAAGGTCTCAGCATGCTGTCATCTCTTCCCAGCAATTTAGAAGATGAAAAATGAGGGCTTTTTTTTGCAACTGGTGAAATGCCTAGTGGCGATTCATTGGCGTTCAGATGGTTAGTAACACTGAAGCAAGACTATAAATTCCTTGCACTTCACTGTATTTTTGCTGAGAAACGGAAGCAGCACTGTAACTCAGTTCTAGAAACTGTTAATGAGTGCCAGCTATTCTTTAGGGTAAGCAACGGCTAAAGGGGACATACCTTCCAACAGTCAGAGCAAATGACTAATAAAAGTCTTTCGGTATATCTGCAGAAATGGATGGCTTGGCATTTTCTGAGGTCCAACGATTTACATTCTGTTTCGTAGACATTTCGCTTCTCCTACACATGCAAATAAAAACTTGCAAACATCAGGCCAACTAGATAGCAGGGATACAGGCAAATATTATCTGTTAAACATTTGATGGAAAGATGTTACTGTTGCCTGAACAAAACTCTAGAGTGCCTTGGAAAAAAGCAAGAATTGGAAACATGGCCAGATGGTTTGTCTGCATGGGGGAAGACTGACTTTGGAAAGCATCAGACTAAGTCAGTAGAAGGATCAGCTAGAACAAAGGGCACTCATCACACACCACTAGAACAAAACTAAAAATTCCAAAGTTCAGATTTTGTTTAGATCTAAAAGCACTGGACCTTCCTACTGAAGGTTAAGTAGGACATTTGCCCAGAGCAGAAAGGGGGAAGAAAAATAGAGACTTTTTATTTCAAAAGAAGGATAAAAAAAAAAAAAAAGAGAGAGCAAATTGTGATTCATGGCTAGATTTCGAGTTAGGTCTAAACAAAGAGGTAGATCTTTAAAAAGTACGCCGTATTTTATAAGATACGCGCGTAGCCATGCGTATCTTATAAAATCCTGCGTCGGCAAGGCTGCGCAAAATCGGCAGCCTGCATGCGCCAAGCCGTGCAGCCTGCCTCTGTTCCCTCCGAGGCCGCTCCAAAATTGGGGCGGCCTCGAAGGGAACTTTCCTTCCACATCCCCCCTCTTCCCCTCCCTTCCCTTGCCTAACCCACTCCCTGGTCCTACCTAAATCCCCCCCCCCCCCTACCTTTGTTGGGCAAGTTACGCCTGCTTCAAGCAGGCGTAACTTGCGCACGCCGCCTTGCATCCCCCAGCACAGGCCGCAGTGCCAGGGGACTCGGGACCACCCTCCCGGCCCGCCCCTGAACCGTTGCCACGCCCCCGGACCCGCCCCGGACCGGGAGGATTTACACGCGCAGGGCTTTTAAAATCTAGCCCAAAATGAGCAGTGGACTAACTTGGCAATCACATTATATTAAATAAAACAAACTCCTTAAGTCCTAATTTGAATGCATTATGCTTTCATGTATTAGAAGCTGCAATAATAATAAAGACTTTGTAATTTAAAGGATAAAATTAATTTTGCAAGTCACTAGTAGCAATTTTAGTTTCTTCAATTTGAATGTATAGGTAATCAAACCTCCCAACTGAACTCAAAGCCCTGTTAGCTTTTATAATATCCCTATTCCAAGTCTGAAAAATCTCATTAGTGTTCGTTCTTCAGTTGCCCAATACATAGTCCTGCTTTACACCCATATCCCTGTAATGTACACATCAGGTCCCAGCAAGAATCAGTAGGCACAGTGCCCCTGTTTACTTACATCCATAATAATGAGAGTGGTTCAATCATAAGAGCTTTAGTTAACTTTAACTGCCAATATCCCCCCTCAAAAATAACAAATAACAAAAAGTAAGAAAATTTTGTTTGAGTTTTCTTCACCATGCAGACAGAAAAAAGTCGCAAAGAATTGCTGATAATATTTTAGAGGTTTCACTTTTTGCCCAGGCAATGACTTCACTTGATGCTGAATCACTGGACATATGGTGGCCAACTGACAACTGTGCTACTTGTGAACCTTTGCTTGATAATCTTTCATTGGGATAAAAATCAAGAGACCTGTATTCAAAAGCAGTTAGCTAGCTAACTCAGAAGTTAGCCAGCTAAATTAATATTTGGGCACATATCTGGATAAATTCTAGCCCTCTAATAAGTTAGGGGGCTATAATTTAGCCTGCTAAGGGCTAGATTCATTAAGGCTTTTCTCTCATTTTGCATCTTTGGGGAAAACCCTTAGAGGTAGATCTTTAAAAAGTACGCCGGATTTTATAAGATAAGCGCGTAGCCACGCGTATCTTATAAATTCCGGGGTCGGCGTGCACAAGGCTGCGCAAAATCGGCAGCCTGCATGCTCCGAGCTGCGCAGCCTGCCTCCGATCCCTCCGAGGCCACTCCGAAATCGGAGCGGCCTCGGAGAGAATTTTCCTTCCGCGTGCCCCCACCTTCCCCTCCCTTCCCCTACCTAACCCCCCCCCCCTACCTTTGTTGGACAAGTTATGCCTGCTTGAAGCAGGCGTAGGCCGCAGTGCCGGGGGACTCGGGACCGCCCTCTCGGACAGGCCCCCTCCCACCCCTTTTACGAAGCCCCAGGACTTACGCGCGTCCCGGGGCTTTGCGCGCGCCGGTGGCCTATGCAAAATAGGCGCACCGGCACACGAGTGCCCTGCGCACGTAAATCCAGGAGGATTTACACGCGCAGGGCTGTTAAAATCTAGCCCCAAGTGAATCAGGTACTGAGTTAAAGGCATTCCGGGGGTGTAACTGGGAGGAGATGAGTTAACCAGCTAACAGGATCATTCGTCAAAGTATGTTATGGCGTTAACACCTGTGATAACGCCATAGCACGTGAGATATTCATCACAGGGAGGGGTTTGGGCAGGATTAATGAAAACGAGAGGTGAGAGAGATTGAGAGCATCTCTGGGGTGGCACACATAGTAGTCAACTATTTATACTGCTATAGGAGGGCCAGCTAGTAACTTGAGGTGAGGCTTTGGTGGTGGAGGAGGGTTTGGGGCCAATTTTACATGCAGAGTGAGACGTAGGAACAGCACAGTACACCTCAGTGAAGATTTGACATCATTTGGAGTGAGAATAGTCACACAAAGATGAGATTTCTACAATGTTCTCTCGCCATAGCGTGATGGACTCTCTACCACAGTCTACTGTGCTGTTCCTACGTCTCACTCTGCATGTAAAACTGGCCCCAAAACCCTATACTACCACCAAAACCTCACTTCAAGTTACTAGCTAGCCTTCCTATAGTGATATAAATAGTTGACTACTAGGAAGGCCTTATAAAGAGTCTCTCTCTCTCAACAAATGCACACAACCATTTAGGTTTAAAATAATATGCAGTCATTTTAAACTGTTTCCCATTTTGAACAAACTGACCTGTATGCTATTTACTGATGATGATAAATCCCAGACATTGAGATCTCCGGTGATTGATATTGCTACCAGTGAATCTTCTGTAAAAGGAAGCAAAAGATTTGTATAATGCACATTATTTGATTAATTAGTCTGGCACAAGGTATTGGATTCCTCCTCTGTGCATCTTTGGTAGGTTAGAAAAAGAATGCATCAGTAATTGCATTCATCAAAAATATGTTTAATTGATATGTCAGTTTTACATGTCAATCTATTATAAGCAAGGAAAAAGTGATTGCAAAGTGAATTGACCATATTAGAGTTGAAGCACCAGTGCCTCCTACTTTCTGCAAATTTGCAATCTGTAAAGCTATAAATATTTTCTAGGCTTCTAGATACTGACAGGGGACATGCAGAACATTTCTAGGTCTTTTTTACTCCTTTAATCAGGAAACTGGTTACTTTTTTGGGTGCTGTTCCAAAGGCACTTAATTGGAGACTTGGTCTATAATGTTGAAAGGAGATATAAGAAAGACAGAGAAATGTATCCATCTGCCATTTTGTTCTTCCTAGAGTCATCAAATCTGGCAGTCATTAAAGTTTATTAGTCAACTATGCCATTCCTTCATTTGGACAAGGATTACAAATGTGCTGCTTAAAAGAAAACTGTCTTGTTAAAACAGGTTGCTTTGAAAATGATAGTTGCAGTGTTTTCCGCAGTGTCAAGCAAAATGTCACTTAACATCTGTAAGCAGAAGGCTGTTAAAGCCTGAAACAGCTTGTGCTGTGATACAACATACTGGGAATACACATTCAAAGTAAATTTCTCATGCATTATTAAGAGGGAAAATCTGTGCCAGTGACAACTGTACTGATCACTATAAATACAGAGTGAGGTAGAATATTGTATAAGTCTTGCTTTTTCTTGCAAACAGAATGCTGTAAGAATGGAAATATTTCCAGTCCTTTTGAGAATAATTTGTAGAGCCATTTATCTGGGTAAATTGACTTGCTTGTTCAAAATGTTCCCTCCTCTGACCAGATAAAAATAAACACAGAATTTCACAGTTTATGTAATTTTAGTCGGTTTAAAAACAGGCATTCCTAAGGGGAATTAGAGGCAGGGGGTTGAAAAACCGAGCATATACATTTGATTTCCAAATGTATGTCCACTATTTTGTCTCAGATCAGCCATCCACACAAATAGTAATTGCAAAGGACATGTGCCTTTTGTATGGACATGCTCTTTGGTAGCTACTGGGGAAATGCCCCAGTAGGCTTCCTTTTGAACATTAACTGCAAGATGCATGCTAGAAAAATGCACACATACCATGCAACTAGGCAAGCATTTCAAAATTTCCTCCTTTGAGGCTCAAACTGTGCAATAGATAAGCCAGATGGACAGTTTACATCTTTGGTTTTATTTCTATCCCCAAAACAATATTCTACTATTGTGAATGGTTTCTGGAGTTCATACCTTGAATCCTTGTGGAATGAACAATGCACATGCAACTGACCCAATCTGAAGACTGAGACTTCAATGTATGAAGAACCTCCAAAGTCTTTGCATCAATAATAAGCACATCTTGATACTGTCCACAACACAGGAGCCAGCCATCCCCTGTCATTCGGAATGAGCAATGGTAATACTGTCACAGTGGAATTAAAACAAAAGAACAAATGTCAGCAGAAAAAAAAAATTATTCAAAGTGACATTTAGGTGTCTGCCTGCAAATTATCAATTAAACTTGATTAACAAATCTTAAACATTTATGTGCTATTGTGAAATTATGTAAAATCTACTTACACAAGAGGATGGGATTGCATCAGTGTGTGCTCATAACTGCAGTGCACAAAGCACCATGCACTTATGCCCAACATGAACTTGTGTGATGGCAACTAGGGATTCAAAGTTTGTCCCCTATTCGTGATCCTGAGTCAACTTCATAAATATTTCAGTAAGTCCAAACCATTCTTTTCTTATGAAGGGAGGCCTCATGAGGTCAAAAAGACCTTTCAAAAAGGTTTGTATGACAACCATCATGCAAGACTACACAGCAAACACTTAAAAAAAAAAAAAAGGTTCTACTTGCATATGTCTCATGCAGGACCTTTTCCCAGCACTATGAGAGAGGTTAGAATGTGGATCTCAACCTGTTTTCCCATAGCAGAACTTTTGAAATATAATGTTTGCTATGGCTGAGCTGTGCAATTCAACTTTGAATTATTTATGTGTGCTATGGCACAGGGAAATGCCACCATAGAAACATAGAAATGACGGCAGAAGAAGACCAAATGGCCCATCCAGTCTGCCCAGCAAGCTATGCACATATTTTTCTCATACTTATCTGTTAATCTTGGCTCTTAGTAACCTTTTGGTTCTATTTCCCTTCCACCCCCACCATTAATGCAGAGAGCAGTGTTGGAACTGCATCTATGTGAAATATTTAGCTTAATTAGTTAGGGGTAGTAACCGCCGCAATAAGCAAGCTACCCACATGCTTATTTGTTTTCCCAGACTATGTAATTCAGTCCTTTTTGGTTGTTGTCTGTATATAGATCCTCTTTTCTTCATTCCCCCTGCCGTTGAAGCAGAGAGTTATGCTGGACATGCATTGAAAGTGAAGCATCAGCATTTCTCCCCTGCCGTTGAAGCAGAGAGCCATGCTGGATATGTGTGAAGCATCAGTCTTTCTCCCCTGCCATTAAAGCAGAGAGCTATGCTGGATGTGTGTGAAGCATCAGTCTTTCTCCCCTGCCGTTAAAGCAGAGAGCTATGCTGGATATGCATTGAAAGTGAAGTATCAGGCTTATTTGGTTTGGTGTAGTAACCGCCGTAACAAACAAGCTACTCCCTGCTTTTTTGTGAATGCAAATCTTTTTCCACATTCATTCATGTCCTCTAGACTTTATGGATCCACAGTGTTTATCCCACGCCCCTTTGAAGTCCTTCACAGTTCTGGTCTTCACCACTTCCTCCGGAAGGGCATTCCAAGCATCCACCACCCTCTCCGTGAAGAAATACTTCCTGACATTGGTTCTGAGTCTTCCTCCCTGGAGCTTCAAATCGTGACCCCTGGTTCTGCTGATATTTTTCCGACGGAAAAGGTTTGTCATTGTCTTTGGATCATTAAAACCTTTCAAGTATCTGAAAGTCTGTATCATATCACTTCTGCTCCTCCTTTCCTCCAGGGTGTACATATTTAGATTCTTCAATCTCTCCTCATAAGTCATTCGATGAAGACCTTCTACCTTTTTGGTCGCCCTTCTCTGGACTGCCTCCATCTTGTCTCTGTCTTTTTGGAGATACGGTCTCCAGAACTGACACAGTACTCCAGGTGAGGCCTCACCAAGGACCTGTACAAGGGGATAATCACTTCCCTTTTCCTACTCGATATTCCTCTCTTTATGCAGCCCAGCATTCTTCTGGCTTTAGCTATTGCCTTGTCACATTGTTTTGCCAACTTCAGATCGTTAGAAATCATCACCCCAAGGTCTCTCTCCTGCTCCGTGCACATCAGCCTTTCTCACCCCATCAAATACAGTTCATTCGGATTTCCACTCCCCATATGCATGACTCTGCACTTCTTGGCATTGAATCTCAGCTGCCATATCTTCGACCACTCTTCCAGCTTCCTTAAATCCTGTCTCATTCTCTCCACTCCTTCCGGCCATGTACATGAGTTTGCCTGTGGTCATTTTAACTTTAATACAGCAGGACCTCTGTGTGTCTTCCAAACGATGACACAAATTGTTATTAAATTCACACATCATTCAAATAAGGGTCATTTTAAGTAATGTATGCCAAGTAAATAGCCAAACACAAACACATGAGTAACTGCTGGAAAAAGAATCAAGCCATGGAGAAGATCCAATGACTTTAAGGAGTGAAGAAGGAAGCGAAGGAAAAGTTCCTCAATACTGGGTTTCCACTTCTCCAGTGCATTTTGGAATTATTAAGAAGACCGAAACCCCCATAGATTTACAGCCAGTGAAAACAGTTACTCTTGTAACAATAATGGGTCTGTCTAATTCACCAAGGACGTTTCATATAGATACAGAATGTAAAAGAGCCTAAATGAATTAGGTCTTACATTGGAAAATTGAGCTGGGAGTAATGGTGGACACATATGTACTATAAGTCATTCATGAAGAGGAAGCATTTTTTATTTCACCTGAAGAGATCAGAGATGCAGCATGTTAAGTCTTGAATGAAGACTCTCCATTGTGGCAGCTCAAGTTCCACGAATATTTCATTCACTAGTGTAAAATATCACTACCTCTCTGCTTCAACGGCAGGGGAGAAAGACCGATAATTCACGCATATCCAGCATAGCTCTCTGCTTCAACGGCAAGGGAGAAAGACTGATAATTCACGCATATCCAGCATAGCTCTCTGCTTCAATGGCAGGGGAGAAAGACCGATAATTCACGCATGTCCAGCATAGCTCTCTGCTTCAACGGCAGAGGAGAAAGACCGATAATTCACGCATATCCAGCATAGCTCTCTGCTTCAACGGCAGGGGAGAAAGACCGATAATTCACGCATAT
Organism: Rhinatrema bivittatum; assembly: GCF_901001135.1. Lineage (NCBI taxonomy): Eukaryota > Metazoa > Chordata > Amphibia > Gymnophiona > Rhinatrematidae > Rhinatrema > Rhinatrema bivittatum. The sequence continues at coordinate 51,489,906 of NC_042627.1, read as the reverse complement.
CCAGCATAGCTCTCTGCTTCAACGGCAGGGGAGAAAGACCGATAATTCACGCATATCCAGCATAGCTCTCTGCTTCAACGGCAGGGGAGAAAGACCGATAATTCACGCATATCCAGCATAGCTCTCTGCTTCAACGGCAGAGGAGAAAGTCCGATACTTCATGCTATCCAGCAAAGCTCTCTGCTTTCAACGGCAGGGGGAATGAAGAAAAGTGGATCTATATACAGACAACAACCAACAAGGACTAAATTACATAGTCTGGGTAAACAAATAAGCATGAGTGTAGCTTGCATATTGTGGCGGTTACTACCCCTAACTAATTAAGCTAGATATTCACTTAGGGGGTCATTTTCAAAGGAGTTACGCATGTAAATGTGACATACTATCGTAGCAATTTTCAAAAGCTATTTACTCGAGTAAAGTGCACTTACTTGAGTAAATCCTATGGACAATTCAATGGCATATATTGTAGCAATTTTGAAAAGCCCACTTACTTGAGTAAAGTGTATTTACTCGAGCAAAAACCAGTTTTGCTCGAGTAAATGCTTTTTAAAATCTACCCCTTAGATGCAGTTCCAATACTGCTCTCTACATTAATGGTGGGGGTGGAAGGGAAATAGAACCAAAAGGTTACTAAGAGCCAAGACTAACAGAAGTATGAGAAAAAATAAAATTAAAAAGTGCAAAGCTTACTGGGCAGACTGGATGGGCCGTTTGGTCTTCTTCTGCCGTCATTTCTATGTTTCTATGTTTATTTTAATGGGATAGGAGGGGTGAAGCCAGAGCACATAGCAGGGCGCAAAGAGAAGCCACTCTGCTTCTTAATCCAGTCTATCTCTTCCTGTCATTCAGGGATATGAAGGAAGGAGGTGAGCATGGAGCAGATACAGCAGAGCAAAGAAGGCTACGCCTTAGACCTTCTGCTCTGCTGTCCTAGTATGGGAGGGTGAGAGGATGACAGTGCCCACAGTGCCTAGGGGAGGCAGAATCATAAATCTGGCACTGTCTACAGGTAAAGCACTATTTCACCCAAGGAAATTGCTTTGAAAATTACCCTTCCTGTGTCTCTGTATGATGTCATGATGATAAAAATAATAATAATAATTGGTCAAGAATAGGGGTGATATCGCTTTAAAATAGCTGTTGACACTATCTTGTGATCAGTCATTACTTCCTTTTATGAGTCCTGAAAGTGTTCAGTACAAGCAGGTCTGTCTTTGGCCTGGAGTGAGGCTCAGTATGATAATAAAATATGGGCTTTAAGAGACTCTGCAGGTATTATGGTGTTATGGGACCGGGCCGTGCCCCAGTCCCTCCTCCTACCTCAGGGCCAGCCCGGCCCGCGCAGACTCATCTTCAGCTATCCAGGCCCAACATGGCTGCCACCGCGGCTCTCCCTTCGCGAAGGAGATGCCGCCGACCTGACACGCTGGGCCCCGCCGCCTAGGAGTGCGCGCGAGGGGGGCTCTGTTTTTAAAGGGGCCAGCGCGGGAAATCAAAGGGATGACCTCCAGATGACATCACACGCTGCAAGGTATTTAAACCCTGCAGCTTGGTCAAGCCTTTGCCTTGCAATGAGGTTCCTCAGTTTCCCTGAGTTATTAGTTGCTGCAGTGTGCCTGATCGTCCTGTCTTCTGGCTCCTGACCTGGCTTGTTCTTGACTTTGTCTTCGGTTCCGCTCCTGGTTTGGTTTAGACTTCTGACTTCTGGCATCTGACTTGGCTTCGTCTTCTGGTTAGATTCTCAGCTTCCGCTCCTGGTTTTGGCATTGACTTCTGACTCCTGGCTTCCGACCCGGCTCCATCCCACGACTCCGTCTTCAGCTTTCATCCCTGGCTTTGGTTTGAATCTATGACTTCTGGCTTCTGACCCGCCGAATTGAACTGGGGAAGCGACAGCCTGCACAGCATCTTTCTGGAAAGCCTCTCCCCAAGGCTTCAAGACGAGTTGGCAGCCAGAGATCTCCCGGATGACTTGAACGATCTCATTGATCTTGCGGGCCATGTGGACTGCTGGATCCAACGCCGGTTCTGAGAGAGGAGGCCTGCTCACAGACCCGGGAGCGCCGCAATCACTTCTTCCTGAAGCGGGTACTCTCCCTCTGCTTCGCCGGGAGCTTCAGATCCTGAGCCCATGCAGGTGGGCCAGGGGCCTATCTCTCAGGAGGAAAGGAGAAGACGTCGGTCCCTGGGCCTGTGCCTGTATTGTGCTGGCAAGGGCCATTTCCTTGCCCACTGTAGCGAGTGTCCAGGAATCGCTCGGACCTAGGGCCATCCGGGGAGCTAACCCTAGGTCATACCACTTCTGTCTCCCCGTGCACTGTCCCGGCGACCTTACTCCTTCCCGAAGGAGAGTTCAAGATGCTAGCCCTGATTGACTCAGGAGCTGGGGGAAACTTCATTCTCAAGGACTTGGCCCAGAAACTCCAGATTGCAGTTCAACCCAAACAACCCCCACTCCGTGTGTCCTCTATTAAGGGGAGACTTCTTCCAGGGACCATCGATACTCGTACCAGGCCTCTCATGCTACGCACTGGTATCTTGCATGTAGAGGAGATTTCATTCCTCATCCTGGAGAGATCTATGCACCCGGTCATTCTGGGACTACCTTGGCTGCGGAAGCACTCTCCCTTAATCTGTTGGGAAACCATCCAGGTGACGTCCTGGGGGCCTTCGTGCTTCACCTCTTGCTTGACAGCTGTTCCGCGACCACAGATACCTCTCCAGATGACATCATTGGCATTGCCGCCCCACTATCAGGACTACAGCAATGTCTTTTCCAAGGAGAGAGCAGAGATCCTCCGGAGCACAGCCCTTTCGACTGTGCAATCAACTTGCTCTCGGGTACCACGCCACCATGAGGACGGGTCTACCCATTGTCCCTTCCCGAGACACAAGCCATGTCTGCATACATCCGGGAGATCCTGGACCGAGGGTTCATTCGTTCATCCAAGTCCCCCGGCTGGAGCAGGCTTCTTCTTTGTGGCGAAGAAGGACGGGTCCCTTTGACCCTGCATAGACTACCGTGGCTTGAACAGCATTACCTGGCGGGATCGGTACCCGTTGCCTCTGATCCCAGAACTTCTGGACAGGCTACAAGGGGTCAAGGTCTTCACAAAACTGGATCTCCGTGAGGGCGTACAACCTAGTAAGGTACCTCCCCAACATCCTCTTCAGTAAACACCGAAGCAAAGAAATCATTTATTCTTTCCACGATGGCGTTATCTTCTCTAAGTGCCCCTTTAAACCCCTCGATCATCTAACGGTCCAACTCACTCCATCATAGGCTTTCTGCTTCGGATATATTTTTAAAAGTTTTTACTGTGAATTTTTGCCTCTACGGCCAACTTCTTTTCAAATTCTCTCTTAGCCTGTCTTATCAATGTCTTACATTTAACTTGCCAACGTTTATGTATTATCCTATTTTCTTCTGTTGGATCCTTCTTCCAATTTTTGAATGAAGATCTTTTGGCTAAAATAGCTTCTTTCACCTCCCCTTTTAACCATGCCGGTAATCGTTTTGCCTTCTTTCCACCTTTCTTAATGTGTGGAATACATCTGGACTGTGCTTCTAGAATGGTATTTTTTAACAATGACCTCGCCTCTTGCACATTTTTTATTTTTGTAGCTGCTCCTTTCAGTTTTTTTCTAACAATTTTTTTTCATTTTATCAAAGTTTCCCTTTTGAAGTTTAGCACGAGAGCCGTAGATTTGCATACTGTTCCTCTTCCAGTCATTAATTCAAATTTGACCATATTATGATCACTATTGCCAAGCGGCCCCACCACCGTTACCTCTCTCACCAAGTCCTGTGCTCCACTGAGAATTAGATCTAAAATTGCTCCCTCTCTCGTCAGTTCCTGAGCCAATTGCTCCATAAAGCTATCATTTATTCCATCCAGGAATGTTATCTTTCTAGCGTGTCCTGATGATACATTTACCCAGTCAATATTTGGGTAATTGAAGTCTCCCATTATTACCGCACTACCAATTTGGTTAGCTTCCCTAATTTCTCTTAGCATTTCACTGTCCGTCTCACCATCTTGACCAGGTAGACGGTAGTATACTCCTATCACTATAGTCTTCCCCGACACACAAGGGATTTCTACCCATAAATATTCAATTTTGCATTTTGTCTCATGCAGGATGTTTATCCTGTTGGACTCTATGCCATCCCGGACATAAAGCGCCACACCGCCTCCAGGGTGCTCCTCTCTGTCATTGCGATATAATTTGTACCCCGGTATAGCACTGTCCCATTGGTTATCCTCCTTCCACCATGTCTCTGAGATGCCAATTAAGTCTATGTCATCATTCACTGCTATACATTCTAATTCTCCCATCTTACTTCTTAGACTTCTGGCATTAGCATACAAACATTTCAAAGCTGGTTTTTTGTTTGTATTTTCATTCTGCTTTTTAATTGATAGGGATGTTAGAATTTTTTAGCTCAGGTGAGTTTTTAGTTACAGGCACTTGGACTACTTTTCTTATTATTGGAACCTCACTGTCGGGATGCCCTAATTCTAAAGCATCATTAGTATCCTTTGAAGATACCTCTCTCCGAACCATGCGCTGCTGAGCGACTGTCGGCTTTCCCCTTTGTTCTAGTTTAAAAGCTGCTCTATCTCATTTTTAAAGGTTAGCGCCAGCAATCTGGTTCCACTCTGGTTAAGGTGGAGCCCATCCCTTCGGAAGAGACTCCCCCTTCCCCAAAAGGTTCCCCAGTTCCCAACAAAACTGAATCCCTCTTCCTTGAACCATCGTCTCATCCAAGCATTGAGACTCCGGAGCACTGCCTGCCTCTGGTGACCTGCGCGTGGAACAGGGAGCATTTCAGAGAATGCTACCCTGGAGGTTCTGGATTTAAGCTTTCTACCTAAGAGCCTAAATTTGGCTTCCAGAACCTCCCTCCCACATTTTCCTATGGCTTGGTGCCCACATGTACCACGAAAGCCGGCTCCTCCCCAGCACTATCTAAAATTCTATCTAGGTGACGTGTGAAGGTCGTGGCAATCAAAGATTGGCCACAACCACTGGGAGTAAAGGCACTCCAATGGTTCCTGGGGTTTGCAACTTTTACCGGCAATTTATTCTAGAGATGTGCTTCGTTTTTTTCTACTGGGTCGTTTTTCGGTTCGAGTACTTCGTGGTACATTTCGGGTTTTCTCGTTTCGTTTTTCCGAAAAACGAAACGAGGAAACCCGAAAACGGGGCCGAAAAACGAATCAGTAATCGAAGCTAAAAAAAAACCCACCCCAAGCACTTAAAAACGTTTTAAAGCATACATATACAACCCCCCCCCCCATCCCGATCCCTCCCCAAGACTTACGAAGATCCCTGGTGGTCCAGCGGGGTCCCGGCTTCTATTTGCCCTCCGTGCCCTCCGTGCCAGTGCAAGCCGCGCGCCTCCGAATAGCCCGAACTACCATGTCACAGGGGCTTTCGGCGCTATTGGCCAGCCCCTGTCACATGGCCATCGGCGCCATCTTGTGCTCCTATCATGTGACAGGAGCTGACCAATGGCGCCGAAAGCCTCTGTGACATAGTATGGGCAAAGGCTATCGGCGCCATTTTGGTTACTGGCAGCCGAAAACGAAATCGCTCCCGGACCCCTGCTGGATCCCCAGGGATTATTGGCAAGCCTTGGGGGGTCAGGAGGGGGCTCCTGACCCCCCCAAGGCTTGCCAATAATCCCTGGGGGTCCAGCAGGGGTCCGGGAGCGATTTCGTTTTCGGCTGCCAGTAACCAAAATGGCGCCGATAGCCTTTGCCCATACTATGTCACAGAGGCTTTCGGCGCCATTGGTCAGCTCCTGTCACATGATAGGAGCACAAGATGGCGCCGATGGCCATGTGACAGGGGCTGACCAATAGCGCCGAAAGCCCCTGTGACATGGTAGTTCGGGCTATTCACTATTCAGCACCATTTTGAGGCGCGCGGCTTGCACTGGCATGGAGGGCACGGAGGGAAAATGGAGGCCGGGACCCCGCTGGACCACCAGGGATCTTCGTAAGTGTTAGGGAGGGATAGGGATCGGGATCGGGATCGGAGGGGGGGGGGGGTATTAGCTAATTTAAATGTTTGGGGTGGTTTGGGGTGTTTTTTTTATTTAAAAAAAAAAATTTGTGCCCCTCTCCCCAGGCAAACCCGAAAATCGAATTTTCCCCGAAAGTCGGGGAAAATTCATTTCGGGTTTCGGGGACAACGAAATGCCAACGAAGTAGGAAATTTCGTTGAATTTCCTACTTCGGGCGAAAAACGATACACATCTCTAATTTATTCCACACTATTCCCAGATGGTAGCTCCACTGATGGCCCTTACCAGAAAGGGCGCTGACGCTAAGCACTGGCCACCGACGGCCCTACGAGCCTTCCAAGAATTGAAGGAAGCATTCCTCCAGGACACCTGCCTCTGCCACCTTGACCTGCAACACCAGTTCATTGTGGAGGTCGACGCCTCTGACGTAGCAGTCGGGGACGTTCTAAGCCAGCTGTCCAATGGAGGTAAAACCCTGCCGTGTTCCTACTACTCCCGCAAGTTCTCCCCCGCCGAAAGGAACTACGGAATAGGCAATAAAGAGCTACTGGCCATCAAACTTGCATTCGAGGAGTGGCAGCAGTGGTTGGAGGGGGCCCAACACCCAGTAATCATTTACACAGACCATAAAAACTTGGAGTATTTGTGTCACGCCCAGCGCCTTAATCCCCGGCAGGCGTGCTGGTCGCTTTTCTTCAGCCATTTTAATTTTCTCCTCCGTTACCAACCAGCCTCTAAGAACGTTCGAGCGGATGTTCCCTCCCGCACGACAGAGACAGAAGATATCACCAACCCACCTCAGTACATCCTGGACCCGGCCAAGGTTCTTCTGGCGGCATCCGAGGTGGCTCCCGTGGGGAAGACTGTGGTGCCCTCTCGTTCCCGCCGGAGAGTCTTTGCGTGGGTGCATGACTCCTTGACCGCTGGACATCCAGGAATAGCCAGGACTCTGGACCTTCAGTCTGAATTCTATTGGTGGCCACAGCTCAAGAGGGATGACCGACTCTATGTCCAGTCATGTCCTACCTGTGCCTGGCAGAAACCCTTGCACGGATGCCCCTGGGGGCTTCTGCAGCCACTGCCCATACCTACCGAGCCCTGGACCCATATTTCCACCGACTTTATTGTGGATTTGCCAGTTTCAGATGGGAAGACAGTAATTTGGGTCATGGTTGACTGCTTCTCGAAGATGGCTCACTTCGTGCCTCTCGCTAAATTGCCTTCGGCACCAGAACTAGCTACCCTCTTTATGCAACACATCTTCCGCCTCCATGGCATTCCTTTGCACATAACCTCTGATTGTGGTCCACAGTTTACTGCAAAATACTGGAAGGCCCTTTGCAGGAAGTTTGGCGTGCAGCTTGACTTAACAACTGCCTTCCATACCCAGGCCAATGGGCAAGCTGAATACACCAATAGGACTTTAAAAGCATTCCTCCGGTCCTTCGTGGGGGACCTCCAGGATGATTGGGTCTCCTTGCTACCATGGGCAGAGTTCTCTTATAATCATCACAAGCACTCTGCGACCAACCACTCCCCGTTCCAGCTGGTCTATGGGAAGACCCTAAGACCTCCCCTGCCATTGCCTTTGACGGTTCCATATCTGGCAGTCCAACTCACGGCATGACAGTTGCACAACCTCTGGAACGCTACCCAGGAGAAGCTTCGTCTGATGGCGGCCAAGGCTAAAAGATATGCTGACGGGTCACGATGACCTGCTCCTTCCTTCCTCCCAGGGCAGAAAGTATGGCTGAGTATCAGGAACATCCACCTATGGACTCCCTCTATGCGCCTAGCCCCCAGGTACATTGGTCCATTCCCGGTAGTGGAGCGAGTAGGGGCAGTCTCCTACCGGTTACTGCTGCCGTCTACCCTGAGAATCCACAACGTGTTCCATGTGTCACTGCTTAAACCTGTGGTGCTCTCCACCTTTCATGGTAAACCTCTGGAACCTACCATCCCTGAGGTCGAAACCAACATCACCTATACAGTAAAGGACGTCCGGTTCCACCGTCGCCGGTGGGAGTACCTCCTCTTGTGGGAGGGGTATGGCCCGGAGGAGAACTCCTGGGAGCCCTTTTCCCATATCCTGGACAAATCCCTCCTTTGTCAGTTCCACTTATTTATTTAATTTAAATAAATTTAATTTAAATAAATCATCCAGGTAGATCCAGGCCTCCAGGGAGGGGGCATAGGAGGGGGGGTACTGTTATGAGACTGGGCTGTGCCCCAGTCCCTCCTCCTACCTCAGGGCTGTCCCGGCCTGCACGGACTCATCTTCGGCCGTCCAGGCCCGACATGGCAGCCACCGTGGCTCTCCCTTCGCGAGGGAGATGCCACCGACCCGACGTGCTGGGCCCCACCCCCTAGGTGCACGGGTGTGCGGGGGCTCTGCTCTTAAAGGGGCCAGCACGGGAAATCAAAGGGATGGCCTCCAGATGACATCACATGCTGCAGGGTATTTAAACCCTGCAGCTTGGTCAAGCCTTTGCCTTGCAGCGAGGTTCCTCAGTTTCCCTGAGTTATTAGTTGCTGCAGTGTGTCCTGATCATCCTCTCTTCTGGCTCCTGACCTGGCTTGTTCTTGACTTCGTCTTCGGCTCTGCTTCAGGTTTGGTTTAGACTTCTGACTTCTGACATCTGACTCGGCTTCGTCTTCTGGTTACGTTCTCAGCTTCTGCTCCTGGTTTTGGCATTGACTTCTGATTCCTGGCTTCAGACCCAGCTCCCTTCGTCCCACGACTCTGTCTTCAGCTTTCATCCCTGGCTTTGGTTTGGATCTCTGACTTCTGGCTTCTGACCCAGCTTCGCTCTTGGACTCCGACTTCGGCTTCTTCCACCACCTCAGGTATCCAGTACTTGCTGGCCCAGAGGCTTCTCCTAAGTCCCAGTGGCTTGGGCTCTCATGGGCTCCTCCCAGGGAAGCCGCGGGCTTCCGAAGGTGAAGACTCTTCAGTTACCTGGGTCCAGCCGCCCTTCGTCCATCTATTCGGCCACCTCCTGGATCCTTGATCGCATAGGGTCCCACCTAAGTTCAAGAGGTCCGGGTCCCTACGGGCCCCTCTTGGGGTGACCTCAGGCTTCCAGTGGTGAAGCCTCTTCAGAGTCTCTTCAGCGCTGCCTCCTGGCTGTGACGCCTCCTGTGGGTTCCCACAGGATTCCATTTACCATCTCAACTGATCCAAGGGTCCACGACCGTAACATATGGTACCCCCACCAGTGCTACTCTATTGATATATGTGCATGGAAAAAATATTGTTTTGTTTCTTTGCTTTCATTATTGGAAGGTAGCTCAATCAGGTTTTGGTTGGTTAAAATGTTTTATTTCATTTTGTTGCATTTGCTGAACTAAAATATATATTAAATTAACCTCTCCTCAAAAACAGAAAAAAGCAATAAGAAATTGTTCCACCCCACCCCCGAGACGCTTCTTCCACATGGTTCTCTAACGTAGAAAAGAGCTACAGCAATCCCCAGTTGCTCCTCATCCACCAGCTCCTGGTTTTAAAAATGCCGGCTGGCCTTGAAGCTGATGCCATATTTTTAACTGGGAGCTGGTGGGATCTAAATGACTGAGGATTGCTTCTACCCCTTTCTGCATTGCAGTCCCATATATAAGGGATAAGTGTGGTTGGGGGTAGGGGGCTGGGAAGGCTTAAGGGAAGGCAGGAGGGTGGGGCCATCTCGAATTGGTGAAGTTTATGATTATTTGTTTAGCTCTGCCGGGTGTCCGCACACTTTGCAGACACATATACTAGAATCTTTGCTTCTTGGAGCTTACAATCTAGTCAAGATTGACAGAAGAACCAAAAGTACAGACAAACACAGGCTTTGACATAACAGTGAAGACAGCAAGTCCCTCACTGAGAAGAATCAAGGAAGGTGGTATTAATTGAAGGAGAGGCAGCATTAACTGAATAAGGATGCAAGGAATTACCATTTTACCTAATTAGTGAATCAGTAAGAAATTAAATCTTGCTATAGAAGGGAAGAGATTCAGAAATCTGATATAGTGATTAGCATAGGATGCTCTAATGGACTGTATTTATGACTGGAAGAGGAACAAAGTCCTGAGGATTCAGACATGAGGACTTTTATAGCACTCGGAATGTCTCAGAAACATTGTTTTCAGCCTTAGTGGTATTGTGAGCATACTGTAGAAGGAAATGTGTTCAGTTCAGTCATTCATGAACTGGAGCTCAATGGGTGAAGCAGGTTTATTATATAAAAGAGGCTTATTTATTTATTTGTTTATTTATTCCATTGAACAATTGCCCCTGCAAGAAGACTCAAGGCAACGCAATGAATAGAGCTGTCCTGAAAGTCAGAGAACTCACTGGAAAAAATGGCTGGAAAGAGGATGCCAAATTCCTGGTGAAGCCATGAGCTCTTGGGAGAAGTATGGAATCCCATCTATGAGAGTTTCCAGTCAATAAGGAGAATATAAAACCCTTCTATATGGTGTCAAAAGAAGGATTCACTAGGAAGAACATTTTAAGAAATAGAAGCATTCGGTAGAGAATGAGTCAGAAGATACTTCCCTTAGATAAGATGGGGAGAAGCTACACACTTTAAAATCCCAGAGCTTTGCTCTAAGTAGCATATCTGAATAAGATGTATCAATGATTTGTTAGATTGAGACTTGTGATCCCAATGCTCCACGTTAAACCCATCCTAGAGGCAAAGGTGAACTGTGAACTGGAATGTTGGAGTAGACCCTACTATGGTCAGCACAGATAATTAAATCCTACACTCATGTTGCACCTGTGGAGCAGCCTGCAAATACTTTGCTGGTAAACAAAAAACAAGCCACGACATCACCTGATCAACCACGTTCTAAAGAACCCATAGATTATCAGGCATTGACCCCCTGAGCAAACGGTTGCATTAGCATGGGAAGCTGGATGTTTTTATTCGCTAAAGCAGCTGAAAACTTGTCCCCACACATTTTCTAAGCACCAAATTTGAATAATTGAGCCCGGAGTGAAATTTTACAATGACGCTTTGTTTTGTGCAAGGGTCTATGGAAGAAAAATAAAGTGGTCAGTCTGATTTTTTTTTCTTACAACTATAACATTTTATTTTGAAAGTAAGTGAGGAGGGAAATTATTTTAGCATTTTGCAGTTACAATTAAACCAAAATGTATCTGCTTACCAGATTGTCTAGTAATCTGATTACTTTTTTTTAATTTTTCAAATAAAGCTTTTGACTACTCATGTTCTTCTCCTTCTGAATTTACTGTTTCAGCTCCTAGACACAAATCAAATGATTCCATTACATGTACATGTGTGTACATGTAATGCTAAAACTAAGACCTCTGGAAAAACAATACAAATTTAGTTATACAAGTTCAGTTTCATGTGCAGAGTATATAAAAGACTGGTCCTCATTAGCTGAGCTTATTAATACAGATATGGCATTAGGATATAATGATGTAAGGTGGTGCTTTTTTTTTTATAATTGACAATTTTTATTAATAGAAAACAATGGATACACAACATTGTCAACAGATAGAACTAAAACATAAAAAGTGAATAATCGCATAAGGGGAACAGGGGCAGTCCACCGATCCCCACTCATGGGCTACGGATGGGAGGGCATGGGTATTCAACTAGGGGACAGGGAGGGGGAGGGAAAGGAAGGGAAGGAGTAGTCAGGGGGGGGCAATTTTTTTTTGGGGGGGGGAGGGCTCTTGTAAGGTGGTGCTTTGAAGTAAGACAGAATGCTCTACTTTGCACTAAACAGAAAAGCAAGTGTAATCAGGCTGGATTTGTTTTAAAATGTATTTTCCCAATAAGCACATAAACCTTTGGAAGTAAGCATGTTTCTATTAGCAGTAAAGTTTGTTAAATGAATGAACAATTAAAGCTGCTAAACCCAATGCTGACTTGAAACAAAGAGCAATGTCATACATTTCTATAAAGAATGGGTATCAAAGGTGACACAGAGTGTAAAATATTGAAATGCTGGAAAAAAATGACTAAATAAAAAGGCACAATACTTACAGAGATTGATGTATGCCTATAAGGAAGCATCGCATTCTCAATGCACTGTCCACTGGTGATATTCCATACACACATCTCCCTGCCAAAGATAACCTCACATTATTCCCTGTCATTTCTAGTCAATTGGTTGGAATAAGTTTGTGACACCAAGTTGCTGTTGTATCTGTGTGGTGGTGGTGGTGGTGGGGGGGGGGCAGGGTCTTTCTGTAGTGCTCTATTTAAGTGCTGTCTGACCATTTACGTGGCTTTTTGTTACAGATAACTGGGCAAGAAAATGTTGAGGTCGTTACCAGGGAATGACATACGGTATCTGTTTCTCTTTGTTTTGGTAATTACACCCTGCTGCCAAGCAGTAAGCCTTACTTTTTAAGGCCGAGCTTAAGTCTACAACAAATTGTAGGTATACCGCCATTACGGCTTGTCAATGTGTCACCATAACTATCATTCCTTGGAACTACCTCCTCCTGCAAATGGCTCATTTCACGGAACTCAAACGGCACATGCAGAAACACATATAAATGCAGTTTTGCCGCATCGGGCTTCTAGTTCTTGAGAGACACAGGCATGATATTCTGTGTTAAGAATAAACAGCGCCACCATGAGGCAGATTTAGTTTTCTATCATTAAAATAGCACACCATCCAGCTATTCCTGTGCAAGACAAATTGGCATGACCTGTTTCAAATGTACCAAAACCTCAAATATGTAAAAATAAAATACTATATATATTTTTTTCTCACTATTTCTTACATCCCCATTGAAAATGTATACCATTTGAAAAATACAAGCACTAAATTCAATTTTACTTTCAAAGTGTAATGTATCAGCGATAGAAAATTAACTACTAGTTTAAACACAAGAAAGAAAATACTTTATTATATAGTAGTTATACAGGAAATTAACTGTATTACTCCAATGAACACCTGCGGCAAAACTTTGCAGCAATAAAAAGGCCTCATATACCTTAATAATGTGAGGAAGAGCTTTACTTCGGGGAAAAAAAATCAGAAATTTGTGTCCTGTAGAATATAAGTTTTTAAAGAGCTTTAATACCTAACCAGAGAAAGAGTAGGCAATTTTCAAACTGGAGCAAAGTTCACAGGTACGTTTTACCAGCAGATATTGCGCCAACTTTGGGAAAGTGCATATTATGTATTTTCCCTTTGAAAACTGGCATGGGTACGTTTGCTGGAAAACTATGCACATGCATTTGAAAGTGCAATCTATAGGCCTGATTTCAAAAAGCATTTACATATGAAAAGCCAGGTTTTACTCAAGGAAATGCACTTTACTTGAGTAAGTGGGCTTTTGAGAATTGCTACAATGTATGCCATTGAATTGTCCATAGGATTTGCTCGCACAAGGGCACTTTACTTGCGTAAATGGCTTTTGAAAATTACTATGATAATAGTTACATTTACATGTGTGACTCCTTTTGAAAATTCACCTTTTATGTGTACTTTTACTTTCTGCCCCAAACACACCCTCTGGAATGCCTCCCAGAAAATACAGCTGACAGTATTAAGGTGAATTTTAAAAGCCTGGTGCCCGCACCAATCGGGGGATACACACACAAGTTGGGCTGGCGTGCGCCGACCACATTGTAAAAGCCGCCCAGATCCATGCGTATCTCCCAGGGCATGCACATCTCAAACGTTTTGAAAAAGGAACAGGGTGCGGGCATAGTCTGGGCAGGGCATAGGCATTTTGGGGTGTGACCAAGAGATGTGCCCCTAAATACTCACGCGCCTGGGTGCATGCGCAGGTTCAGTGGTACGTACATTTACTTCTGCTGTGGAAGAGGTGTAAGTTAAAAAAAAATGATAAACTAGCCATAACTGAGGTGGTGATTTAAGGGTCTGGGGTAACTAGGGGGAGTGCAGACTATCAAATCGGGTTTGGAGGACCTAAACTGGGTGAATTGGTGGACAAACTGGTGAAACTGGAAATGGCGTGGATGTGCAGCCCTTTTATAATTCCCCAACCTATGCGGTAGACGTGGGATTTACGCACATAGGTGAATGCCCACCTAAAACTGGGTGCACATATGTACGGGGTCCGGCTATTTTAGAACAGGCATGCATATAGGCGTGCCTGTTATAAAATGGCTGTGTATGCATGCACCAAAGAGCACCCGCATGCCAGTTTGAAAGTTACCGTCATTGAGAAACAGTGCATGAACCTTTGAATACATTTAAACTAGGCAATTTTCAAACCATCAATTTATCCATATAAATGGCTTTGAAATTTTCCCTCTGAGAGATTGGAGGCCCCCCTCAATTGCCACTTGGGATCTTTAAGGTAAGAGCTCTATTTAATACCCATTAAATTATGTAGAAGGGCAGAGCCCACGGAGTAGCATCCAATTCTGTCAATTTACTGACACCCCCCCCCCCCCCCCCCCCGGCATCCTTCACCTGCCTTTCTGCTTTCCTTTAGTGATATTTTGGAGCTAGTGAGCATGCTCAGTTTGATATCACCGCAAGGGAAAGTAGAGCTTCCCGGTGAAGAAGAGCTCAAAGGGGTAGATTTTCAAACCGCGCGATTTGGCGTACTTTTGCTGGCGCATCAGGCGCCAGCAAAAGTACGCGGGATTTTAGTAGATACGCGCGTAGCCGCTAAAATCCTGGATCGGCGCGCGCAAGGCTATGGATTCTGTATAGCCGGCATGCGCTGAGCCGCGCAGCCTACCCCCGTTCCCTCCGAGGCCGCTCCGAAATCGGAGCGGCCTCGGAGGGAACTTTCTTTTGCCCTCCCCTCACCTTCCCCTCCCTTCCCCTACCTAACCCACCCGCCCGGCCCTGTCTAAACCCCCCCCCTTACCTTTGTCGGGGGATTTACGCCTCCCGGAGGGAGACGTAAATCCCTGCGTGCCAGCGGGCCGCTAGCGCGCCGGGACGCGACCTGGGGGCGGGTCCGGAGGGCGCGGCCACACCCCCAGACCGCCCCGGGCCGTAGCCACGCCCCCGGCCCACCCCCGGAACGCTCCCGACACGCCCCAAAAACGCCGCACAGTTCGGGCCCGCCCCCGACACGCCCCCCTCAGAAAACCCCGGAACTTACGCGAGTCCCGGGGCTCTGCGCGCGCCGGTAGGCCTATGTAAAATAGGCTCACCGGCGCGCAGGGCCCTGCTCGCCTAAATCCGCCCGGATTTGGGCGGATTTAGGTGAGCAGGGCTCTTAAAATCCGCCCCAAACTGTATAGCTGATCAGCATGTAAGACACATCTAATAGAACAAAAATCTCAAAAAGGCTATCTTTTTTGCAAGGGTAAGAGACCATGTCCAAAAGAATAAAATATATTTCTGTTCCTCTTTCTAGGTTTGGAACTACAAAACCAGCAAACCATGCAAGGAGGCAAGCAAATTTTCTGCTCAATTAATTGAAAAAACTGTGGAGTTTTTAAAGGTTATAATAACCTTTTAGAGCCTGATTTTCAAAGCCATTTATGTGTATAAAACATGGCTGTATGGGCCTGATTTTAAAAAGCATTTACTGGTTTTTGCTCGAGTAAATACACTTTACTCAAGTAAGTGGGCTTTTCAAAATTGCTACAATATATGCCATTGAATTGTCCATAGGATTTACTCAAGTAAGTGCACTTTACATGAGTAAATAGCTTTTGAAAATTGCTACGATAGTATGTCACATTTACATGCGTAACTCCTTTGAAAATGACCCCCTAAGTGTGTAATGACTGTTCTAAAACTGACCCGAACTCAGTGTCCATAAAAGTACACATGTAATTCACGTTACACATCCTTACGTGTGAAATGGAGAGAGGTATTTCCTGACAGAAAGAGGGGGCAGAGTTGGAACTTGCGTGCATACTTTCTGATTCTGAAAAGTATATGTGTAATAAGAACATAAGAACATAAGAAAATGCCATACTGGGTCAGACCAAGGGTCCATCAAGCCCAGCATCCTGTTTCCAACAGTGGCCAATCCAGGTCATAACAACCTGGCAAGTACCCAAAAAC
This sequence comes from Rhinatrema bivittatum, assembly GCF_901001135.1. NCBI lineage: Eukaryota > Metazoa > Chordata > Amphibia > Gymnophiona > Rhinatrematidae > Rhinatrema > Rhinatrema bivittatum. Next base: position 51,473,882 of record NC_042627.1, on the reverse strand, counting down.
TAAGCCTATTCCATGTTACTGTTGCTAATGGCAGTGGCTATTCTCTAAGTGAACTTAATAGCAGGTAATGGACTTCTCCTCCAAGAACTTATCCAATCCTTTTTTAAACACAGCTATACTAAGTGCACTGACCACATCCCCTGGTAACAAATTCCAGAGTTTAATTGTGTGTTGAGTAAAAAAGAACTTTCTCCGATTAGTTTTAAATGTGCCCCATGCTAACTTCATGGAGTGCCCCCTAGTCTTTCTACTATCTGAAAGAGTAAATAACCGATTCACATCTACCCGTTCTAGACCTCTCATGATTTTAAACACCTCTATCATATCCCCCCTCAGTCGTCTCTTCTCCAAGCTGAAAAGTCCTAACCTCTTTAGTCTTTCCTCGTAGGGAAGCTGTTCCATTCCCCTTATCATTTTGGTAGCCCTTCTCTGTACCTTCTCCATCGCAATTATATCTTTTTTGAGATGCGGCGACCAGAACTGTACACAGTATTCAAGGTGTGGTCTCACCATGGAGCGATACAGAGGCATTATGACATTTTCCGTTTTATTCACCATTCCCTTTCTAATAAGTCCCAACATTCTGTTTGCTTTTTTGACTGCCGCAGCACACTGAACCGACGATTTCAATGTGTTATCCATTATGACACCTAGATCTCTTTCTTGGGTTGTAGCACCTAATATGGAACCTAACATTGTGTAATTATAGCATGGGTTATTTTTCCCTATATGCATTACCTTGCACTTATCCACATTAAATTTCATCTGCCATTTGGATGCCCAATTTTCCAGCCTCACAAGGTCTTCCTGCAATTTATCACAATCTGCTTGTGCTTTAACTACTCCGAACAATTTTGTGTCATCTGCAAATTTGATTATCTCACTCGTCATATTTCTTTCCAGATCATTTATAAATATATTGAAAAGTAAGGGTCCCAATACAGATCCCTGAGGCACTCCACTGTCCACTCCCTTCCACTGAGAAAATTGTCCATTTAATCCTACTCTCTGTTTCCTGTCTTTTAGCCAGTTTGCAATCCACGAAAGGACATCGCCACCTATCCCATGACTTTTTACTTTTCCTAGAAGCCTCTCATGAGGAACTTTGTCAAATAATAGAGAGTAGAGATGAGCTTCATTTTTTTTTTGAGTCGGACGCTTTAGGATAAAGTTCATTTTTCCTCGGTTAGCCTTTGACCTACTATGTCACAGGGGCTACCGGTGCCATTGGTCAGCCCCTGTCACATGGCCATCGGCGCCATCCATTGCTCCTACCACGTGACAGGGGCTGACCAATGGCACCGGTAGCCCCTGTGACATAGTATGGGCAAAGGCTATCGGTGCCATTTTGATTACTGGCAGCCGACGGCCCGAGTGCAGGAGATCGCTCCCGGTCCCCCGCTGGACCACCAGGGACTTTTGGCAAGTCTTGGGGGACACTCCTGTGGTCCAGCAGGGGTCTGGGAGCGATCTCACTGTCAGCTGCCAGTAATCAAATTGGCGTCGATAGCCTTTGCCCATACTATGTCACAGGGGCTACCGGTGCCATTGGTCAGCCCCTGTCACATAGTAGGAGCAATGGATGCACCCCGCTGGACCACCAGGGATGTTAGTAAATCTTGGGGAGGGATCGGGATGGTGGGGGGTTGTATTTAATGTATTATTGTAAATTTTAATGCTTGGGATGTTTTTTTATTTAAAAAAATAAAATGTGCCCCCCCCCCCCCGTACAAACCCAAAAAACACATTTTTCTCATAGTTCGGGGAAAATCTGTTTCGGGGGCGGGGTCCCCTACCACGACGAATTAGGCAATTTAATTGAAATTGCCTAATCCGTCATAAACAAATGCACATCTCTTATAGAGATGTGATTCAGCTGAACCTTTTGGTTCTGCCTTCGTTATCGGTCCGCTGATTTTATTTCATCTACCTTCCTGAAACGAAGCCCGAAACCCACCCCAAATTACAAAGGGGGTTGTAACCCCCCCCCCAAAAAAAACCCAACCCTTCAAATTTAATTAATTGCAACCCCCCACCTTCCTGACCCCCTAAGACTTGCCCGACTGACCCCCCAAGACTTACCGAAAGTCCCTAGTGGTCCAGCAGGGGTCCTGGGAGCGATCTCCTGCTCTTGGGCCATCGGCTGCCAATAATCAAAATGGCACCGATAGCCTTTGCCATTACTATGTCACAGGGGCTACCAGTGCCATTGGTCAGCCCCTGTCACATGGTAGGAGTACAAGATGGTGCCGATGGCCATGTGACAGGGGCTGACCAATGGCACCGGTAGCCCCTGTGACATAGTAGGTCAAAGGCTAACCGAGGAAAAACGAACTTTAGCTCAAAGCATCCAACTCAAAAAACGACCCGGTAGAAAAAAACGAAGCTCATCTATACTCTCTATTACACAAATACTTTTCAGAATCAGAAAGTATGCATGCAAGTTCCAACTTACCGAAAGTCCCTGGTGGTCCAGCAGGGGTCCTGGGAGCTATCTCCTGCTCTCGGGCCATTGGCTGCCAGTAATCAAAATGGCACCGATGGCCCTTTGCCCTTACCATGTGACAGGAGCTATCGGTGCCATTGGCTGGCCTCTGTCACATGATAGGAGCAATGGATGGCCGGCACCATCTAAATAAATAATTTTATGTAAAAAGGTCATATGTTTTGAACAAATACTACTATTAATACAATACTTTTTCAATGCAGACATAACAATAAACTCTATAATTTTTCCTTCTTTTGCCCTAGACCCTACAACTCCTAGAACTCAGAGTAAAGAACTCTGGAGTTCCAGGATTCTATCAAATATCACAGTTAGGTAAGTATACATTCTGTTAGTTGCAACTTTTGTTTCACTTTATGTTTGTCTCTTTAATGTAACTCTAGGAATTGATTCTTTGTGTTATATTTATGTCTCCCTAGGTTGCAAGAGAGTGTGTATGCTGTCTTCAAGAGCTTTCCTTGGTAAGTATGTTTCTCTTTTATATCTTTTCTTTTTACTGTCTATCTCTCTCTCTTTGTGTGTTTTACTTTCCTATTTTTTTTCTTTTTCTTTCACTGTCCTCAGTTGTCATTTGCACATAGGCCTGTGTGTTTCTCTGGTGTGTACACTTAGGTGTAGATTTTCAAAGGTTTCGCGCATAAGATACATGCGTAACCCCCGAAAAACTTACCCCTGCGCATGCTGAGCCTATTTGCATAGGCTCGGCAGTGCGCTCAAGCCCCGGGATGTGTGTATGTCCCGGGGCTGCGAAAAATGGGCGGTCCAGGGGCGGGGCCATGGGCGTGGCCAGTCTGGGAGCATGTCCGTGGGTGTGGCCGAGTGCCCCGACATAATGGCCTGTGTCAGGGCCTAGCGAGCCGGCGTGCGCAAGTTATGCCTGCAGGCAGGCATAACTCTACGAAACAAGTTGGGGGGGGGGGATTTAGGTAGGGCTGGGGGGTGGTTAGATAAGGGAAGGGAGGGAAAGGTGGGGGGGACCAAAAAAAAAGTTCCCTCCAAGGCCGCTCCGATTTCGGAGTGGCCTTGGAGGGAACGGGGAAAGCCATCGGGCCTCCCCTAGGGCTTGGCGCACGCAAGATACACAAGTGTGCACCCCCTTGCGCGCGCCAACCCCGGATTTTATAACATGCTTGTGGCAGCGTGCGCATGTTATAAAATCAGGTTTACATTTGTGTGCGCCGGGTAGTGCGCACAAATGTACCCCATGTGCGCAAAATTTAAAATCGGCCCCTTAGCTTTTTCTCTTCTTTGAATTTGTCTGGCATTCTTTGAGTATGCTGCTTGGGTGCATGGGCAACTCCTCTTGACTCTTGTCACTCCGCACCTACTACCTAACTTTACAAAAATCAATAAGAAAATCTGACTCCCTGGCTCCAACAGTTATTCTGGCTACTATTTGTGTTCCCTAAAATGTTATGTCTATCACAGCTTATTGAACTAATACAGCTAACTATAGAAAACAAAGGAGAATTGTATTTTCCATAATTAAAGCTGATCAGGAACAATAGTGTATGACTGATTTATATCTTGATTATGGGATCTCATCTCACTTAGGTACTTATGCTCCCCTTCTTTCTCTCTCTTTCTCTGAGGAAATATCATCCACTTTTCTGTTTAGGTGCCGAAAGTGTTTTAGATTTACTGTACTCCATTTTTAAAAATTCACTGGTTAGTACTCACTAATATCATTCAATCTTTTTCTCAGTCCACGTTCTCTCCTGAGCCCTTTTGCCAAAGAAATTCCTTTTTCAGAATTTCTCCAAAACCAGTAGAAATGTTTCCAGTTTAGAATACACTAGATGACTCAGAGTAAATGGTTCCACTTAAAGCTTTCCTTTGGAAGAGGAGTTTCTGGGAGTCTCATGTGTTTTCTCCCTGGAATGTTCACTTTCTGTCATAAGCAATCTCCATAAATATTTACCCTTTTCATTCATCAAAACTATCAATGCTGACACTGATTTACTGCAGTCAGCTATCGTTACAATTACATTTACCTATGCTAAACCTTACCTTTGCTGCTTCTTAAATAATTAGGCACTATTCAAACAATCCTCCATTGTGTATTTGATTGTATTTTGTATCTTGAGCACATTTTTTTTCTTTGGGAGAGAAGCACTAGCATAGTGCTCCCTCTCTGTGGCACTGCAGCTCAGCTCTCTGCAAATTCTAAACTGTCTCTCTGTAATGATGCCACTGGGCTGAAAGCACCCAAGCCATCTTGGCTCCCTAGGTAGCAGCTTTCCTTTTATGAATTCTGAGCTGTTTACAAAGTTGGGTAGTGCTACTAATCCCTTACTGCTCCCCACAACATCAGCCTGCTTTCCAGTGCTTCTGGGACTTATAACCAGGTTCCAGGACCTAGGTAAACAATTGTTTTCCTTTTTTTTTTTTTTTTTTTGGGGGGGGGTACCCCTATTACATTAGTTTATGAACTTCTTCTCCAGAAACTGGTCCAAACCTTTTTTAAATCCAGCTATGCTAAATGCCTTAAGCACATCCTCCAGCAATGAATTCCAGAGTTAATTCTGCATTAAGTGAAAAATAATTTTCTCTGATTTGTTTTAAATGTGCTACTTGCTAACTACATGGAGTGCCCTCTAGTCCTTCTATTATCTGAAAGAGTAAATATTAATAACTGATCCACACTTACCTGTTCTAGTCCTCTTAAGAATTTATAGATCTCTATCATATCCCCCCTCAGCTGTCTCTTCTCCAAGCTGAATAGCCCTAATCTCTTTAGCCTTTCCTCTGTTCCAGTCCCTTTATCATTTTAGTCACCCTTCTCTGTATCTTTTCCCGTGCAACTATATATTTTTTGAGATGCTGCAATCAGAACTGCACACAGTCCTCAAGGTGCATTCTCACCACGGAGCGATATAAAGGTATTTTGCCAATAACCATTTTATTCATAATTCCTTTCCTGATAAATCCTAACTTCTGTTTGCTTTTTTTTTTTTAGAACTCTTTATTTTAAAGTTTTGTTGGCATACAATAAATATTGAACTAACAGCAAACAGTGTCCTCTGGTTCTATACAGTACTAGAATGAGAGAGAGATATTATACACAGACTTGCTGGACAGATAAATACCCCATATCTTCTCATACTTAAAACTTTCATTCTGAAGTGCATATCGTAGACACTCAAGGTCCACCACTTCCGCACCTGAAGGCACCAGTGATCAACGTGGGGATTACTCTTCCAAAAAGTGGTGATTGTGAATCGGGCCGCCAGTAAAAGCTGACCCACTAGTGGCCTGAATTTTGCCAGGATCGATGACCCAGCCCATCTCCCAAGGAGACCTGTAAATTTCAGTATTTGAACCTGAAAACCCAATATCTCAGCTATTTCTTGTGTGTCAAGCTGGCAGAAAAAGTGAACTCCCTGGCACTGCCACCACATATGATAGTATGTACATATTTCCCTGCATCCCCTCCAACATCTGTTATCTGGAAATAAATGTATAGCATAGTAAAATACCGGGGTGCAATAGGTTCTATGTAGCAACCTAACCATAAGTTCTGTACGTTTAGTGCATATAGAGCTATGATGACCCCCTCCCAAACACATTTTGATACTTTAGAATCATATTTGGTATTAAGATCCATATTCCACTGATCAATCAGATTAGTGGGAGTCATCACCCCATATTATTTACCAAGCAAAATACCCCAATATATTGCCATTACACCCTGAGGGACGCATCTGGGTCTGTCAAATAGATCTCCATTTTATTCAGGGCCCGCAAAGCCTCAGAGATATTGAAGTGGCCTACCAGCGCCTCTCCTAACTACAAGTACTTAATAAGCGCATGAGCCGGTATTTCAAACTCCTCCTGTAAATCACTAAAAGTTAAAAGACCATTTTCATCCCAAAGTTGGGCAATATTGAAAAGACCCATTTGTCACCACTCTCTAAATTCTTTGGCGAAGGTGCAACCAGAAAGTTGAGCATTCCCATAGATGGGGAAGTGTCTATGTTCCTGATCCATTTCAGCCCATGCAGAGAGTCGGAGGTCCAAAAGACCAGAGTCCAGGAGAAGAAGTTTAGAGTGCTTAGCTGAAGTCCAGAAAAATAGAAAATTCTCATAAGTGGTGAGAGCAAATGAAATTCCAGGAATATCCACTCTTCCCCAGGGTCAGGCTGGACAGCCATGAAAAATTCCCTTGAATATCTCAACAAAAATAAAGATTTACCACTGCAGTTTCCAGTATTCCTCCTCCATACTGTAGCAGGACAGATCAGAATACACCTGCTCAGCAAGGCATGTGCACAGAATAAAACCAGGAGAAAGAAAAAGAAAGAGAGACCACTCAAACGTTGTAGTGGACCCAGGTTTTGGAACCAGGAAGGCTCACCGGGAAGAAAGCAACAAGCAGTCATTCGAAGCAGAGTGCAATAATAGCCCAAAAACCCCCATCCATTTCAGAGGTGTATTCGCGAGCAGAGGTTATAAGAAAGAAACACAGTCAATCCTCAGCAGCCATTTCCCCACAATAGGTCTGGACATATTTTTCCACAGCTGCTACAGTATCAAATATTAAGGGTTTGGCATCTACAAAAATCTTCATCTTAGCTGGGTACGTCATTGCATACTTCAAATTTAGGTGTTGTAGCTCTTTCTTCACACCAACAAATTCCTGGCGCTTTTTCTGTAACTCCATTGAAAAAGCAGGAAATATAATTTTAATGCAGTGAAAGTGAAGCGATCCCACCTCCCTTGCTGCATTTAAGATTTTCTGCTTATCCTCAAAATTATGAACTTTGAAGATGACAGATCGCAGGCAAAATCCCTTATCCGGTATAGGCGCCAAAGATCTGTGAGCTCTGTCGAGTTTCACTATGCCTTTAGGGCAAGGGAAATCCAGAACTCCAGGCAGCCATTTTGAAAAAAAAAAAAAAAAAGAACCGTGTCTGTACCTTCAGTTTTATCAGGTAAAGCAACTATTCTGATGTTACGATGATGTGATCTGTTTTCAAGATCATCAATCTTGTCTGTGAATGTGGCTGTTAAGCAATCCAGATGATCCACCTTAGCGCTAATTGAGGTAAGTGACATTTCAGCCTCAGAAATCCGGTGCTCAGCCTCCCCAGTTCTATTAGCATTGTTCTGCACCAACTGAACCACAGTGGCAACTTTTTCAATGATAATACTGAGTCGGGCATCTGATTTCTTCGAAATTTTGTCCGCAAAATGCTCCATAAGTTGGGAGATATATGCCATGTTGTCACCCACCTCATTTTCTGGTGGTTTGGTCTCCTCAGAGGCTGACTCCTCAGCACAAGGTGCAAAGTCAGCCAGTATCTTCTGGCATATTTTGTTCTTTTTGCAGGATACTTCGGCCTACATCGAAGGTATAGAACAACTGCCTGATTTTTTAGACTGTGACATGGTAAAAAGAAAGGAGCTCTGATGAACACCAGGATAGAAGAAAAATCAATTATAGATGGGAGTGCAAGGGAATCGCCTCCTGCTCAGATCAGTGGAAAACTGGAAGTCACCTATTTGCTTTTTTGACCGCTGCGGCACAGTGAGTCAAGGATTTCAATGTATTGTCCACTGAGATGCCTAGATATTTTTCCTGTGTGGGTTTCTTTTCCCTATGTGCATCACTTTGCACGTGTCTATATTAAATTTCATCTGCCATTTGGATCCCCAGTCTTCCAGTCTCACAAGGTCTTCCTGAAATTTATTACAATCTGCTTGTGATTTACCAACTCTGAATAATTTTGTGTCATCTGCAAATTTGATCACCTCACTCATTGTTCCTTTTCCAGATCATTTATAAATCTATTAAAAAGCACCAGTCCCAATACAGATTTCTGAGGCATTCTACTGTTTACCTTTCTCCACTGAGAAAAAGAGACATTTAGCCCTACTCTTTCCTACCTTTTTACCAGTTTGTAATTCACATTGCCTCCTATTCCATGACTTGATAATTTTCTAAGAGATCTCTCATGGGGGACTTTGCCAAATGCCTTCTGAAAATCCTTAAACACTACTAAAGGGTAAATTTTTAATGCGGCATGCAGACATCCATCTGTGCGTGATTCCCGTTGCACGCACATGGATGCAATGATTTTATAACATGCACACGGCAATGTGCACTTATTATAAAATCGGCTACCAGCACGCACATGCGTGCCAGATTTTATATTGGTACATGCATGTGCGTGCGGGTGCCAACTCACACGCACAAGGGGGGGGGGATTTTGTTAAAAACATGTGACAATGCAATTGGTCCTTTGCCCAGTTCCCTAACCCCCTAGCTATCCTTCCTTTAGGAATGTGCATTTGTTTTGGACGAATTAGGCAATTTCAATGAAATTGCCTAATTTGTCCTGTTTCGGGAACCTGAAAAACGAACGGGATTTTTCCAAAATTTTGGAAACATTTGTTTTTCGGGTTAGTGTGCACTAACCTGAAATTTCAGGTCTCCTGAAAAAAAAAGCCCGAACTACGGGAAAAATGAAATTTACCGCGGCGGGCCAAAAACGAAGACAGAACCAAATGGTTCGGGCGATATACATCTCTACCTTCCTCCCTTTTCCCCTCTCCACCCCGACCCTTAAACCCACACTAACTAACCTAATTTTTGTTTTTTCGGAACTTACCTGCTCTCCTGAGCAGAAATAAGTTCCGTGCGCCAGCCGGCTGCTGACACATACTTCACTGGGACAGTGGCGCTGTCCCAGTTGACCCTTTTCTGGCCCCTGCCCCTTTTCAGAAACCCAGCACTTCCAGGTGTACCGAGAGATACACGTGTGGCCGGGCCATTTTGAAAATGCGCTCATGGCGCGCGCGGCCCAGTTATATGCATATTTCCCAGGATTTGTGTGTGCCGGGCTTTTAAAATCCCCCTGTACAGCTACCAGATCACCTTTATCCATATGTTTATTAGACCTTTCAAAAAAATGTAGCAGTTCTGTAAGGCAAGACTTGGGTAAATCCATGCTAAGTGTTTTCCATTAAAACTCGTCTATGTATATGTTCTTGTTCTTTAGAATAGTTTCCACAATTTTTCCCAGCACTGAAGTCAGGATCATTGGTCTATAGTTTCCCAGATAACCCTAGAGCCCTTTCTAAATATCAGGGTTATATTGGCTACCCTCCAGTCTTCAGGTACAATGAACAATTTCAACGATAGGTTACTAATTACTAGTAATAGATCTGAAATTTCATTTTTGAGTTCTTTCAAAGTCCTGTGATATATATTATCTGGTCTGGGTAATTTGCTACTCTTCAGTTTGTCAATCTGCCCTACTACATCTTCCAGGTTCACTGTGATTTGGTTCAGTTCATCTGAATCATCACCCTTGGAAACCATTTCCAGAATGGGTATCTCCCCAACATCCTCATTAGTAAACATGGAAGCAAATAATTCATTTAGTGTGTTTGAGATGGTTTTATCTCTCTGTGTGCCCCTTTAACCCCTCTATCATCTTATGGTTCAACCAACTGCCTCACAGGTTTCCTGCTTCAGATATATTTTAAAAAGTTTTAATTATGATGTTTTGCCTCTACTGCCAGCTTCTTTTCATATTCTCTTAGCCTGTCTTACCAATGTTTTACATTTAACTTGCCAATGCTTATGCTTTTTCCTATTTTCTTCAGATGGATCCTTTTTACTATTTTTTAAATAGGATATTTTGGCTAAAAGAGCATATTTCACCTCACCTTTTAACCATGCTGGCAGTCATTTGGCCTTCCTTCCACCTTCTGTAATGCATTAAATACATCTGGTCTGGGCTTCTAAGATGGCATTTTTAAACAATGTCCAACCTGCTGCACATTCTTCAAATCTGATCGCACTACGATCACTGTTGCTGAGCAGCCCCACCACCATTACCTTTCACACTAAACCTGGATTCCACTAAGAATTAGATCTAAAATGGATCTCCCTCTCATCAGTTCCTGAACCAACTGCTCCATGAAATAATCATTTATTCCATCCAGGGATTTGATCTCCCTAGCATATCCTGATGTTATATTTATCCAATCAATATTGGGGTAATTGATATCTCCCATTATTATTTTGCTGCCAAATTTTATAGTTTCCCTAATTTCATCCTCCATCTAATTATTTTATCCAGGTGGATGATAGTATACCCCTACTGATGTACTCTTCCCCATCGTACATGTATGCATTGTCTACTGCAGGATTCTTATCCTGTTGGACTCTATGCCATCCCTAACAAAACATATTTGAGACTTGGCATTTTATCTTTTGCCACAAAAAAGATATTTGTGCTCACTGGGGAATATTCATTTTGTCCCATGGAGATTTATACTGCAATATTTTTTTCATGTCTGAATTTCACAGAAATAATTTCTGCTTATATGCAGAGCCCCCATTTCCTTTAGCAGAATTTTCAAGATTCCGAGGCAAAAGGTAACACATTCTAAGGCATATTTTCATAATTTTGCATATATTTGCAATTTCAAAGATGCATTTTTTTAACATTATAAAAATAAAGTCATTTTCTGACATTTCTGTGTCCAGTTAATTTGGTTCTTTATTAGAGGAAAAAGGGATTTTAGTGATTAGGGCTGGGAGGAAGGAAGAGAAGGAAATTGGAAGCAGAAAGAGAGGAGATGCAGAAGAAGGATATGAAGGAGGAATCTTAGGTAGGAGGAGTAGAGAGATAAAGGATGGAAGAGGGAAGAGAAGATGGGTCAGGAGAATCAGGGATTGGAAGGTGGGAAGCAATGGTGTATTGGAGATGGAAGAGAAGTATAAAAGACTGGGATGAGGAAGAGGAGGAGTAAAGAGGGATGACTATGGATGACAGTCGGGGTGGGAGTGGGGAGGGAAGGAAGGAAGCCACAGCCTCCCCCACCTCTTTTTCCCCTATTCCCCCTTCCAAGGCAAACTTGACCCCTTGTTCTCTCTCTTCACTTCCTCTCCCCACCTGATCCTCTAACTCATCCTGGTTCCCTCCCCCTCACAAACCCTGGTTCATTCCCTCCCCTGCCCTCAATTCTCAATCTGTCCCTCCTCCCCCCCCCCCCCCAATTCCCAGTTCACTCCTTCCCCTGCCCTCATCTCCAGTTCACTTAGTCCTTCCTTTCCCCCTGGTCCATTCACTCCCTCCTCCTGTCCTATCCTCTCCTTGCAATCCCCAGGTCATTCCCTCCCTCCCTCATTTCTTTCCTATCCCCCATCCCCAATTCAGTTCTTTCCCCTCCCCTCCACCCTATCACCAAGTCACTCCTTCTGTACCTTCCAGATCCTCTTACCACCCACTCATTAAGGTAAGGGAGGAAAAGATGAACAACTCTACAGCGCCTCTGGCACCTCCTTCTCCACACCTGCTGGGCCTGAATGTCATGCTTTGAACCACATGGCTGAAAGCACAACATTTGGCCTGGCAGGGGAGGAGATAAAAGAGGCACAGGAGGTGCTGCAAAGCCACCCAGCTCCTCCTCCCGTTACCTTAATGAGTGGGTGAGTGAGGGGATCCAGGGAGACGGGAGAGCATAGAGGGGCATGTTGCCCCTCTCACACTGCCACCAATGATTTTCTTCTGGGGCAGGTGCCTGGCAGAGGGGCATTGTGCCGAGTGCTATGCTGTCCCGTTGCCACCATTGTTTTGTTTTGTTTTTTTGTTGTTTTTTTAGAACATCCCTGGTCTCCCACAACAATCTGGCAAGACATGATCAAATCTGCAGTAAGGGCCTTGTTCAGTAGAAGAAAGGCCTCATAACTGTCACCAGTTGGGTCCTCATCTGGCCTATGCATGTTGGATAGATGCTGCCAATTGCCACCTATTGTAAAAGTAAATGGTAATGGATACAGAGCATCCCATAATTACACATAGGTCACATTGGTCCATGGCTGGCACTGTAGACTTTATATACTTTACACTATTTGTACATTTAACAAAAGAATTGAATGCCCTGCCATTAATGTCATCAAGTTGTAAACCACCCTCATCATTTTTCAGGAATTGTGCTAGAACACACAGTCTTATAGCACTCTAGGATAAAAATTAGATTTTCCTGTGAAATCCTATCCAGTGAAAGTCTTGTAATACATTTATGAATCTCATCAAGACAAGATTACATGAATGAAAATAAATTAACTAATTGGGCAACAGTGAACATGCTCTTATTCACGTTTACAAAATTATCCCATAATGCATATTTTATTTCTCATTGTATTGGAGAAATATATTACTCCCTTGGGGGGGGGGGGGGGGACAGTAATGCCCAAAGTTAAATGTAGCTCTTTATTACACTGTTTCCTTCCTCAACAATACCTTTGACAACCAGATGTGACACCAATACACAATTCCCATACACATATTTCATATTATATACTGTATATGGCAAATACATTTGTTTAGAATACAGACTGAGAATAGGGGATACCATGCTGATTATTAAAGGACATTACTGCCCAAAGCTGAAAGCAGCACTGATTATTTAGAAGACCTTCTTATGTCCCTACCCCCATGACAAATGTTATCACAATTTCTTACATCTGGCAGCCAGGGCATGAGAGAGGCGAGAGTTGATGGTCTTCCATCTTTCTGGATCCATTTCAAAGGCAGTTAGAAAGTAAAATAGCCATCACCCTCACTGTTTCCCCCTCAACCACCCCCTCCAAACAGATGACCTCACCTCTTTGATTGATTCCACACTCGATTGATAAATTGGTTTCCTTTTTTTTAAAGGTTAGTCATTAAAGTAACTGTTTTAGATGAAACATACATCACCATCCCAGCCAATTACTAGTTGTACATTTATCCCAAAATTGTACAGATTTCACATTTTGAAATGCAACACATTGCATTTGTCTCAGTCATTTAAAATGTGTGCAATTTCACTTAATTAACACAGTTCTTAAATATAACTCACACAGTTTGAGAAGGCAAGATAACAATATCTAAGTATGTTTTCCTCTTTGTCCAACTAAATCCCCCAAAACAAAGCAAGCACAAAAGCTGTTGAATATAAACAACAAATTAATTTATAAAATAAATCAAATACATTGTGACCATGAGTGCTGACATGAAAAGGCATAAGCAGTAAACTTTCTGCAAGCATTAGCATGACCCAAACACTTAACATGCATGCTAAAATCCCACTTAATGTGGGATGTGCTAAAAAAGAAGCCTCTTCAGCATCTGTTAAAAAAAAAACCTTAAAAAGGGTGCAAAAAAGCATGCATACTAGTATAAAACGTGTAGCCTGGGGATTTCATCCCCCATCCCCTGTGAAGTGGTGTCCCCCGCTAATTAACTCCTGCACTTCCACCCCTGAGCCAGACCTGGACTATTCCATCAAGCCCTTGCATTCCCCCAGGACATTTGAGGGTTAGTTATATTATTTTTGTATGTGTAATACTATGCTGTGTAGATCTATTTTATCTTTGGGTTCCCTTATGGGGGAATAGGACCCAAGACTAGAATAGAATAGAAAGTCAGAGCCAGACCCAACCCCTCCTAATCAAGACCCACACCTCCAAAAAAAACCCTTCCAGGAAGATCCCCTTGGGCCGAATTCCACTCCCTCCTTTCCTGAGCTTCCTCACAGCCCTCCACCTCCCTCACTAGTGATGAAGCATCCCTATAGGCATCAATCCACTGCTGCAGAAGTGCTGGCAGAAGGGCTTTCATGTCCCTCCTACAGGTAAAAATTGAGACCATTCAAAATGTAGACACTCATTCCATAGAGATGAGAAAGGGTTCAGGGAGGCCTGGCTTATGGGATTGGATTCTTCCTTGATAGGGAGTGATTGGGGCAGGGGGAAGAATGGGGCTGGAGGGAGAGGTCCAGGTCTAGCTTGGGGCAGAGGGGGAGGCTTCCTAGTCAGGGTATGAGTTTGGCTTAGGGGTGCTGAGCTTGATGGGCAGAGGTCCAAAACTTGATCACTGGGGGCTTTGCAGCTCCATCTTGAGGGCTGAGGTGTGTGTGTGTGTGTGGGGAGGGGATTCTACCTTTGAACCTCAAAGCATTAATAGCAACTAGCTGAGAAAGTCTGTCTTATATAATTGTATAGAAGGGATGTTGTTTGCAGCAATACTTTGCAGGTTTCACTTAGTCAAATCATGATGCATATGCATTTTTATTGTGTAAGAGAGATTTCACTTGGGAAGTATGATACCACACAGTAATATGGTTAAAATACTACACAATGATATTCCATCTCATTAGTATGGTACATAGCAGAATATCAGATGGGTTTTTTCCCCATAATAATTTTGGTAAGCTGTCAATGGTAACATACTCAGATTATTGCACTTTTAATACATTGATCCCTTAGGGACAGATTAACACTTGGGGAAGCAATAGGACAAAAAAGAGCCCAAAATAGCTTACAGTACAGTTTACTGGCACACTTTTAAAATACTACTTCTCAAGGCCAAGGATTTAATTTCCTACATTTTCAGAGAAGGGGGGAGGGGGGAATCCATACAGAAAATAGTGGCAAGAAAAACTTACAAAATTGCAACTTGGAAATGTTAAATTCAAGGAACAGGAAAAAGTTTCACTTTGCTATTTACACATTTTAAGGTGGATTTTAAAAGTCCTACGTGCATCAAAGCTGGGAAATACATGTATGTCTCGGGCTGGTGCACACTGTGCAGATTTTAAAAAGCACGCAAGTATACACGTATCTCCTGGTACGTGCACAAATCAAAAAGTTTATAAGAGGGGTGGGATGTGGTCTGGCTGAAGCATGGGTGGGGCATGGGCATTCTGGGACGTTACCTTGAAATGTGCGCATATTTACACGCACCAGGGTCCCCTACCATGTAGCTTTTCTTCTGCTATGGACAGCGTGTAAGAAAATTTAAAAAAACTAAGCGAGTCAGTGAGGTTTTAAGGGTCGGGGTTAAAAGGGTAAAAAGGATGCTAAACACAAGGGGGGGGGTGTTAGGAAATCCGATCTGTTAACTGGGCGAACTGGAAGCATACTAGGAAAAAGGGCCATTGCGTCGACACATGTATCTAATAAAATCCCTCCAATTACACGGTAGAGTCGGCATTTGCATGCACATGTGCACGTCCATATAAATTTGTACACACATGTACATGCACACAGCCAATTTTACATCATACACGCATATATGTGCGTATGTTATATATAATGGCAGCGTCTCTGGGCGTGAGCCAGCATACGCCCATACATATGTGCCCGTGCAGCGGTATTTTTGCTATGGAAGTTTTGTTTCCATTAAATCTTTGGGAAAAAGATGTGCACTGCAGTTTGAGAATTGTGCCAGAAACTGACTTGCAAGCTTTTACTAACTCTTTATTATTGTTGCTTTTGTCCAAAATTTAAATAGCCTAAGATTACTATTTTCAATGAAAAATATTTTCAATGAAATTGTGTCAGCAGAAAAGGGGTAGAAACCCTTTTAGAAAACAGATCCCTAAAGTTGCAGGATATTAAAATTCTTTACCATGATGTAATCTCTACTGCACTAAACAATCATAAATGTTTTATTTTCTGCAGAGTATTCCAAATGCGAGATATACATACCCATTTTCTGTACCACTAACCACAAATGGTTGTTTTGCAAAGTCTCTTGCTTTTGCCAAACAGGTTACTGAAGAGGTGTGACCAAAGAGGATTGCTCTAGATGAAATCTAGCAAAGAAATGAACATATTTTGTTGAAAATTAGCCATCTGTAATCTTTAAGCGCAAAGAGGCTAACATTTAAAACATACAAAATAAGAACATAGGCAGAGGAAGGAGGACAATTAAAAGACCCAAATGAATGAAAAAATTGCCCAGTCAATAAAAAGAGGAGATAAAACCTTCTTTAAAATATACAATGGAGCCATGAACAACTAAAGAGGGGCTTGTGATGGGGAGGACTGGCAAAAGGCAGGAGTCTTAAATAAGATCTTTGATCTGTTTTTGCAGAAAGGGAAGATGACAGATCTAAGGTGAGAAATTACATTTATAAACGTGAAATAATTGCAGAGGAGGAGGAGGTGCTTGAAATACAAATGAGAGTGGGCAAGACCATGTGACCTGATGGTGTATGCCCCACCATGCATTAAGCACTCAAGAATGAGCAGCTCTTTTCAACTTGTCCTCGCAAACAGGGGGAGGCTCCAAGCAACTCTGAGTCTCAGAGCAACTCTGAGTCTCAGAGCCTTCTCTTCAGCAGGTCCAACTCTCTGGAACTCTATCCCACCAGATCTGAGACAGGAGCCATGCTCTCTAACATTTAGGAAAAGACTAAAAACTTGGCTTTTCAAAAAAGCATTTCCAAGCCTTGAATAATACCTCCATTAAATAGCACAAACTCTTATCCAATAACTGGACCAAATACAATTCAACCAACCTTAAACTGACAATCTTCAATACCTGCTGAACTTTTATCATACCACTGTCGTATTTATGCATTTGGTTATTTATGTTCCGTTCCATAGTGAGGTATTGCCACAGTTTCTCACATATTCTTATTTACTCACTATGCTAATCTATTACATTAATAGACTGAAATGTAAATATTGCTCTGTGCAATCTCTCCCCTTTTTCCAGTTCCTAGTTGATTTCCCTGATTTATTGTAACTTTCTCAATTCCTTTATCTGATTCACGTTATTTAAAGTTCAAGGTTCTTTTTGAGAACATTGTTTTACGTTATGTTATGTTTTACACACTTTGTTAATTGTAAACCGGGTTGATGTGATGCCTGTCATGAAACTCGGTATAACAAAAACAATAAATAAATAAATAAATAAATAAGTAGATGAAGTCCCACTGCACAACATTGTGGGCGAGGAGGAGGAGGCAGATCCATTTGTCTAACCTCAGTATTTATGTATTTGTTTATTTTCAATTTACCTGCCTTCCCAGAAGCTCGAGACAGGTTTAAAAAAAAAAATCATAACAAAACAATTGCAGATCATTGATGACTATATCTAATAAAAACCCAACACAAAACAATAAAATAACATTTGGTGGTGTATGGTCTAGCAAAAAACTCGTAAATCAAAGGCCATTCTATAGAACAGACCTCCATTCTATAAGGACTAATGAAAAACCTCTGAGATCAAACAAGTTCATGAAAGGCTTCTGCATGACATAAAAATATAAGAATTGCCATGCTGGGTCAGACCAAGGTCCTTCGAGCCCAGCAGCATCCTGCTTCCGACAGAGGCCAATCCAAGTCATAAGTACCTGGCAGATCCCACAATGTAGAACTAACTCCTGTTATACTCATTCCCAGGGATAGCAATAGTTTTCTTTAGTCCACCTGGCTGATAATGTGTTATGGACTTTTCCTCCAGAAACGTATTCAGACCTCTTTTAAACCCCACAATGCTAGCTACCTTGATCACATCCACTGGCAACAGATTCCACAGCTTGATGGTAAGCTAAGTGAAAAGGTGCTTTATATGATTTCTTTGAATCTGCTGGTTGGTAGTGTCCCCGTGTTTTAGTATTATTTGAAAAGGTAAATAACTGTCCTTTATTTACCCGTTCCGCTCCATTCATGAATTTAGAAATTCCCATCATGTCCCCTCTCATCTGCCTCTTTTCCAAGCTGAAGAGCCTTAACCTGAGTAGCCTCTCATCACAGCAGAGATGTGCCATCCTCTTTACTATTTATGCCATCTTCTTCTGCACCTTTTTTCAGTTACTCTATGTCTTTCTTGAGATGGGGCAACCAGAACTGCACACAGTAATGGTGTGGTCATTCCTTGGCTTGATACAGAGACAATAAGATATTTTCTGTTTTATTCTTCATTGGTCAAGCATAAACTCAGATATTTTTCTTGCTCTTGAAAATTTAGGATAGATATTCTAGCTAAGAACTGAAAGGTCAATATTCAGAGAGCTGGCAAATAGCAAAAATATCATACATAACTTTTCCCAGAAATTTAGCTAGACGTACACAAACATGTCTCCTGCTGAACATACCTGGCCTGGTTTTCAAGATATCCATAATGAATATGCATGAGATCTATTTGTATGTTTATTATGAATATCCTGAAAAACAAAGCTGGCCACCCCTCATCTACTTGTTACTATGTTTAAATCTCAATTCATTATTTCCACAAGTACTAATTTGGGAGGTATGCATAAAAACTCATGAAAAAAAATAAGGTTTTGCGTGCACACAAAAATGGCTTTAAACAGGTGATGCACTATTTTTTTTTTGCATGCTTACTAAAATTAGCCTCTATAGCAAAGATGAAAACTGATCAGGCTACCCCCACAAGATATATCTAAAATCCCTCCATATGAACCAGCTTAAAGTGAATGGTTGGCTAGCACAAGCAATTTCATTCCCCCAACCCCTGATGGCACCAGTGAGGGCAAAGGAACATGAGAAGCCAGCCGGTACTATTTTGGATCTCAGCTGCAGTAGCATTTAGGAAGGAGTCATGCTGACTTCTGCCCCATCTTCTTTTTGACATTATTAGACAATGTTGACTAGGGAATTACCTGTTTTAAATTCTCTCCAGATGGTTGAGAGTCAGTTAGCCCTTGTTCAAAATGAGCACTAGAAGGATAGCTGAGCACTAGTCAAATGGTTTTCACCAATCTTATTTTTGTTTCCATAATTAAATTTTAATTAGTGATGACTTTGATTTTTCCTGATATTCTTTTGTTCTTTCTCAATGTATTGTTTGCTTATTTTCCAAAAAAAGAGTCAAGAGCCCACCTTTTCTTCTATTTTAATGTTTTTCTAAACTTTTTTCCCAATCTCAGAAATAGCTTCAGAATCAGCATCTCTCGGAAATCCAACAGGTGACTGTTCAAAGTTACATTTTGCTTTCAGTCTCAGGTTAAAAAATAAATGAGGAAGTCATGCTGGGATAGGCTAGTTGAGTAACTGCTTCACCTTCATTGTCCTCCTACTTTTGTGTTCATTCCCACCACGACTATATTCGGTCTCACAGAGAAAAAAAAAGGGACCTTTTTTTTGCTTTACAGATATAATGAATCCAAAAACAAATGAAAAAAAATTGGAGGTTTATTTTCAGAAGCACCATCCATTCATTTTGGAAACAAAAAAATAAACCACGGGAGTGACCATGGCAGATGAGGATGCCCATGCTGGTATGGAAACGCTGAGGCACTCGGCACCGGAGACAGCCATCTTGCCCAAAGAGAGAGAAAGGGGAGAAAAAGAGGTAAGGCAGAGCAGTCACAGCCATCTGCGACCGACGGATGCAACAACAGGTAATTTCATTGACAGACACATATTATAAAATAAACCAACTTACGCCCGTAAATTGGGACTTATGCAGGTAAGTCCTATTTTACTTTCACGCATATATATATATTTTAAATATGTGGGTAAAGTATACACATTCAATGCAGTTCTGACATTATCTTGCTTAATGCTTTATGTCCTCCAAGTAATAAATATTTCCATCAAGAAAGAGAAGTGAAATGTGGGGAAGGGGTGGTTTGCATTTATAAAGTGAATTTAGGCTTGCAATTGCTTCCCCCCAAAACAGTACAAGGCTGTGAAAATGTGATTTTTAAGCTTGGTGATTGGATGTTTATTTTAATATATCTGGGATTGAGTGGGACAGATTTAACATCATTAGGTGATTATTTTATATCTTTATTATTAAATTTATTTATTTATTTATTTCACATTTTTCTATACCGAGCTTCATGGTTGAATACCATATCAGATCGGTTTACATCGAACGAGGGATAGAAACTTGTAACAAAAAACAGAACAATAAGTTATAATCAGAAAGAGAGCAAGAAAGTTACATTGAACAAGGACTATAAACTTGGAGGCTTTACAGCTTTGGAAGTAAATAGAGTAAAAAAGGCCCGAGTAGGGCCATAACTTAAAATCAAAAGTCATAAGATAGTTTAATTGCGGAGGTATTGGATAAGAGGCATCTCACAAAGAAGGCATGGTTCCATGGCTCGTGAGTAGGATGGTAGATTATTGTGTGTCTGAAGGATCCAAGAAGGCTAGTCGGAACAGCCAAGTCTTAAGTTTTTTTTTAAAAGTTAGTAGGCATGATTCCAACCTGAGTTCTGCAGGAAGGCTATTCCAAATGTTTGGACCTGCTAGAGAAAAGGCTCGGACCCTGGTCGAAACTAGGCGAATGGTTTTGGTTGGAGGGGGTTGTAACTCTCCTTTGTGGATTTCTCTAATCGGTCTGTTGGATGTATGGAGTTTGAGGGGAAATTCAAGGTCAAGATGAAAATAGTTATGGATGGACTTGTGTATCAGGGTGAGAGATTTGTGAAGGACTCTGTAGTAGACTGGTAACCAGTGAAGGTTTCGGAGAATTGGTGTAATATGATCTCTTCGGTTGGTACTGGTTAAAATTCTGGCAGCAGCATTCTGTATCATTTGAAGAGGTTTGGTGGTTGAGCTGGGTAGGCCAGTGAGAAGAGCGCTGCAATAATCTATTTTTGAAAATATTAGGGATTGCAGAACAGTTCTAAAGTCGTGGAGATATAGGAGAGGTTTGAGTCTTCTCAACACCTGTAGTCTGTGGAAACAATCTTTGGTAGTCGAATTGATCATAGTCTTTAGATTAAGGCGGTTGTCTAGAATTACTCCCAGATCTCTTACTTGAGTATGGGTGAGTTGGAGACTGTGATGGGTTTGTGGAGGATGGATGTCTGGGTTGGAAGAGATAAATAGTAATTCAGTCTTAGCGGAGTTGAGGACCAAATTTAGATTATTGAGGAGATTGTTTATAGATTGAAGGCAAGTTTTCCAAAGTGAGAGAGCTTTAGTAATGGATTCTGTAATGGGGAGCAGAATCTGAACATCGTCAGCATAGATGTAATGGATGAGATTGAGACTTGTTAACAGATGACAAAGGGGGAGGAGGTAAATATTGAAAAGGGTGGGAGAAAGGGAGGATCCTTGAGGCACGCCAAGAGAAGAATTTGTCGATGGTGATTCTTTGTTGTTGATCCTGACCCTGAAGCTTCTGTTATCAAGGAAGGACTTGAACCAGCTGAAGACTGAGCCAGTTATGCCAATATCAGATAAACGATCCAGGAGGATGGTGTGGTTGACCGTGTCGAAGGCTGCTGAAATGTCTAGAAGGATTAGAAGAAATGAGTGTCCTTTGTCCATTCCCATAATAATATGGTCTGTTAGTGAGATGAGCAGGGTTTCTGTATTGCGTGATTTGCGGAAACCATATTGGGAAGGGGAAAGAATATTGTGTTCTTCTAAGTAATCTGATAGCTGGGTATTGACTACTTTTTCTGTAATTTTGGCTAGGAATGGAAGATTAGAGATTGGACGGAAATTAGCAAGAATGCTAGGGTCTAAATTGTGTTTTTTCAAGAGGGGTTTAAGGGAAGCATTTTTTAGGCTATCTGGGTACAGACCTTGAGTTAGGCAGCAATTTATGATGTTAGTCAGAGGTTTTGAGATTGTGTCTGGGATGAGTAGCAATAATTTGGAGGGTATGTTATCTGTTGGGTGGCTGGATGGTTTCTGCCTTTTTAAAATGGTTTCGATTTCTTTAGTGGAAGTTAATTCAAAGTTGTCGAATTTAGTATCCTTGAGTATGTGGTTGGAGGAGCTTGAATCAGGAGGGTTGGTCTTAGTTGGAAGAAGTGCTATAGTGTTTGAAATTTTCTGCTGAAAGAACAGGGCTAACTCATTTGCCTTGGATTGAGCATGATCATCTGGTATTGATGGAGGAATTGGCTTTGTGATTTGTGATACATATGAAAATAAAGCCTTTGCATCATATTGTAGGTCATGGATTTTATTAGCGTAGTATTGTTTTTTTGATTTTAGGATGGATGATCTGTAAAAATGTAAAGTTCCTTTGTATGATGAAAGATTAGACGGTGAAGGGACTTTGCGCCATCTGTTTTCTTTGTGGCGTAGATCTTGTTTTATCCGTTTGAGTTCGCTGGTGAACCAAGGTTGGTTACCTTTTTTTGCTGGGTTGATTAATTTCGAGGTTGATGGGCAAAGATTGTTTGCTACCCTTTCCGTGATCTTATGCCAGGATAGCACAGCTGAATTGGGGTTAGATGTGTCTAGGTTTGTGAGTTCCTTGGTGAGCTGCTCGCTGAGAATTTCTGAAGCACAAGATTTCCTGAAGTAAATGGTGGAGAGGTGTTGATCAGTGGAAGATTGTATCTTGGTGGATAGGGTTGTAGTTATCAGGAAATGGTCTGACCAGGGAATGGGGGTACATGTAGGATCAATAGAGCAGAGGAAATTAGCATTAATGAAAATAAGATCCAATGTGTGTCCTGCTCTGTGAGTTGGATTGTTGATAATCTGGGTGAATCCCATAGCGTTAAGGGCGGTGAGGAATGCTTCACAATTGGATGAGTGTGGAGAGGCATCAAAGTGTAAGTTAAAATCTCCCAAAATTATGGTAGGAAAATCTGTGTTGATGTGTTTCACGATGGTTTCTATAAGGGGTGAGGAGTCTGCTTCCAGGATTCCTGGGGGAGCGTAGACTAGTAGAATTTGAAAGTGATTCGATTTAAAAAATCCAAGTTCAATTGTAGATTTTAACTTGATAGGATGAAGTGTTAGTCTGAATTCTTTCTTTGTGGCTAGGAGCAGGCCACCCCCTCTTTTTTTGTGTCTGGGGATTGAGAAGAAATCGTATTTGTGAGTGGGTAGTTGGTTAATTAGAGCAATGTCTGAGTTTTTTAGCCAAGTTTCTGTAATGGCGCAGATATCAGGGTTACAGTCCAAGAGATAGTCATTGAGGATATGCGTCTTTTTTGTCAGAGATTGTGCATTGACCAGTGTTACTGAGAGCATAGTTAGCCCTAGGAACTGTGTTAGAGGAGTGATCATGATTGGAATGAGAGATCTGGGATTTCTAATTGGTAGTTCTTGCACAGGTGACATGTTGTGAAGGAGACGGTGGTGTCTGATAGGGATGTATTGGTTTTGCATTCCTTCTGGGAGTTATTGAAAGAGAAGCCAGGGAGAAAAAAATCTTAGTAGCTCAAGCTGGGAGTAGATGCTGTCTATAATGAGATGGATGCGAGTTAGTTTGGGAGAGAGGAGAGGCTGTAAGAATTCTAAAGTATCAGCAGGAGGCGGGACTGTTTGTTCCTTTTCTTTTTTCTTTTTATTGGAAGGCGGAGTGTTGCAAACAGGGCTGCGAAATCCGTTAATGGGAAGCGTTAATTAAGCAGAGGTTTGTCTGTGGTCATTCCGGGGGTAGGGATCGGGGCTCCTTCGGGGCTGCAACTAAGGGGCGAGACAAAGGGGCAGGCCCCTTTGTCGCGCTCCTTCGGCGCGCGACGCCCGGCGCGCGACGCCGGGAGGAGCGGCAGGGATTTAAATCCCCCGCTTACCTCTGCTGCTGACGTGTCTGTGCTCGCTGGTAGGCTGCTTCTCCTGGGTGGGCGGAGCTGAGGGACGATCGGGTGAGCCGCGTGGCCGTCGCTGGAGCCCCGGTGGTGAGTGCTTTATTTTAAGTTGGGCCTTGCCCCGATGGGCTTCAGCGCCGGCTGCGCAGGCCTGGGCTGCAGTCAATCGCGGCGAAGAGGCAATCGCGGCGGTCGCAGAAGAAGAGGACGCCGGGAGGAGCGGCAGGGATTTAAATCCCCCGCTTACCTCTGCTGCTGACGTGTCTGTGCTCGCTGGTAGGCTGCTTCTCCTGGGTGGGCGGAGCTGAGGGACGATCGGGTGAGCCGCGTGGCCGTCGCTGGAGCCCCGGTGGTGAGTGCTTTATTTTAAGTTGGGCCTTGCCCCGATGGGCTTCAGCGCCGGCTGCGCAGGCCTGGGCTGCAGTCAATCGCGGCGAAGAGGCAATCGCGGCGGTCGCAGAAGAAGAGGACGCCGGGAGGAGCGGCAGGGATTTAAATCCCCCGCTTACCTCTGCTGCTGACGTGTCTGTGCTCGCTGGTAGGCTGCTTCTCCTGGGTGGGCGGAGCTGAGGGACGATCGGGTGAGCCGCGTGGCCGTCGCTGGAGCCCCGGTGGTGAGTGCTTTATTTTAAGTTGGGCCTTGCCCCGATGGGCTTCAGCGCCGGCTGCGCAGGCCTGGGCTGCAGTCAATCGCGGCGAAGAGGCAATCGCGGCGGTCGCAGAAGAAGAGGACGCCGGGAGGAGCGGCAGGGATTTAAATCCCCCGCTTACCTCTGCTGCTGACGTGTCTGTGCTCGCTGGTAGGCTGCTTCTCCTAGGTGGGCGGAGCTGAGGGACGATCGGGTGAGCCGCGTGGCCGTCGCTGGAGCCCCGGTGGTGAGTGCTTTATTTTAAGTTGGGCCTTGCCCCGATGGGCTTCAGCGCCGGCTGCGCAGGCCTGGGCTGCAGTCAATCGCGGCGAAGAGGCAATCGCGGCGGTCGCAGAAGAAGCTTTATTAACATAAAGCTGTGGTTAAAGGAGATTTTAGTATTCATATTGATAGTACACAAGACATTTGTTTGAGGACTTGGAGTTATTATTGAGCACTTTGCAACTTTCTTAAGAAATCTCTTGTGCTAGACATAAGGTTGGCCATGTATTAGACCTTAATTGTCCCTGAAGAATTTAGTGGGTCTGAGTTGATTCAAAATTTAAAGAATGAAGTTATTCTATGGTCTGATCATTATTTATTTAGCTTTTGGTTGTAATTATCAGTTCATTAAAGTTGATTTTAATGCATGGAAGATGCAGTGTAAACCTCTAAACTTTGAGGAATTTTGTTCCCAACAGGCTTTGAAAGCGAATTCAGTTATTACTGAAACAATAGATACTTTAGTTGATTCTTTTAATACCGCTTTATGACTTTAGATGATGTTATACCTATTAGGGATGTGCATTCATTTGGAATGTATGCGCAATTTGCAATGGATAGGTCCCTATTCATTGCATTCATGGGTTCGCGAAATGTATTGCGAACCCCCACGAATGCAACGTATCATTATCGAATTTACCCCCACCCTCATGACCCCCCCAAGACTTGCCAAAAGTCCCTCGTGGTCCAGAAGGGGTCTGGGAGTGATCTCCTGCACTTGGGCCGTCGGCTGCCAGTATTCAAAATGGCACCGATAGTCTTTGCCCTTACTATGTCACAGGGGCTACCGGTGCTATTGGTCGGCCCCTGTCACATGGGAGGTGCACAAGATGGCACCGGCCGTCCATTGCTCCTACCATGTGACAGGGGCCGACCAATGGCACCGGTAGCCCCTGTGACATAGTAAGGGCAAAGGGCCATTGGCACCATTTTGATTACTGGCAGCCGACAGCCCTTTGCCCTTACTATGTCACAGGGGCTACCGGTGCCATTGGTCGGCCCCTATGACATAGTAAGGGCAAAGGGCCATCAGCGCCATTTTGATTACTGGCAGCCGACAGCCCAAGTGCAGGAGATCACTCCCGGACCCCTTCTGGACCACCAGGGACATTTGGCAAGTCTTGAGGAGGTCAGGAGGGTGGGGGGGTTGTAGTTAATTAAATTTCAAGGGTTAGGATGTTTTGTTTTTTTTTTGTTTTTCCAACTTTAATGGAAAACGAATACCGAATGTAACTAATGGATGAATAGGGTTTCCCCCTATGAAAACGGATGCAACGGATTTGGGTCCCGGCGCAACGAATACCGAATAGCAACGTATCATTTCCTTCTGCACATCCCTAACACCTACGTGTTTAAACAAACTAAAAGACTAAATGGCTTAGTTACTTTGTTTGTCTTGAGTTTAATTGCTAGTAAGCAAGCTATGTGTTGGGCTGAACACAAATGGCAGAAGAATAAAACAAGAGTATGCAATTTTTAAAAATATTTATTTATTGAGTTTTAATCAAAATACATGATATATAACAAGGATTTTCAAGTATCAATCCAAGGAAACAAAAAAAAGGTGTATTTTAAGACCTGCGAGCAGGAGCACATGTGCACATGGACGTGGCAATTTTATAACATACGCGTGTATATGCATGCCTGTTATAAAATCAGGGGCCAGCCAATGGCACCAGTAGCCCCTGTCACATGGTAGGGGCTAAAGGCCACCAGTGCCATTTTGGTTAGCGGCAGCTGATGGCTCGGGAGCAGCAGATCGCTCCCTGGCCCCCTGCTGGACCACCAGGGGTTTCTGTGAGTCTTGGGGGGGAGTTCAGGAGGGTGGAAGGGTTATTTTATTAAATGGGGGGCAGGGGAGCGGCAGCATGTGGTCCCCGCCCCTGGAGGGAGGAGTCAGGGCTGTGACCGTGGGCCGGGCGGGAGATGTCGGCACGATCAGAGAGGGGGGAGGGGCGGCACAAGGCAGAAGGTGCCTAGGCCGCCTAATCCCTTTGTACCAGCCCTGCTCATATATTTAAAATATTGCTGAATGAACAACTCTTTATCAGAGAGAAACAGAAAAGGAAATCACAAAAATGATTTCAAATTTGAAGTAAAAGGGAAACATCAGAACCATCGACACCAAAACATCAATAGGAGCGTCTTGAGTACCAGTTACTCTCTTCTTATCTGGCTTATAATAAGAGTTTGATAAAGGAAAAGATTTTTCTGTAGAAAACTGAAAAACTTCATCCATATATTTTTTAAATAATTCACCAGGAATATGCAATTCAATTCCATCAAGCAAGGAAGGTATACAGAGCAAGTTTTGAATCAGGCAAGATAAAAAAAGAGAGAGACTACTACTTGAAACAATTAAAAGCTAATCCAAATAGATCTCTTACATTCCTTCATCTAGTTAGATCATTAAATAAAGTACCTTTGTCTATAAGTAGACAAAATGTTCCAGATTGCCAGTTATTTGCAAATTATTTTTCAATTAAGGTAACAGCTCTCTTTGCTTCAGTTAAATAGCCATCGTCTCTAAATAAGCAATGACAGTGAAACAAATGCAGGAATTAAGTGGCAGGCCTTTGACTGAGGTTTCCTCAATTGAAGTTGAAAATACTTTATATGCCCTAAGAAAATCTTTTTGTGTACTTGATCCATGCCCAGTAGGGTCTTTAATAGCTGGAAAAGAACATGTTTTTAAGAGCTATTGTTAGCATTGTGAACAGATCATTTCTGGAAGGTGTTTTTCCCTACGGCCTTTAAAAGGGCTATTATTCGTCCAGCTCAAAAACAGGGCAAGATCCTTGCGATCCCTGTACTAACTTTTGACATGTTTCAAATTTACCAGTTCTAGGTAAAGTTTTAGAAAAGCTGGATTTAAAACAACTAACTAGGAATTTACAGGATCAGAAAGTCCTTAACTGTCATCGGTGTGGGTTTCAAACAAGAAACAGCACTGAGGCTCTTTTGGTCTCGGTGACTAATGTTCTGCTTTGGGAAATGGATGGAAAGCAACCAGTGATTGCCATATTTTTACATTTATCATCAGCATTTGATACTGTTTCACAATACTTACCAAAGCGTGGTTTGGATGATATAGCTATTGGGGAAAAGGTTATTGAATGGTTTTCCTCTTTCTGAAATAACAGGAAGTTTCAAATAAAAGTTGATCAGCAAGAATCCAAATGGCATGAGTTCATGGTTGGGGTCCCTCAGGGATCCATTCTTTCAGCCACATTATTTAATATTTATCTTTACTCCTTGGCTCAGCTGTTGGAACAGCATTCTCCTTATTTTAAAATATATGTGGATGATATACAACTATTTCTTCCCATTTTTACTGATTTGGCTTCTACTTTGACCCAAATCCAGGAATGTTTGATTTGTATAAAAAGTTGGATGCTTTCTACTCAATTGGTCCTAAATATCAGGACAACTAGAACTATGTGGCTTTCTCATAGTACTCTTAAGAAGTTGCCATACTGGGTTCAGACCAAGGGTCATCAAGTTTAGCATCCTGTTTCCAACCTGGCAAGTCAAACATTAAATAGATCCTATGCTACTAATGCCAGCAATAGCAGTGGCTATTCCCTAACTGGTCGATTTTCAAAGGCTTGAGTGCACCAGAACTGGGAAATACGCGCATGACTAGGACCCGCGCGTGCTGTGTGGATTTTAAAAGGCCCAAGTCCAATAGTGTATCTCTCAGTAAGTGCATAAAAAAAGTTTTCTGTAAATGGGGCAGGGCCTGCACCATGAAGTCAGCGCACAAGTTAGTTACGGGCACAAGCACATGCCAGGACCCCTTCCACATTACTTTATTACTGCTATGAATTGCATATAAGTAATAAAATAAAAATTTGTAGGCTAATCAGGGGTTTGTTAAGGCTCGGGGCTAATAGGGTAAATGGCAGGCAAGTTAGCTAAGGGGTTTAGGAAATCCACTCCTTTACTGAGGCGAATTGGGGAAAATGTCTATTGCTTTGTTGCACGTACTGACTAATATTCACCCCACTTACGTGCTTGAGACTGCATTTGCACACGTCAATATAAAATCATGTGCACATGTTCGCACGGAATAGCCAATTTTATAACATGTACGCACATACACATGTATGTTATTAAATCGTACATCAATGTGCGTGTGCGGGTCTTAAATTTTACTTCTTTGTCAACTTGATTAAAAGCAGTTTATGTACTTCTGCAAGAATTTGTTCAAACCTTTTTTAAATCCAGCTACACTAACGGCTCTAACCACATCCTCCAGCAATGAATTCCAGAGCTCAATTGTGCATTGAGTGATAAAGACTTGTCTCCGATTTGTTTTAAATGTGCTACTTGCTAACCCAAGTATAGAGACCATCAAGTTAGGTTGAGAGACCATTGCACAAATCTCATTGTTGTGTGAGCTTACTCACTCTGAAAGACACTAAATCTTCACAAGAGTGTACTGGTCTGTTCGTATGTCTCACTCTGCATGTAAAAGTGGCCCCTAACCCCTACACTACTACTTAATCCTCACCTTGAGTTACTATGTGGGCCTCCTATAGAGATATAAATAACTAACTACTACAAGGCCCTTGTACATAGTCTCTCTCTCACCCTGTGTAGTAAACATGCAAAGCAGTAACTCCCTACACACACCTCTTTTACTTAGCACAAGCATTTTTAAGACTTTTTGATGAATCTACAGGATATTTTGAAAACTGTTGCCCAAATGAACAGATTTCTGTATTTGAGTATTGTATGGATAGTTGATAGCACAATATACAATATCTGCATGTTTAGGAGCACATGATTTTTATCTTAATTCTGCAAAATCCTTGAGCCACCTAAATGATCAAATAGCTGGAGATATTTCAGCACAGCATTGTTTTTAATGCCACCGAAAAGATATCCAGGCTTATTGGGGGGATATTTGGTTCTTTCCTGCATAGATTGACTCATTGGCATGGTATTTGTGAACGCTTCCATATTTTGCAGAATCAAGGCCTTGGTGCCCAGGGAATTTACTATAGAACATAAGAACATAAGAACATGCCATACTGGGTCAGACCAAGGGTCCATCCAGCCCAGCATCCTGTTTCCAACAGTGGCCAATCCAGGCCATAAGAACCTGGCAAGTACCCAAAAACTAAGTCTATTCCATGTTACTGTTGCTAGTAATAGCAGTGGCTATTTTCTAAGTCAACTTAATTAATAGCAGGTAATGGACTTCTCCTCCAAGAACTTATCCAATCCTTTTTTAAACACAGCTATACTAACTGCACTAACCACATCCTCTGGCAACAAATTCCAGAGTTTAATTGTGCGTTGAGTGAAAAAGAACTTTCTCCGATTAGTTTTAAATGTACCACATGCTAACTTCATGGAGTGCCCTCTAGTCTTTCTATTATCCAAAAGAGTAAATAACCGATTCACATCTACCCGTTCTAGACCTCTCATGATTTTAAACACCTCTATCATATCCCCCCCTCAGCCGTCTCTTCTCCAAGCTGAAATGTCCTAACCTCTTTAATCTTTCCTCATAGGGGAGCAGTTCCATTCCCCTTATCATTTTGGTAGCCCTTCTCTGTACCTTCTCCATCACAATTATATCTTTTTTGAGATTCGGCGACCAGAATTGTACACAGTATTCAAGGTGCAGTCTCACCATGGAGCGATACAGAGGCATTATGACATTTTCTGTTTTATTCACCATTCCCTTTCTAATAATTCCCAACATTCTGTTTGCTTTTTTGACTACTGCAGCACAGTGAACCGACGATTTCAATGTGTTATCCACTATGACGCCTAGATCTCTTTCTTGGGTGGTAGCACCTAATATGGAACCTAACATTGTTTAACTATAGCATGGGTTATTTTTCCCTATAGGCATCACCTTGCACTTATCCACATTAAATTTCATCTGCCATTTGGATGCCCAATTTTCCAGTCTCACAAGGTCTTCTTGCAATTTATCACAATCTGCTTGTGATTTAACTATTCTGAATAATTTTGTATCATCTGCAAATTTGATTACCTCACTCGTCGTATTTCTTTCCAGGAATGCATAAACAGGGACAGGTCACACTGTAACAATGCTATATGTAGTATGTCAAGCCATGTAAAACAAAATGCTTAGTTATTCACAGCTTGGTTTTTATATTAAAAACGGCAACGCACCTTTAATTCTCCTGAAAGATTCCATAGACATATCTGTCCCTCTTGACTCCCCGTGACAATGGTTTGCTGATCATCTGTGATCATTATAGCGGTGATGCTGTGGGAGGGTGCTTGTTCCGACCATAGTACCACGGCCTGAACTGTGGTCTTCATAGTGAGCAAAACCTGAAACCAGCAATTACATTTTAAACGTTAGTTTTCAAACTGAATAAAGATCTTTGTGCCTTGAGATTGGTTTTCTGATGAATGTCCTGGTAGCTCATGCTTTATTTTGGTCTGTCCATATCACTGTACCCAGTATTATTATTAGCAGTCAGTAATACGTAAATTATTTTAAAATAATTATATGGAAGATGCTTCCACTAGCGCCAGCATTGGCCTAGTACCGTGCCTATGTACAAACAGTGCGCTAAGAAGAGTGTGATAAAAAATGTTGTGCGTATTTAACAATAAAAAAATAAATCAGTGAAAAAATAACTTTTCCAATGATTTTTCTCCTCCTTGTTCTAACAAATTCATCTTTCCACTGATATATTTTGTTATAACATTGAAATTCCCAGGGAAAACTAAACTGAAAAACAAAAGTCCCTATGCATAGCGCACGTGTACTAAGAAAAGTTTGTTTCTGTTAAAGGATTAAAGCGTGAAATGTTAAGTTCTCTATATGAATTTGTTGTCTCCCTTTCACTGGTTTCTCCCCTGGCACTAAGAGAGCATTTAAAAGAAGTGTCCAGTGCTCCCTGCAAGATTTTTCTGAAATGTTACATTTTTGTTAAAGAATTAAGGCCTGACATGCTAATTTCTATTTCCCACCTATTCCAATAGGCTAATTCTCCTTATGTAGGCTATTAAAATGCCTAATTCCTTGCAGTATCACTCAATAAAAACTGCCCCTTCATCACTTAATTTACAGAAAAGCTACTTGGTTTAATTCTTCCCTATCATGACCTTACTGTTTTAACTCTAATGAGAAACAGGTGAATTTCAAAGGAGTTCCGCATGTACACATAAAAGCCATTTACTCGCATTAAGTGCACTTAATGCGGTTAAGATCGATTAACAATTCAATGGCACATACTGTAGTAATTTTCAAAAGCCCACTTACATGGGTAAAGTGGGCTTAAACCCAGTTTTAAATGAGTAAATGTTTTTGAAACCCGGGGCCTTAATTTTCAGTGGAGTTATGTGTGCAAGTAATTTGTATTTGCATACATTTATTTATTTATTTATTTAGTATTTTTCTATACCGACCTTCATGGTAAAATATCATATCAGGTCGGTTTACATCGAACAGGGGGACTGTAACAGAAAATAAACTTTTTTAAACAAGTAATAAACAGAAGAATCAAAGTTACATTTAACAGGGATGGAAATTTGCTATTTTATAAAGATTAAAAGTGTGCACATATTTTTGGTTTTGTGTGCACATCTACCTGTGCAAAAAGGGGCAGTTTAGGGGTATTCTAAGGGTGCAAGTTTACACCTGCTAATTAACTAGCACAATTCATATCAGACTCTTCTGATCTGTGTTATTTTTGGGTGGGAGGTCTGGGTGAACTGGGGAGAGTTCAGAATGAAGTTCTAAGAGAGTCGAGATAAACTGAAGACTGACTGGGTGAACCGATGGAGGTGTCAGTAATTTCAAATATGCACACATATTTTAAAATGCTTCTTCCACATGTAAATCGGAGGTGTACATGAACAAGTTATTTTTTGTGTGTGTGCAAAATATATGTAAGCATGTTTATAAAATAGGTAAACTGTGCACTTTAAATGCATTGCAATTATTCCCATGTATTGAAACATAAGCATGTATGTTGGGTGGTGGATATATGCATATTTTATATATATGTGAGGACCAGATACACACAGATTATAAAATACTATAGTAGATCATCGCATGTCCATAAATGCACATATATGGGACCATGCACAGATCTTTGAAAGTTAGTCTTTAATCCTCTTTTTTTGCCTCTGTGTCTTGTCTATCTGTCTTGGTTAGACTGTAAACTCCTAGGGGTAGAAACTCTGTTAGGATCCAGCCTGCTATGTTGCCTCCCTGCTACCAGAGGTCCCCATGGAGCTACACCTGTTCTCGATCCAGCCATAGTCTCCATGGGCTCATGACTCAGCAGGGCTTGGCCTTTTTTAGCCCTGCCTCTTGCAATACCTAATGCCTTATCATTGAGTGTACTCAGCTCCCTGCTTAGCCCTGTTCTACCTTGTCTTATTCTGAGACCTATGGGCCTTCCAGCTTTGCTTTGCTTAGTCCTGTGGCCTCTGAGCCTTCCTGTGTCTTACTCCTTACCTTGTGGTCCATTTAGGTCTTACCTTGCCTTGTGTCCTCCAATCCTTCTAGTACCCTAGACCCTAGTCTGTGGCCTACTTCGGGCCTTTAGCCTTGCTGCCTTCAAACTTCTGTATTGACCTTGTCTGTTCCTACCCTTTTTTTGCCTTGTCTAAGTTCTGCTCTAGTCTGCCTTTTTAGTCCTGTCAATGTCTGGTCTTGTCATGCCTACCAAGGCCAATATCCTTGTCTCCAGTCCTTCCCTGCCTTAGTAATCCAGCCCTGCCCTGCCTCAGTATCCAGTCCTACCCTGCACCTCAGTGTCCAGCCCTTGTCTCCAAGTTCCAGTTTCAGACTAAAACCTGCTGGCTGCCAGAACCCAAGGGCTCAACCTGCGGGGGAGGTGGCTAGACAAGGTGGAAGATCCTTTCTGCCTTCCCTTGAAGTCCTGTGCTGCCCCTGTGAGAGTTCCCCAGCCCTATCTAGACCCTCAGTTGTGACAGGCTCTCTGTTATGTGACTCTGTACAGAGCTGTGTAGTGTGTGCATCTTGTATGTGGTATACAAATGATGATGATAATAATAGTAATGTAAGAAAAAAAATGTACTAAGCTTAGCACACTCTTAGTACATAGGCCCCCAATTGGCTTAACAAATGTGTTAAATCCTTCTTCCTGGTTTTTGGACATACTTCCTCCTCAACAGCATTCAAGCTGCCTCTTGCATGTTATGCTGAGGAAGGCTGCTTTGCTACCCCTGTATTGTGTGTCATGCTAAGTTTATGGTACTGTGGTTTGTTTTGTTTAATAGTATTTTTGGTATGTTAAATTTATTGTGTATTATGTTGCTTAGGAGGAAAGAATGTTTTAATATTTCTATTATTTGCTACAGACTACTGATAGCTAATATGTAATTACTGTAATGTTCATTGTTTTGATTTAAGGTATATTCTTTTTTTCTGATTGCATTCTATTTTAGTTTTATATTTTGTTCTTTACTGTATTTTAATGTTACTAGTTTGGGCAAGCTGGAAAAATGGGAAAAAATTGGTGAACTTTTCACCAATGTTCTGAGATGGAAGGGATTCTTAGATAAATGAGCTGAGTGTGACAGAGGATTCAACCTTTTGGAAAATAGTATGTGAAATTTATTAACTGCATTATCTGTGAAACCAAAAATATCTGAAAATGTTCTGATATTTTTGGAATTACTCAACTTTCAGTTTGGTCACTTCAAACCAAACCAAACAAGTCATTCGTTATATTTGAATCGCTTGTTTTAAATGAATGCATATCCCTATCAGGTATGGCATAAGACCTAGCTGTATGAGGATCAATATTTTATAGGGATGTGAATCGTGTCCTCGATCGTCTTAACGATCGATTTCGGCTGGGAGGGGGAGGGAATCGTATTGTTGCCGTTTGGGGGGGTAAAATATCGTGAAAAATCGTGAAAAATCGTGAAAAATCGTGAAAAAATCGCAAAACCGGCACATTAAAACCCCCTAAAAAACCCCCCCCCGACCCTTTAAATTAAATCCCCCACCCTCCCGAACCCCCCCCAAATGACTTAAATAACCTGCGGGTCCAGCGGCGGTCCGGAACGGCAGCGGTCCGGAACGGGCTCCTGCTCCTGAATCTTGTTGTCTTCAGCCGGCGCCATTTTCCAAAATGGCGCCGAAAAATGGCGGCGGCCATAGACGAACACGATTGGACGGCAGGAGGTCCTTCCGGACCCCCGCTGGACTTTTGGCAAGTCTCGTGGGGGTCAGGAGGCCCCCCACAAGCTGGCCAAAAGTTCCTGGAGGTCCAGCGGGGGTCAGGGAGCGATTTCCCGCCGCGAATCGTTTTCGTACGGAAAATGGCGCCGGCAGGAGATCGACTGCAGGAGGTCGTTCAGCGAGGGTTCTGGCGCCTCGCTGAACAACCTCCTGCAGTCGATCTCCTGCCGGCGCCATTTTCCGTACGAAAACGATTTGCGGCGGGAAATCGCTCCCTGACCCCGCTGGACCTCCAGGAACTTTTGGCCAGCTTGTGGGGGGCCTCCTGACCCCCACGAGACTTGCCAAAAGTCCAGCGGGGGTCCGGAAGGACCTCCTGCCGTCCAATCGTGTTCGTCTATGGCCGCCGCCATTTTTCGGCGCCATTTTGGAAAATGGCGCCGGCTGAAGACAACAAGATTCAGGAGCAGGAGCCCGTTCCGGACCGCTGCCGTTCCGGACTGCCGCTGGACCCGCAGGTTATTTAAGTCATTTGGGGGGGGTTCGGGAGGGTGGGGGATTTAATTTAAAGGGTCGGGGGTGGGTTTTAGGGGGTTTTAGTGTGCCGGCTCACGATTCTAACGATTTATAACGATAAATCGTTAGAATCTCTATTGTATTGTGTTCCATAACGGTTTAAGACGATATTAAAATTATCGGACGATAATTTTAATCGTCCTAAAACGATTCACATCCCTAATATTTTAAAATAGGGCCAAAATGGCCCGTGACTTCAAGCAGTACCTGTGGATGATGAAAGATGTGCTGCCTTGAGGCTGACTATCCCTCTCCTCTTTCCTTCCTTCTTCACTTCCTCTATGTCACCCTTCACATCTATTTTTTTCTCTCTGTCCTCTGCCTAAACACTCCTTAAAAATTCAACCACCCACACATACCCTTTGTTTCCTGTACACTCTCCTGCCCACAAAGATTTGTCTAAGAAAGGAATCCTTCTGTAATGCTATCATGCAGTCAATTATGAACTGCAGCTGGCAAAAGCACTATTGCTCTGATAGCTTAATTTCACCACCAAAATTGAAGTTAAACTCAGAGCATCAAAAAGCAGGCACTTCGTAGCACCTGCCTTAAATCACTTTAGCATATAGGAAGTTCTGTTTGCAACAACATGCTAAACCTCATTTTTATGGATATTATAATTTTAGTATATGGTAGTACATTAAGTCTTAGTGCACTTAGATGTCAACAATGTAGAACCCTTTTTTTGGAGGCATGCCAACATGGTAATTCATTGGAAGTTAGGTAGCACACACATTTAAAGTATGTTAGATGTGTGCATTTGGTGCATGAAGATTAGTACATAGGTCTCTCCACATCTAATACTTATATGTAGTAAAACAACCAGTTAGTGACAATCACATAACAACAATCATGGAGGTTGGTAAATGGAGATTTCAACTATTTCTGATGTATTAGTAGTTTGTAGTTCCTCCTGCAGGACCAATCTAAGAATTATCCTGAGATTGGATCATGTAGGTGGGACCTGTGTGGTCTCTGATGCTCATATCCAACAACACTTTCAGATAATTCTTACTGGTTTGAAAAAACCTGTAAAAAAAATCCCAGGGCTAACATAGATACTAACTCTCACATATTGTAGATGAACAGATCTGAAATATTTAACAGTTGCCATTATACATTTTTTTTTTTTAGTAAGAATGTAGATTAAGTCACTCAAGAACATAGAAGGTAATTTTCAAACTGATTTATGTGCATAAAACAGTGTTTACATGCATAAATGGACTTTACATGCATAAATGGTTTTTGAAAATTTCTACTTTTATGTGTGTAACTCCTTTGAAATTTCACTGAATTCTCAAAAGATTTTGCGCACATAAATGGGCTCTTAAAAATCGCCATATGATACTTTTACACACATAACTCATGTGAAAATTCACTCCTTAGTGTTTCATTGCTTCGAAATAACTAATATGTTTAGGTAAAACAGATATGAATATCTTAAAAATTATGAGAGCAGGGAAAGTAATCCCACAGCATAGGTGGAAGAGACAGAAAAGATAGTACACACAGTAAGTACTCGCAATGCAAAAGATGACAACAGGCAAATTAACAGCTTTTATGGACTCTAAATTCGATCAGAAGGCAGCTAAAATTGATCCTTTCTTCAAATGACTTCATGGGCAAACTAAGTAGATTTGAGAGATGGAGGACAGAATTAGCACAGTGCAGGCTGAAACATTAGAGACACACCAGCAGATGATGAATCTCAAACATGACATATTGAAAACATTCCTCTGGAATAGTTACTGTCTAGAACGTAAGCAAAAGGCAGAGGTGCCATTTCTCAAAACATTTTCCATCTCCTCAAATAGATTCCTAAATGTAGTCAGAGTCTTCGCCAAATGTAGGAACCAGGGAGGATAACTTTCAAAACCGTTCGCGTGCGCCCATTTACGCGCGTACACAAAGTTGCTGCTGCATTTTATAACTTGTGCCGAAACGATATTTCTCAGGTTATAAAATACATGTGCGCACATAAATGCTCGTGCCTGGAAAAACCACGAGCCATGCAAATTCGGACTTATCCAGAATTAGAGAAGTGGCGCTTTTCAGACTTATTTGGCTTCGTAGTGCCTGCTGCTA
Source organism: Rhinatrema bivittatum (assembly GCF_901001135.1). Taxonomy (NCBI): domain Eukaryota; kingdom Metazoa; phylum Chordata; class Amphibia; order Gymnophiona; family Rhinatrematidae; genus Rhinatrema; species Rhinatrema bivittatum. The sequence continues at coordinate 51,436,357 of NC_042627.1, read as the reverse complement.
CTTAGCTAATAAAACGGAATATGGCTGGATAAGTGCTGCTACTTATCTGGATAAGTTCAAATTTGTCTATCTAAGTAGTGACAAAGGCACTTAGCCGGATAAGTTGCAATTTAGCAAAATGATCATGTGCAAATGATATACTCACGTATTTATATTTTAATTTTAAAAGCATACGCGAGTACATTTTACTAATATCAATTAGATGATTTTACTCCCCTGTAAGTTGGCTTTTACATGTGTAAGTCAGGGGATTTTATAACATGCATACTGGTAATATCAAGCTTTACCAATTAGTCTACCAGTTTCCCCAGTCCATCTGCAGCTTGAGAAGACCTTCCTGGATCTTCAGCCTGAAGTTCCCCCCATTTCACTCAGATCTTTATGATCACTTACACCAGATCCTGAGCAGGAGTCCAGTGGCAAGAGAAGTCACCACCATTCACTCCTGCTTTTCTGGCACCATTTTTCTAAATTGTGCCAGCTGACCCCAGGCACGCCTTTACTCCTCTCTAATATGAAAAGGGCAGCAGAGGGGACTTGGGAAAGGCGAGTCCCACTAGGCCCTCAGGAAGTTTTTGGAAACACTTTGCTGGGGTGGGGGCTTTTCTGGGTCTGTGCAGTTCTCTTTAATCCTTGGCAGCCCCAGGATAGGGAGGAATCTTCAAAGCACATTGCTATGGATAGGAATGCCCAAACTTAAGTGTGGAAAAGCACCACCAAATTCTTTAAACCAGTGTTTGATACCAGTTTAGTAAATCCCCTGCTGGTTTCCTCCATGGTAGAAATACTGAACTTTAGAAAATAGGCCCCCTAAGTTAGTTGCTGAAAATGTCGTTATGGGACAGTTATGACAATGGAGGAAGGCTGGGGCACTTACATAAATGTGTAATAAGTATATAAAGTTGTGCCCTGTGGGTAGCCCATTGAAAATAAGACAACAAGCAGTGTGCACCTACTACCAGGCAGTAAACAAACACATTGGCATAGACTCAAAGACTCTTAAGTATTGCTTAACTTGATTTACTATTGCTTACATTGCTTATCAGAGTGGTTAGTGTGTCTCACACTTACAACTATATATATCTGAAAACCTGTCTAACCCCCCTCTAAATCTTACCCTTCTGGACTGTACTCCTGCACCATAGCCAGTGGTAGTTTCCTCCGAGTCCCTCAGAGAAGCTTCTAGTCTGGTCTTCTCTTTGGTGCTGGGGGCATTGGGTCTGGACTTCCAAAGCTTGCTCTCAAATCTCTCTTTTTATAGCGGTTTAGTCTATAGGCTTGGCTATTTTGGTAGCTTATAAGTAGTATTTGGTCCATTCCTCTGCAATTGGTTGGTTGTCAGTGTGGTTTTGATGAACTTTCTATCACTGGATATGTGAGGTGGGGATGATGTATCACACATTACTTCCCCATGTCAATTGGCAGAATGACTTTAGGCATGTGTCAAGGCCTTTACTGATATGTCATACCTTGATAGTCCAGCCCTTGAAGTTTTCCACATTGCAGATGTGTCTGCTACAAAACTGAAATTCAATGTCTTTCACCTCCAGTTTTGACCCAAGCCTTTGCAGTCTTTGTAAGGTGCTGGCTTATTTCCACTGTTGTACATATTAGTCCTTGTCAAAGATCCCAGTTTGACTGAAAATCATTTATTGCTTACTGTGAAAGTCTTATATGAAAAGTCTCTTTACTATTCTTCATGAGGCCTACCCCTTATAGGCTTCAGGTGCAAGAGACATAACCAGGTATTCTTGCCCAGTTTATTCTATTCCTAATCTAAATCTGTTATCTAGACTCTGCCGAAGCTGATATAATAACAATCAAAACTAAGATTTAACTTTTATCCCCACGTCAATTTCATCCCTGTAGCCACGTTCTTTTCAGGTACCTAAATCTAGTGACAATATGCTGCTAAATGTAGGTACTCAACCTGAGTCAGTTTTCAAAGGGAATGATTTAGATGCCTCTCAAGCTTGAGGATCCTCCTTGAGGATCTCCCATTTTCAAGTACATTCAAAGCAAAAAGACGGAGTAAGTCAGTTGAGCCACTAAATGACCGAGGAGTAAAAGGTGTACTCACAAAGGATAAGGAAACAGAAAAACTGAATGAATTCTTTGCCTCAGTTTTTCATGAGGAGGATGTTGGAAACATATCCACACAAGTGATGATTTTCAGCAACTAAAGCAAATCTTTGAGATAGTAATAGATGTAATAGATTATATTGACAAACTAAAGAGTAACAAATCACTGGCAGTGGATGGCATTCACCCCACAGTTCTGAATGAACGCAAACATGAAATTACTTAGTACTAGAAATCTGTAATCTACCATTTGAAACAGCCATAGTTCCAGAAGACTGTAGGAATAAACCAGTCACCTTAAACAGGAGTGTGCAACTGAACCAAACTGAATAAAGGCCTAAGCAACATAAGATGGAAGTCAAGATGGTTTCTGTAGTTTTAATGTGAATGCTAGTGAACTTCACTGAGGAGAAGAAGCTGCTATTGTTCTCCATATCGAGCAATCTGTCATCATCTTCCAATTTTACTGGTACTGCCAGTCTGGATGCAAACTAGCTGAGCTTATGGCCTTAAACTTTATATCCAGTTATTAGGCCCAGTATTGTTCACCAAATGTCTTCCAAATGTACCAGCTAAGAAGAAGTCATATCAGAAGCCCACCAATCCTATGTCAGTGGACTGTGATAATCTCCAAACAATATTCACTTTTGGATCCTATACATATGCATAAAGTCCTAATGAAGAAAAGACTTTGGACTTGGATTTTGAATTTGACACCTAAGACTTTTCTCAAGACATAAAGCCTCACACAAGACTTCAGACTGAGCTCAACTCAGCTCCATTAACTTTGAGAGTACTTGCTGATCTCATCTTAGCCCAAGCCTTTGTAAGCCAAGGCAATCTTCGCTCCTGTCCTTTGCCTGTACAACTTTCAGAGGCTTCTCTAAACTGAGTCCATCGCTGCCTCATGGTATTAATGGATCATTTGCTGGAGATCCAGCTATCTGCCTCTGTGCCAGAGACAGGAGCCTTGCCTGGTTCTCCAGAGGGATGACTCGGTTGCAGTGGAGAGTGAGGGAGCCTGAGACTGTCCTTGAGATGTTTTCATGCACTCCTAATCAGCATAAGATTAACTGGCTAATTTACTACTTTAAGTGAGTAAGTTACTTGGTAATGTATTCGAGATGTGCAAGTTAACTCTGGGCTAGACACAAGTGCTTTCATAACTCTTAAACACTATCTACTGAATTATAAAACCATTGTATATTATATGCTGCTATAATAAAAATTATCCACCACAAGAAAGATGTAGACATTCTGCTCTTTTACATGAACTTGGATCATATTTACAGATTTAATATAAGATCAACCATGTAAAACTAATTATCCCTTACAAGAGTAAAGGGTGACCAACTTAACATCGATTTTCAAACAAAGCTCCAGAGGTGATCTGGGAAACTATAGACAGGTGAGCCTGAGGTTGGTGCTGAGCAAAGTGGTAGAAGCCATTCTTAAAAAATGTATTTAAACTTTTTTATATACAGCTAATAATGGAACATAGGTTCATACTGACCGCATAGATAGACATGATTTAATGAGGGAAGGGTTTAAATGTAATGCTCATGCACCGGCGTTTTTGTCCTTCAAAGAAGAGTTGAGAGCCGTGTGCTCCAGTACAAGATGGAACCGCTGGAGGTATTTATTAAGAGTGAGTATGAGGAGGACTTGCAGCAGTGTTAAGGCTTTTAATGTTCACAATACATTTCTTTAATTTTTGGAAAAATTCTTTTAGATGATGTTCTGATTTTTCCTCTGAGACCGCAATGCCCTGATGAAGCCTGTTGGCGAAACGCTGGCCAATGTCGGCATTTTATTCACAGGAAATGTGAGGAATTGAGATTAATATTGCAGCAAGCTACGCATGAGTGATTCAGCTAAATTCACTTTTACAAAGTTCAAGTTAAATATCATTGCTTGTTCGCGGGGAACTGCTTCAGTTTGCTTAGAAAATTGACAGTTTTACACGAACTGCTGGTGGTCCTGCACATAATTTTCTATGCATACAAATAAAAAAAAGAAAAAAGACATTAAATATACAGACACAAATGAGTTTTCAGAAATAAAGGTTGTTTGGAGGTTTTTTAGACCAATGATTGGAACAGAGCGAGCCCTTTAAATGGATGATACTTGCCAGTATTCTGAGGTCTTTTTCCTCCACTAGTTTATATTAGAGTTGCAATCCGATGGTTGATATCAGGTTCTGGAGTGCATTTATTTTAAAAATTTGTTTAAGGAGAACACTTTGGTGTTTTTGTTTGTATTGTTTAATGAGGGAAGAGTCAATATAGTTTTTGCTAAGGGAGGGCTTGCCTTACAAATTTTAGATTTTTTTGAAGTTATAAACAAACATGTAGATAAAGGTGAGCCAGTTGATATAGTGCATTTATATTTTCAGAAGAATCTGACAAAGTCCCCCAATAAATATATATTCAGAGACTCTATCCCATAAAGTTCATAATTGCTTTCAACAAAACACAGTTCTGTGTCTGATTGAGCAAGAATGAATAGCATCACAATGAAAAATAAAACAGACATATTTAGAAGTTGCTGTTATGAACCCTCCTGTAGCGGTGCTACGGGAGGCTCCTTACCTCTTCCTGAAGGCCACACCGAAGCCGGGGTCTCGCCTATGAACTATCCAGGATTTGCTCCAGGGCCTGGGAATCCTCAATGTCCTTGGGGCCTGCCTGAGGTTGCTTGTGTTTACATGGACTTCCTGGCTTGAGCCAAGCCCTTCTCCCTAGGGGCTGGCCCGTAGCACTCCTCTGTAGTTATAGGGCCAGCTAGGTGTGGGCCATCCAAACTCCTCCCAGGGAGTCGCCGGTCTGCAGCCCTATAAAAGGACTTCAACTTCCAGTCAACCTTGCCTTGCATCAGAGTTACTTCGTCTCTGGAAGCTCCTGCTGTCCAGTGCTCCGACAGGCCTTTGTCTTCTTCGTGGAGCTCCTCGTCTCATCTGTGTCTTGAATCATGTCTTCGTGCCTGAGGTCCTCGTCCAGGTGTCCTGGTGTCTCATCTTGATCCTCCGCTTCCTGATGTTCCTGCTTCCTTGGTGGTTTGCTCCTGTGTTGTCAGTGCTCTGGAGCCTTCTGTTCTGCCGGCTGTGGATCTCCGGGTGACGCAGCTTCATCATGGGAGATGCCGGCAGTGGACTGGTGTCCTGTGCTCCTGAGCCGTCATGTCCTGCCAGCCCTTGTGGTGCTTCGGGCGACATCTGGCTTCGTCGTTGGAGTCCCACTTTGACTGGATTCTTCCCTGCGCTCGTCCCATTCTCAGTGTGGTCCATGACCAGCCTCCTCGGGCTAAATAGGGTGCGCAGTGGGACAGGGTGCGCAGTGGGACAGGGTGGTCCGTGACCAGCCTATTGGGCCCGCCCATGAAGGTGGGCTGTGTAGGGCACCCTGAGAGACAGTGCCAATGTCTTCCTTCCCAGCTTCTCGTCTCGTCTGGACTTCTTCAAGTTCCTCGTCTCTGATGCCGTTGCATGAGCCCTGGTGTCATGTCTTCGCTTTAACCCTTGTCTGTGATGCCATCACATCAATCTTGGTGTCATGTCTTTGTGTCAATGCCTCCATCTGCCCTCGACCTCAGGCCAGGCCTGCTGCTCCATGCCGATCCAAGCAGCAGGTCAGAAAGGGCTCGGAATGGTTGGAGGACCATTCACATGTTGTTGGCCTTGGGAGCTTGCAACCCTGGAACACGCCGTCAACCCTCGGTTCGGTCCTGAATTCATCTGGGGTCGGGCTGAGGCCCAAGGGTACACTAAACACCCCTTACATAACAGTTACAATACTGGGTCCTATAATTATATATTTGAACCAATATCTGCATAGCATTTGCAAAGCAAAATGAGGTTATTTTAATAATGGTCCTTTTTTCTGAGAGTTGGGCTAATGTGATTGAAAGCAATTATGAAACTTATGGGATAGAATCTCTCTGAACATACATTACAGTTTAACATAATTTGACCATCATCTTTTAACTTCTTGATTCTTTTTTTGTTTCCTGCTTCTTAACTTAGTTGGTGATCAATTGCACCATGATAAACTGTCAGTGATTGAGAATATTCAGAGTTTAACAAAAATGTTGTTGGCTAGTAGCCAGAAACTGCACCTATTTTCATTATTATTAGCATTAGTGTTATTATGGCTTCAAACTTGAATAAATGGTATGATGAATTTTCATCATACTCAAATATTGCAATATCCTCTTTCCGGGCTTGAATTCAGATTATGTGCACAATCCTTTTCCTCATTACTGGATCATTCAGAAAATATGATGCAAAGTAAACTACTGAGAAGTATAAACATTCCAGACCCCGGTATCCCTGAGAGCAGGTAAATATGTAGAACAAAATGTATGCATGATAAAAAAAAAAAAACCTACAGAAAACAAAACCAACCCTTCTTCCATGCTCAGGAGAAGGCTTGGCTCCTGAATGTCAAGACATTTACAGGCCTGCACTGTGCTGCTGCCAAAACATTCTCACATCTGCATTGATGATAAACTATAAGATTCTTATTTTGCTCTTCATATTTTATTCAACAATAAAAACCCTTATGTGAGTGTGATGGAGTGCAGCGCTGCCGGAGGCAGGAATGGATAAGATACCATATGGCGGCTAGTAATACTAGAGCCAGCCAGCAGGAGGAGCAGGTGAAGGCGAGAACTACAAATCCCAGGTTCCTAGAACCACCACCTGACCTGTAGGGAGAGCCTGGAGGTGAGCAGGTGTCAGACTCTGACACTAATGAGTCACACAGGTGAGCCTGGGGAGTTAGAGGAAGGGGGCGTGCCTAGGTAGCGGCAGTGGCCAGAAAAAGCCAGTGCCAGGAAGCAAGAGGGGAGGAGGAAATGGAGGTAGGTTCCGGGGGAGAGGAATCCTCCAGCTGTCTCAGGGGTACAGCCTAGCCTGGAAAGGGAAACAGAGAACCTGTACCCTAAGGGAAGTTAGGGTAGGTGTGTTTGCGGGTGGACTGGAGAGCCGGGGGGGCTCAAACAGTGCCTTTGCTCCAGCACCTGTGTCAAGGGGTTAGACTGCTGGAGAGCGGGGGCAGGGTCATTTGTTCAGCTCCTGAGGGGACGGAGCCAATGTAACAGATTCAGCTACTCTGCTTTATAAAATTGCTTTGAGGAACCTCTTTCTCTCTGTGTTATCTTTGGGGGTTGGGGGACTGCTTCAACCCCACTCCATTCAAAGAGAACCCAGAAGCCCCGCAAAACCAGGGCCTGCGGAGACCTGAACCAAGGGAGTCCTGTGCGACTGAGGGACTCCAGGGATATCCAGGACTCGCGAGGGGCCTGAGCTGGAGGCAGCGGAGCGGCACCCAGGGCAGCACGGGCGGTGAGCCTTCACAGTGAGATAAAATTATACATATTAACTCAAATGTAATTGTATCTCATTGTTCCACACTCTGAACGACATGACCAGGATAACATAAAATGCTGTAGGAGTAGGGCAGTACATGCTGTCTACCAGTATCCAGTTAGAATTTACTACAGCAGATGTAACTGAATGCTCAAGCATCCTTCAGGCCCACAAGCCAACATACATTGTTGCTATTTAATTTACTATTTACAAGGTTTACCACTTTTCTGAAATGCAATCATTTAGAAATAATATATTAGTTTCTCACTGTCCTATGATTTCTTTCTTCCCTGAAATATGATCGCATGAACTCTGATGCAGATGCTTAATCCTCTATGACACAGTATTCGACCCCTGGCTTAATGCATATCGTCCTAGCATTCAATAGCCTGAAAAGTTTTCTGCACCAATGATTTTTCTGCTACATTGTCTATGAAGCCGCACAGCCTTTGACAGGATACCCCCTTGTCCTACTTATACTGAGACATTCTCTTCATAAAAATACCTGAAACCCAGGCAAAATAGTGGAGACCTTATATCTAGTTCTCAACTGGACACTAAAATTAACTGAGACTTTTCTTCTGAGATAAATCTATTTTGAAATATACAAATGAAACCCTGCCTAGGGTCACTTTGAAGTTTTTCAGGAGGGTTCTTGCTCTCCCAAGTTTGGTAGCAGGTCAGAGAGCTTTGTGCCTGCAAAGCTCTTGCATTATGCAAGTATCCTTCCCTTTAAGGAGAGGTAAGGAGGGGGCTTAGATAAGGCATCAGCTAAGTTTGAGTGATAGGATGGTGTAGTTAGAGATGATTAATATAGGAGGTGCATTCCCCCAAAAGGGATGGGTTTTGGGAGAAGAGGCACTGCAGATCAGATATGAGCTGAGAAGATAGAGAGAAAGAGTAGTGACAGTCCAAGCTGTCTACCCTAGAGAGAGGTGCGGTATGGTAGAAGTCTATTGCTTATCACAGACAGACAGCCAGAAGGAACTCATCCCTAGAGCTCAGGGATTTGTGACCATGCTGGGGAAGCCCAAGCTGAAGACCTTAAGAAGAATTTGTACTATTTGAGATGATGCTACCCCGAAGACCTTGGGGGCAAAAACTGTTCTTGTGTTTCATTGACTAAGCAATTTCCTACTGTAAGATTTTTAACTGCTTTTGACTTGGTCTACTTGAACCAAATCCAGAGATTACTATTTGCTTATGAAACTTGAAGATTCTGTTTTGAATTTGGAAAATAAATTCTTCTCTCTTTTTGGAACCAACCTTCTTGTGGACATTGAGTTATTTGGTAAGTCTCCCCTTGGGTCTCTCAGAAGATTTCTGGTCCCCATTTGGCAATCCCTGGTAGACTGCTCCCAGGGCTGCAGCAGGTCACTTACCACCTCTGCAGCCTTCAAAGGTGACCCTCATGAATAGGAGAGGTTACACAAACTTGGGAAGGCAAGTTGTACATGGCCCCCATTCTTATTTCTACAAAACACTATGATCTAATATTCAAATAAAGCTGTCTCCTAAACTGAGACACCTAACTTACCCCTAGATTCATCATTCTGCTATATTTATAGCAGATTGATAAGTTGCAAAAAAAGGGTTGGGGGCTGATAGTGGGCAGCCGGCCACACCGCACACTATCACCCCCATAGTGCCACGGAAAGAGGTGGTGTTATTTCCTGAAGTGCTGTGGGCGATAATGTGGAAAACATGATTGCCGGCAGCGTTGGTGGGCCTTAACCCCTGATGGACTCTTTACCTGGGTAACATCAAGCTAGTTTGAGAGAACCTTGCCCAAATCTCATCTTGGAGTGAGTTTCCTCACTCCGAAGGCCAGCAAATCTTCACAAGAGACCACTGTTCTGTTCGTAGGTATCACATAGAATGTCAAAGTGGCCCCTAACCCCGTACACTCTTACCTAATCCCCACCTCGAGTTACTAGGTGGGCCTACCAAGGGATACAAATACCTACCTATGGGCCATGATAGCGCAAATTGCGATAAATGCTATATTAGCATAAAACACGCCCCTTTTGCTATCGCATGCGGTACTTACCGCATTTTGATAAATCCACCCCATGCTGGGAAACTCAGTGATATGGGCATGCCACTGAATATACCCAGGAATATAGAAATAAGCCAGATAAGGTTATCCAGCTAATTTTAGGTCCACTCTTCAGTCAAACATCAGTGTGACACTGTCTAACTAGCTGGATAAGTGTGCTCCACCCAGGGTCACCCCTCACCCCACCTGCTCCCAACTTATCCGGCTAAGTTTTTAGGGGGAAGACCAGTATTAATGAGGGAGGCATGAACTCTCCCATGCTAATTGGCCCTTTCAAATCAGGCAGGTTAGCATGGGAAATGTCAAGAGAAAACATGCACATAAACATGCACATATCTAACACCTGGTCTAAATTTTAGATCTTAGCGGGCATGCATTAAACAGTAAATGGAGGGCAGCAAACCATGCTATTTGGTACATGCCCACTATAAACTAATTTGCAAGTAATGTGGTTATGTGACCCTGGCCCCAAAAGTGTGACACTCAGGTCAATATGGATAAATGACCTTAATCTCTACCCATAGAGAATAATCCCCATTTGTTCATGCAGTAGGAAGTTTTACCCTTCAGAGTTGATGATGTCAGCTCTGACCATGATTATATAAGGTGATGCAGCTAAGGGAAGTGGGGTTTAGCTTACATTGTAAAATTGATCTGTCTATGAATCCAGAGCTATTCCAGTATGAAAGAGATTATCATAACATAACCTACTCCTGTGCTTAAGGCCCATCTTCTTTTTGAAGAGTCCTTGGGAGCATCATAGGGACTGGAGTAAAGAAGGCAGAGCTATTGCACATTACTTCATTCATTTCAGCTTTCTGAAGGGAGTAAGTGAAGGACATGCTATTAAAAATAACTTGCCAGGAGATGAACTGTTAACTTTAAGGAGATTGAAATGCTGCTGTCTTTCTTTGTGTGCTGCTATATACTTTACTGTTGAGCCTGTGTTTTATTTTTTGTGGAAGAAACTCTTATTTTCACATTTAAATACAATTTGGCCTTTTGTGACTTAGTTGTTTGTCCAGAGGTTGGGTTCAGCTAAGATGACAGTTGCCAGCCAATTGGTGTCTATGATAGGAAACCACTGAAGGGAAGGTCACTGTCCAGTAGAGAAATCACCACAAGCACAGTCCACTACAATTGCACGATGACCTTTTCACAAACCCAATAGCCAGAGAAAAGGTTAGGATTTTTTTTTTTATCATCAGTATCTGTTTATATTTTATGTATCTCAAGTTGGGTTATACTTAATTTGCATGCAAGTATGTGCTAGTCAGTGCATCAAGGTTGAGCTAACATAAAGGGGAAACAGTTTCACATGCATGCTAAGCTGTCTGTGCACGGCACACTATATCTGTTCACCCCAAGCTTTAGTGTACAGTCCCCATAAAGGTGAATTTTAAAGGCCCAGCGTGCGCCAAAAGTTGGGCGGGCGCTTATTGGGCGGATTTTAAAGGCCGCCTGGATATGTGCGTTCTTGCCACTATGCACTCAAATGAAAAATTCAAAAAAAGGGACAGGGAATTGGCTAAACAGTCCTGGATTTTAACTTGAAACTAGCGCATAAATACTAACGCACTCAGGCGCATGCCGGGGGTCCCCTGCTGCGTAACTTTTCTTCTGCTATGGATGATGTGCAAGTTATAAAATAAAGATAAATAGACAGATCAGCGGGGTTTTAAGTGTTGGGGCTAATGGGGAGAAGAGAGGTTATTAAACTAAAGGGATTTGGAAGTCCTATTCCTTACTGGGAACAAATTGGAAAAACTGGTAATGGCGTCGGCGTGTGTCTTTTAAAATTCCCCCCCCTTACATGGTAGAAGCGGCGATTGCATACATAGGGCCGGATTTTAAAAGATTTACGCGCGTCACCAGATCTACGTGTGCCGGGCGTATTTTAAAAAGGTCCAGCGATGCGTGTAAAGCCCCGGGACACATGTAAGTCCCGGGGCTTTACAAAAGGGCCGGTCTGGGAGTGGGGCGGGGCCAGAGGCCTCCGACAGAGTGGCCATTTCCGCTGTGTTGGAGGATCTCATGCCAGCAGGCTGCCAGTGCACACAAAAGGTAAAATAAAAATTTTGAGAGGGAGTTAGAGTAGGGCTAAGGGGAGGAAAGGTTAGGGGAAGGGGTGGGAAGGTCAGATTAGGGGGGAGGGAACAGGAGAAGGCAGCGCGGCTCGGCACTCGCAAGGTGCACAATTTTGCATCCCCTTGCGCGCGCCGACCCCTGATTTTATAACCTATGTGTGCCTGTGTGCGCAAGTTATACAATCGGGTGTACATGTGCGCTTTTAAAATCTACCCGATATGCATGTGTCCACTTCAAATTGCAAGCACACATGCACACAGTCAGGCTATTTTATAACATACGTGCGCATATATGCACATATGTTGTAAAATGATCGCATCCCTGGGCGCAGGCCACACGTGCACACATGTGCGTCTGCTCACCATTTCAAAAGTTACCATCCCTGTATGCTGTCCCTGCTAGCATATATTTTCAAGGCAGCCTTCTGAGTCAAAATGTATCCTTGCTGAGAGGAATG